>NW_015505245.1:1686774-1788741 GCF_001515645.1 Sinocyclocheilus grahami | reverse complement strand
CTGACAATAAGATCGTTAGGCTATCGTTAGCCTATATGTATAACAGTTAGCCTAGTTGTAATCTGATTTTCTAATCTGACTGGACAAGAGACTTTCTATTGATATTTCCACCTGCGCGCATTCTAGACGGGCTGTCAGTCAGTGCAGTTACAGTGCTGCGCCACAAGGTGGTGGAAAGGGACTGTCATTCAACTACACGTTCAAAAACGCTGATTCATTCATTCAAAGAGACGTAATGAAACACGCTGTTGAAATCATTTTAACGTTGAGCGCCACTTTAGAAGGCTCAGCTGACCAGCTATGCGTCGATGCTAACACAGAGATTTCGCTTTCCTTGGCCATGACAACCTATTTTCACAAATATATATGACTCGGCCTGGAGGACAGACGCAAGCTCAGTCGATCTCGCTCTCATTCACTGTCTGTTTAGGCTTGTTAAGTGCAAATCTACAGAGCCTCTACAAATCAGCATGGTACACATTGTTATCATTACTAACTTGTTTAATATTCAGTCCACATGCATGAAGTGTAAATTCGAGAAGGACATAACCTTACGAAAAAAGAAAACTCGCAAAAATCGCGGTTGCTGGGGTTCTTGCATTCCTCTGCGGTTTGCTCGTCAATTGTGCGGTATTGCGGTTATCGCGACAGCCCTATGTAAAACTCTTGGACGTATTTTTAAAGAGCCTGTACAGCAGACTTTATATATTTCACAAAATTTTGAAAATCCAGCGTTTAGTTGATCGAGATAAGTGCTCATAACCACAGTTGTAAACATGACGGGGTTTTGGCATCACTGCATCATTGTTTCCATGCAGAATATTAAAGAACGCGACACACACATCTCAAGGAAACCCTATGTATTTCAACCAATTCGATGATGACTTCGAAACTCCTGAAGTGTTTCAAATTTTGTGTGCGATACTGATCAGACTTTCAGCCAGTGGTCTGTCTATCATTTTAGTGATAGGAAATTAATATTAAATTCATTAATCAGTGCTGTTGTATACCTCTAATTGGATTTGTTCAGACATTTTTGGCCCACGTGTGCTGCTTTTTGTATGTTGGTTTAAAATACTGGCACTATCTTGTTCTGTGTGAAGTATTTGAAGTGTTTACTGTTCTGGCTTGGTGTCCACTCATGTGAACGTGGGCCTTTTCTTATGATGACCCACTTGGCATCAAGCTGAAAGTTTCTGGATTATTTGTCCTATAAATGTTTGGCTGTATGTGGCATTTCAGTTTGTATGTGTGTGACTTTTGTCTCTATAGAGGGCTTGTGATTTGTCCTGTTGAAATGTGTCTGTTTTGTGTCAAATGGAGTGTGTAATTGTTAAAGTTAGATCAAAACTAAATCTCGGACCTGGAAAATATGCTGGATTTTTATAACCGGCAGTGTATGCGATGGTTGAAAATGCTGTAGGCCTGTGGGTTTATTGATTTGAATTGTGGGCTTATTTTTAATGTTTAAATTCCCTTGACAAATACAGTTTATTTATTTTGGGGGGGGTTTGACGAAAGAGACCAGGAGGTATGAATGGGACAAATTGAAAGGCATTTGAGTGAAGTTAAATCTAATACTGCTTAATTGTGTTGCATTGTATTTAGTCTATATAGACATGACATGTTATAGCAGGCATGTGACTCGCATTTGAAGGCTCGTAGGTCATCGAAATGTATCGTAGATCATATTAGCTTATGCAAATTTCCCCTCATGCCCAGTCAAGGAGTGTGTGTTGTGTTGTGCTGACATGACCTGCCTTTGATCTTTATGCACAGTCTCGTTTTCATTGTGTGGCCACTTCCTTCTTGTTTCCGGTCTCCTCTGAGGACAACAGGTTGGGAAGCATCTTATCTGTGCTCATTTGGTGTCTCTACACCACAATCGCTCGCTAGGATCAAATTTATTACTCGTATGCATGTAAAATAATTCTCTCACACATACAGACTGCTTGAAAAGCTCTGTTCACTCAGACAAAAAAGAAAGTCACATTCCTCCTTACATGCAAACATGCATCATATTCACTCATGTTCATGTGCTGCCTCTTGTGGCAGCTGTGTGTGTTACATTATTGTGGCAGTCCCTCCCCCACCCTGAACCCATGTGGAAACATTTTGAATGCCCAGAAATACAAAACACAGATCTGAACCGGCAAGAGTGGAAACATGGCATTCCAGCGAAGAGGAAAAAGGCTGGTCACAATGTTTGTAAAGCTTGTTCCAGGGAATCATAACATGTTTACAGAAGCCTCATTCCTGTCTTTTGTCAGCCTCTTCAAAATAGATTCTGGTTATTGGTGAAATGTATATTCATGTTGTCTTCAAAATAGGTTGTCCAAATATGAACAGTTATACTTTTTATGCATGTACATGGTGTTCTGATGATGTGGGATCGGAAAAGGTCCTCAAGTTGGGATTCGAACTTGGGACGCCCGTAGCGCAACGGCGCTGTATGTCGGTGTGCTGCCCACAAGGCTGTCGGCATCGACAATGATGACAATTCTTTTAGAATGGGCTATCCCTTTAATGTTAGTGAAATTTTATTTATTAATTTTTTTTTAAAGAATGAAACTGAAAGGTTCATTGAAGTGAAGCAGAGCATGATTTTCTGTCAGTGTGTGCAGGCTGTAGCACCGATAAATGCCAGATCTCCTCACGATCACAGATTGTGACTCTCATTCACTGTCTGTTTAGGCTTGTTAAGTGCAAATCTACAGAGCCTCTACAAATCAGCATGGTACACATTGTTATCATTACTAACTTGTTTAATATTCAGTCCACATGCATGAAGTGTAAATTCGAGAAGGACATAACCTTACGAAAAAAGAAAACTCGCAAAAATCGCGGTTGCTGGGGTTCTTGCATTCCTCTGCGGTTTGCTCGTCAATTGTGCGGTATTGCGGTTATCGCGACAGCCCTATGTAAAACTCTTGGACGTATTTTTAAAGAGCCTGTACAGCAGACTTTATATATTTCACAAAATTTTGAAAATCCAGCGTTTAGTTGATCGAGATAAGTGCTCATAACCACAGTTGTAAACATGACGGGGTTTTGGCATCACTGCATCATTGTTTCCATGCAGAATATTAAAGAACGCGACACACACATCTCAAGGAAACCCTATGTATTTCAACCAATTCGATGATGACTTCGAAACTCCTGAAGTGTTTCAAATTTTGTGTGCGATACTGATCAGACTTTCAGCCAGTGGTCTGTCTATCATTTTAGTGATAGGAAATTAATATTAAATTCATTAATCAGTGCTGTTGTATACCTCTAATTGGATTTGTTCAGACATTTTTGGCCCACGTGTGCTGCTTTTTGTATGTTGGTTTAAAATACTGGCACTATCTTGTTCTGTGTGAAGTATTTGAAGTGTTTACTGTTCTGGCTTGGTGTCCACTCATGTGAACGTGGGCCTTTTCTTATGATGACCCACTTGGCATCAAGCTGAAAGTTTCTGGATTATTTGTCCTATAAATGTTTGGCTGTATGTGGCATTTCAGTTTGTATGTGTGTGACTTTTGTCTCTATAGAGGGCTTGTGATTTGTCCTGTTGAAATGTGTCTGTTTTGTGTCAAATGGAGTGTGTAATTGTTAAAGTTAGATCAAAACTAAATCTCGGACCTGGAAAATATGCTGGATTTTTATAACCGGCAGTGTATGCGATGGTTGAAAATGCTGTAGGCCTGTGGGTTTATTGATTTGAATTGTGGGCTTATTTTTAATGTTTAAATTCCCTTGACAAATACAGTTTATTTATTTTGGGGGGGGTTTGACGAAAGAGACCAGGAGGTATGAATGGGACAAATTGAAAGGCATTTGAGTGAAGTTAAATCTAATACTGCTTAATTGTGTTGCATTGTATTTAGTCTACATAGACATGACATGTTATAGCAGGCACGTGACTCGCATTTGAAGGCTCGTAGGTCATCGAAATGTATCGTGGATCATATTAGCTTATGCAAATTTCCCCTCATGCCCAGTCAAGGAGTGTGTGTTGTGTTGTGCTGACATGACCTTCCTTTGATCTTTATGCACAGTCTCGTTTTCATTGTGTGGCCACTTCCTTCTTGTTTCCGGTCTCCTCTGAGGACAACGGGTTGGGAAGCATCTTATCTGTGCTCATTTGGTGTCTCTACACCACAATCGCTCGCTAGGATCAAATTTATTACTCGTATGCATGTAAAATAATTCTCTCACACATACAGACTGCTTGAAAAGCTCTGTTCACTCAGACAAAAAAGAAAGTCACATTCCTCCTTACATGCAAACATGCATCATATTCACTCATGTTCATGTGCTGCCTCTTGTGGCAGCTGTGTGTGTTACATTATTGTGGCAGTCCCTCCCCCACCCTGAACCCATGTGGAAACATTTTGAATGCCCAGAAATACAAAACACAGATCTGAACCGGCAAGAGTGGAAACATGGCATTCCAGCGAAGAGGAAAAAGGCTGGTCACAATGTTTGTAAAGCTTGTTCCAGGGAATCATAACATGTTTACAGAAGCCTCATTCCTGTCTTTTGTCAGCCTCTTCAAAATAGATTCTGGTTATTGGTGAAATGTATATTCATGTTGTCTTCAAAATAGGTTGTCCAAATATGAACAGTTATACTTTTTATGCATGTACATGGTGTTCTGATGATGTGGGATCGGAAAAGGTCCTCAAGTTGGGATTCGAACTTGGGACGCCCGTAGCGCAACGGCGCTGTATGTCGGTGTGCTGCCCACAAGGCTGTCGGCATCGACAATGATGACAATTCTTTTAGAATGGGCTATCCCTTTAATGTTAGTGAAATTTTATTTATAATTTTTTTTTTAAAGAATGAAACTGAAAGGTTCATTGAAGTGAAGCAGAGCATGATTTTCTGTCAGTGTGTGCAGGCTGTAGCACCGATAAATGCCAGATCTCCTCACGATCACAGATTGTGAGCTCATATCTGGGCCAGTTCTCTTCCCAGATTCTCAGTAGGAATACAATTAGGCATGTTCCTGAAGTATAAAGTATATCAGTACATCTGACAAGTTTATTGTAAATAATATAATGCAATCCAGTGTCTACATGGTGTTGGTAGTAGGGGTGTGCGATAATCACAAAAAAGATATCTAACTATAATTGGATGATATTTTGCTGAGCATGATATTGTGCTGGTACTTTGACAGGTTTAGGACTGCTGTGGAAAGCTGACTCCCAAAGCTTTTAATATTCTGTGCAGTGGTTAGTTTGCAGGAGTAACAGAAATGAACTTTTCCAGTAAGTTTAAATTGATTTTTACCTTTTATGGACATTTTTAGCTTTGTAATGCCAATTTTTTTTTTCTAACTTAATTAAATGTATGCATCATTTTTGTGTCAGATGCTTAAATGTAATCAAATTCAAATAGTAAGACACTATAGGGCTGTTACCAATGAAATGTCAACAAAAGTTGTGTTTGCAGTGCAGAGGAAACGGAGAATGTGCATCTGAAGTGGCAGTAGACTGTTTAATGCATGAGTGAGTCATTGAGTCATTCATTCAACCCATTCGTTCAAGCAGCTGATAGATTCAGTAACGAAACAGTTGAGTTTTGCCCAGAGATGCAAAACAGTTCTGCTGTAGCCTTGTTCAAAATTAAATGTATTCATTCATTTAAATTAAATGTAGGGTAAACGTACCTATTAAGCTCACGTACCCATTAAGCACACTTCCATTTGAGATCAGGTTATAAAAAGAAAAAATAATTAATTATCCTACTTGATGTCTTAACCAATTGATGTGTTTGTTACTACATACCTCCTGTAATTTCAATTCAATCAGATCATTGCACACTGAAATATGGGTCCCTTCGTGTGTTCACACTGTCTGGTGGCCATTTTGAAAGCTGTCTGAAAACTTTCACCAAAAGAGGAGCCCCTTAAATGTGCGTTTTTTTTTTTTTTAGATGTTTAAGCCTTTATTTTGGGGAACTTTCACTACTTACTGTAAAATTAAGAGATTAATGTTAAGACTTTTGCATATTATAACCTAGAACTTGGATGTGGGAAATAATTAGTTAGATCCAAAAGATAGTTTTAGCAACACAACGCAGAAGCTACAGAACACAGTTAGCTGACTAGCTGTATAAGATTGTGTGCTACGCTAATATATTACTTCACAGGCATTACTGGCTTGTACTTTTACATCCATAATATTATAAATTGACAGTTTATTGCTGGTCTGTGGTTTTACACTGCTGTAATTTTTAAAGATTTCATATTATTTTAAGGTGAGCTTAAAGGGTACACTACTATGAAAATCACATGTGTTACTTAGCTGAACGTGGACTAGTATAGATGTTGCAATGTGCTTAAATGACACTTCATTATGAATATATAACTGATCAAATTGAATGTCTTGTTGCTTTATTTTAGTGTTCAGTTTTTTTTGTGATTGACTTTGTACCTTAAAAATATATATTTTTACAATTATTCATTAAAAATTTTCCTTAAAATAAACAATAATTTTTAATTAAACATGATGTGAGCTTATTGGGAACAGGGGTGTGCGTAAAGGGTACAAACATGTACCCATTAAGCACAGACAGATTTTTTTGCATTTAATGATGTATATCTTAATTGAAATGCTTTTGTCATTTAAAATAAAATTAAATATGTTTGTGTGAGAGATTAATATTTTATTTTAACATAACTTTTTGTACTGAAACCAATATCTTGTGCACTATAAATGTCTCGATGTAGATTTTGGTGAGCTTAATAGGTACGTTTACCCTATACATTCATTTTCGTTGTTGAAGTAGAGCAAAAACAGGAACTCGCTCTCTCTCTGATTCAGGGAAATCTTGAGTCATGTTGTTGTACTTCAGATGAAAAATGTTTATTTCTCCTCGTATTTTGCAATCTTTTTATTTTCAGTAATGTGCACTGGTTTTACTTGGTTTATGTTGCCTCACTGCAAGAGCTGAGAGAGCAGAGTTTATGCAAGAATGTACTGGGGCTAATGTAAAGAGGTCAGAGGTCAATTCGGTGCATTTTTGACAGTGCTTGACCCTGTTATTATATCTTTTCATTTTTTGTGACGTTTAAAGGGAGTAAGTTGAGTGTTTTTATGGGAAAAGTCTCACTGAATGGCCTGTGTCAAGTGGCTTGCTAAATTCTCTCACACACAAACATCTAGAGGAAGTTTTGGATGGAAATTATGTTCTTGGTCAACTTCCTGTCAGATTTTGTTTCTCTGTTTTGTTTTCACACTTCCATGTCACTTATGTGCTGTGGGGAGGCGATAACCAGCAGACAAAGGTTACTTGATGTTTTTCATTCCACATCAGTATACCTTACTCTTTATAAAAAAATTTTTTTTTTAAACTATTGACGGTAGACACAGGACTGGAAATTGTGAGGAACTTCGTCTGAAATTTACTGAAATTATAACTCATTATCCACATAAGTACCATGATATAACTTATTAGAGCAACTTCTTACCTGTCTTTTAGAAGAAAAGTCAATGGGGATGCATTTGTGCATTTAGCTAAAACTTCAGTGTGAATGCTAATTATGAAGACAGATATTTCCTAAAACATGAATAAAGTCTTGCTGTGAATTGTAACCAGTATATTTCTGTGTTTTCCAGATGTAGGAGAGCAGAAGGCCGTTATGCCGTTGACCGAGCTGCCATCATCAGTCACTGGAACTGGCTGCAGGCCCAAGTCTCGGATCTGGAGTACCGTATACGCCAACAGACCGACATTTACAGACAAATCCGCTCCAGCAAGGTGTGCACGTTTACTTTGTTCACTTTGTGCCGTCCTGTAAAAACTGACACTTTTACAGCTTGTTTTCGTTGTGTGATTTAAACACAAACAAATACTTTAGTGAATATCATCATGATTTGGCACTATTTGTCTGAAATGTGAAATTATGGCTGTTTTAAGATCATTCTGATTCTACATGAAATGTATTGAAATTGTGGATATGTATAGAGATTAGAGGTCGACCGATAGTGGATTTTGCCGATACCGATAGCTAGGTTGGACCACACTGGCCGATACCGATTAATTAACCGATAGTTTTTCAAATGGATACTGAACAAAAACTAAAATAATTCTTTATTTAAAAAAAACAGTACTGAACCATACTACTAGTAGTAGTAGTAGTAATAATAAAAATGTTGAAATTAACACACTCTAACAAGGAACAATACTTTCATTACACAGCTTTCATTAATCTTAATGTTACAAATGGACTCTTATTTTAAAGTGTTACCATTTCATTTCAACAGTCATGCTTAAAGATGTTTCACAATATTACTGTTTTTACTGTATTTTTTAATCAAATAATTGCAACATTGCTGAGCAAAAGAGACTTGTGTTGATAAATGTAATGTTGACTGTAAAAAGCTATTTTAAACAAAAACCTTGCTTCTGTTATTTTCTAAAGAGCAAAAATATGTTTGTTTAAAGAAGTATATTTTGCTCATCAAGGCTGCACTTATTTGATCAAACAGAAAAAAACAGCAATTTTGTGAAATATTACAATTTAAAACAACAGTTTTCTATTTTATTATACTTAAAAATATAATTTATTCATGTGATGCAAAGCTAAATTTTCAGCATTATTATTTTTAGGTTGACTGTAAAAAGCTATTTTAAACAAAAACCTTGCTTCTGTTATTTTCTAAAGAGCAAAAATATGTTTGTTTAAAGAAGTATATTTTGCTCATCAAGGCTGCACTTATTTGATCAAACAGAAAAAAACAGCAATTTTGTGAAATTACAATTTAAAACAACAGTTTTCTATTTTATTATACTTAAAAATATAATTTATTCATGTGATGCAAAGCTAAATTTTCAGCATTATTACTCCAGTTTTCAGTGTCACATGATCCTTCAAATCATTCTGATGTATTATCAATGTTGGAAACAGTTGTGCTGCTCAATATTTTTTTGGAACCTGTGATACTTTTTTCAGGATTCTTTGAATAAAAAATAAAAAAACAGCATATTCAAAATGTAAATCTTTTCTAACAATGTCACTTATCAATTTAACACATCCTTGCTGAGTAAAAGTATTAATTTCTTTAAATTCTTAAAGCAAAATAAGAAAATTACGATCCCAGACTTTTGATCGTGTGTGTGTGTGTGTAAAATGCACAGATTCTTATCTCAAAAGTTATTTAAATTGTGTGCATAACACACTAGCATCAGATTGCAGATCTTCTGTTGTTTGTTACTGCAGGTAAATGTTTGTTCTGCTGTCTCTGCAGTGAGGAACTTGTTTTTAGAAAATCTAAAAGAGAAAGGTTGAGACCATTTTGATTGGAGCGAAAACACTGTCTCCAAGTTCTGGTCTATAATTTGTCGGTGTTTGTGCCTTAATAGGGCTCTGTTGTACTTGGGGAGAGCTCAGTGTGTGAGTCAGTACCAGAAGACAACAGTGACTCAAGGACAGAGACCATTACCTGCCCTGTCCCACGGGTAAGACCAGGAGCACAGACCCATGACCACACTGAAAAACCCTAAACAAACTACTAGACAGACAGCATAGTCCTGAACTCAATCTAAACTATCATGTAAGACCAATACATGTTATTTTCTCTTACACCATATTATAAGTAATGAGTTATCTATAATAAAAGACCCATTAGTGTGTTTAATTCCCACACAAACAGATAAAGTGCTCATGATACGGGCCCACGCATAGCCTTAGAGAATGCTGAGATTGTTGAGCGAGAGAATTGAGAAGAGGGGCTACAAACACTCGGTCCTTTTGTCTGTCACATGCAAAGCACTGCTGACCTTTTCATCCATTCAGAGTAGTGAAGAAATGCAGCAAGAACCATTCAACTCGTCCAGACCAACTCAGGGGCAAAATTGGTGGAATGTGCTTTCCAACATCGCATTTGTTTGTTTTTTGTGTTTTTAGGAGCATGATACTGTTGCAGTGGAAACATCTGTATCATCCAATGCTATCATCACAGAAACAGGCTTGAGGAAAAGCTGTGGAGCTGTGAGACAGGTCAATGGTGTTATCAACAGGTATGAAAGATCAAATATCATTTAAATGTGCATTCATTCATTTTTTTTCCCCTCATTGAAAAGGAGAAATGTCGCTTTTATTGTCATGTTCATTCAAGATGATTTCTTCTCCTCATTCAGCTTACGGCCCAGTTCCCCTGTCACCTTGGACCGAGACGAGCAGAGCCGCTCTGAGTCCCAGCAGAAGCTGGAGATGGGCCCTCAGGCTTCCCGTGCACACGACAACACATGCGTCGCGGCCCGCACTCGTCCACTGCTCTCATGCAGGAAACGCAGAGTCCTCCGGCCCGGCTCACTCACCAGTCTCAATCGTAAGGTAAGGAGAATCGTGTTCCTTCTCAAGATCAAGAGGTTGGTGGTTTTGAGCAGAGAGGGCTTATTACACTTAAAACTTACCACATAACACATTTGCACTAAAACTGTTCACTAATGACAAATGTAGATTTTTTTTTACCTCTCCTTTAAACCCCCCCTTTTAGTCTCTGAATAAAAAGAGACAATTTTTTTACATGACATGTCGGTGAAGGTCACTAGGTATGAAAGTAGCGAGCGAGAGGTGTGTGAGGCGGCAAAAACAAGCTCTTTCAATGTCACCTGTGGAAGTGTTTTACTCGAGATGTAGTGAGCTCATTAAGGTCCCAGTGGGCTTTTTACAAAGGTTACAGATTAAATAGAAGCAGTGTCACAGAGATCACAGTACTGCTCCAGAACTGTCACTGCTGTCATTTAATGTGTTTCAAGTTGCTGTGAATGACAAATGGTTGACTAAAGCAAGTTTTATCCTCCAAATATAATAATTACCTTACAAGGGAAAGAATTTGTTGTATATCTTGCATCTTTGGATGCAAATATTTTTAAGAATAATTTGTCATATCTTTAGTGCAGTTGTGTGTGTGTGTGTGTGTGTGTGTGTGTGTGTGAGTGAGTAAAAGTATTATTGGTATTTATATTGTCATTGTACTAAAGATATAAATTATTCTTGAAAATATGTACATGCAAATAGAGAGACATGCAATAGATACATACTTTAAAGCTCTTTTATTATTCATTTTAGCTTTCTTAAAAACTGTCAATATAGTGAATGAGCGCTAGGGAACCTGCCACATGCAAAACTGGGACAGCAGCTCAGGATCCGTGTGTGGTCATCTGCTGCAGAGATTTGAGTGAGCATCAGGTTGGAAGGGTTGACTCAAGTAAACGTAGACAAAGGGAAAGGCTCATCATTGCCAGATATACATTTTGGATGCTGGTGCTCCAGAGATTTCGGTCACAAAAAGCAAGATCACAGTGGACGGCACTTGAAAGACTGGATTTTTTTTTTTTTTTTTAAGATGAATAAAAAGCATATTTGATGATGATCCATGCATGCTGTTTTATATTTCTTGTTTTTGTTTTTTGAGCACAAGGAGTAATATATAAGTCATGTTCTATACCTCTCTCTCTCTCTCTCTTTATAATATATTTTCAGACCCCCTTGTTTGTTTATTTGATGTTAAGCTTTTTTCTGCTGCTGCACACAAAATAACAATGTGCAAGCGTGTTCACAAATCTTTAATGTCTTAAATACACTATTCAGAATTTAAGGCTGCAAAACGTTTAGGGGAGAAAAAAAACTTGCGTTCATTCAGTAAATATTTGTTAGTATCTGTCGATACACTATTATGTATTGATAAATTGTTACGCAAGATCATCTATAGTTCAAAAATGGCACTTTACAATAAGGTTCCATTTGTTAACTATATTTAATGCAATACATTTGTTATAGTATTACTCTGTTAACATTAGTTAATAAAAATATAACTGTTCATTGTTAGTCCATGTTAGCTCAGGTCCTTTCAATAACATTAATTTTAATAATGTGTTAGTAAATGTTGAAATCAACATTAACTAAGATTAATAATTGCTGTTATTCTTCTACTGCTGCTGCTACTTCATCATCATCTTAATGTTGAAAACAGTTGTTATATTATAAATTATTTGTGGAAATGGTAATGCGTGTTTTCACTATTCTTTGGTCACAAAGCATTTATATATATTGTTTATTTTGATCAGTTCACCTTTCTCCATAAAAGTATTAGTTTCATTGAATATTTAATCTTTTGTGCAGTCGTGTATCAATGCAGGGCTGATGTGTTTCTATTTTATATTTTTTTCATACCATTTAATTTTTTTTATCATTCATACATCTACACTATCTTCTGTGCTTGTCATTCTCTCTGTCAGGCTCAGAGGTCAGTGGCTCCTCGCTGTGGCTGTGAGCTGAACGCTCAGTGCGTGATGTGCAGTGGACGTGCTCTCCCTCCTGCAGACACCCAGCACCAGCTCCCTCTACTGGACAGACTGGCGCAGTTCGACCCCTGCGTTCACCCCATCCTCTCATTTACAGACGGTGAGGACACACCCCTGTCCTTTAATTGCTTGTTTCTCTCATTCTTTCTGGTATGCACACATGTATGTAGACAAAAACAGTGACAGCATTAAGGCCCTTCCCTTGTTCTGCTCATGAGCGCAAATGGACGAGTTCGATACATGCACAGCACCACTTAGTAGACTCATTCTGTCTCAACATTCCCCTCACACCTTCACTGTTGTATGCTTACCATCCACGCGGTCACAAAATTGGGCTGCATGTGGACCGCTTGTGCGGACGTCCACGGACACTTCTGATGACGACAGTTGCGTCACGCGGATCGTCGCGTAACACAGATGGCTGAAGTATCTATCCCCGCTGTTCATTTCCCACAGACTGCCTCGAGGATGAGGAGTTTTAATAAAGGCTTTTTTTCCCACTGTATAACAACTAAGTGTTAACTTA
The DNA here is from genome assembly GCF_001515645.1 of Sinocyclocheilus grahami. NCBI lineage: Eukaryota > Metazoa > Chordata > Actinopteri > Cypriniformes > Cyprinidae > Sinocyclocheilus > Sinocyclocheilus grahami. The sequence goes on along the minus strand of NW_015505245.1, from coordinate 1,775,912 downwards.
AGTGTTAATTATTCTGGATCTGGTGATTGCACCTCTTAAAATAACCTGTAGGCTGCTCTGGGTTTAGAGCAGGTCATTAGTGCCAAGATTTCAGAACAGTTTTTCTTTTCGTGTCTGTGAAAATTCATTAGCATTAGTGTAACGGTGGTGGCCCCCCAACGTTAAATTGTAGTATTTAAGGTAAGTATTGCCACATTAGATTTGAGGAGCTGATATTGGATCAGGATTAGCTGATCAAGCATTCGTCTGCCTGACCTTTGCAGTGATAACTAGTAGCAGCTAGCTTAGTCAGACTAGCTGAGAGAGATGTATTTTCCCTCATTAATATGAACCGGTTGTCCTCTCGAATCTGGTGTCTATTGTGCAAATGAATGATGGGCGTAAAAGAGGCAGGTGACACCATGTAGATGGAGGGGGAAAAAGGAAGAGGAACCTCGGAACAATGAATACTAGAGTCGAGCTCTGATGCCCTCTGATGGAGATTTTACTCATGACACTTTGTGTCACTGATGTTTGCAGAGAATTGTCATCACTATTCACATTAGTACAGTAGCCAAAGGATGAAAAGCCTTTTTGAATGAGATTTATGTCAAATGGTGTTTGGTTTGATTCTAAGAGAATGCACATAATTGTCCTCTTATCTCTCTCATACACATTTTAATTTATACCTTTGATTTCCTTTTAATTAATTATTTATTTAAATCTTTTAATATGGGTAACACTTTAACAATGTAATTTTTACACATTGCATATGCTTACTACAGTAAGAACAGAAAATTATGCTGATTAACATGCAATAACCCTAAAACAAACCTAATCCTACCTCTAACCTTATAAGCATGTTGTTAGTAATCTATATTACACCCAGTATTTAAATGTACAACTGCGCTTTAACAGAGCACCTTAAAAGTAACCTTAATGGTTATTCATTTTTTTAATCAATATTTGAAGCATTTTGAATTTACACTTTGACTTGTGTATGAAATGTTACACGTAAATATAATGTATTTTCACCCTTTTTTCCCATAATTACCTGACCTCTTTTTGCTGTTTCTGTCCCATCAATGAAAATTGGATTAAAAAATAAATAAAAAATCACTTAGAGGACTTAAAGCCAGCTTGAACCGATTTTACTTTCACTATCTGATGTTTTTTTTAAAGTGAAACAGGATATTCAACAAGGAATATGTTATGTGAGACTTGTCTATCTGGAATTGAAACAAATTACAAGACTTGATGTCTGCCAGGTTTTTTTTGGAGGTGGAGAAAGTTATTACATGTTGATGACAGATTAGGAAGAGGAACAGATGACATGATCTACCTGGAAGCCTGGGTTTCTGACAATGCAAGACCATGTTTCAGATGATAAACTCTGTCGTCTGCTCTCTCAGATGTGATGATGAATCTACATATGCAGCGTGTGCTGAAGGGACACTGGCAGAATCGTCTTCTGGAGAAGATCAAGCCCATCAAGAAGATGTCGCTCAAGCACAAGTTGTGTTTGGGTAGCCGCATCTCAGACCCGTCATCCAAAGACAAACACAAGCTCGCCAGCTCTCTCCTCTCCACAGTCCGTGAGTGTGAAAACAACTACAAGAGACACCAAAACACCTCATTTATTTGCCTTAAAGGGCTTTTATTAAAATTGAAAATGGAAAGGAAATAGGAAAAGTTAAGGGAGCTAGAGTCAAACCTGGGTGCCCTGCATGAGCACTGTGGCTCAGAATGACTGTATCGTGCATGCTAACATCTAGGCCACGACTTTGGCAGTATACAAAATTGTGGGTGAAAATCCCCTGCTTCCTCAGCATCTGAAATGTCAGGAGCTGTTTTTTCTGTAATGGAGGCAAATTTTCACACCTTTAGGAGAATCTAAATCTGGTCTAAATGTGACGGCCCTCATGGGCAGTTAAAGTGACCTGTGAGTGTCTGGCCGTCATTAGGTGCTCTCTGCCAGACGCTCGTCGCAGTGACTCAGCAGTTATTTCTGGCATCATATAAGTCCAGCCACAGTTGCTGACTCCATTTGTTTCTTTTATATTCCATGTATGAATTATAGAACTCTGAAAGACGTCCAGATGTAGTACTATATATTGTAGAGTTGAGTCATGTGTAATATAAAGAAATGTATTACTATTATTGGTAGTTGTGTATTTAGTCCAATTTATTGAGAGATGTTGGCATGACAATCATATTCATTTTGCAAAAACAATTAGCAGATGTCCAAGAAAAATATTGCAAAACTATGTACATTACATAAAATAAAGTATACTGGCAAAGAAAGGATGTTATTAAATATTAAAAATGAAATTAGAAAGAAAAAAAAGATAAATTAACAAGTAGAGTAGTATGAAATAACCTTAAAAATATCCTTAAGAGATTAAAATGAATAACGGTGAAAATACATAGAGTACCTGATAAAGGATAACATTGACTTTATAAATGGAATTAGACAAAAAATATATATAATGGCAAAACAATAAGTGAAACGCAACACAAATATGAAAAAACTAAAGATTTAAATGGAAAACCATACAGATTAAAAGATAAATTAGAAATAAGGTAGAAAGAGAAGCTTAAACCAAACAAAATTTATATAATCAAAGACGACGGATGCAGAGTAACTGAAAACAAATGTAAAATGGTTAACAGTAACGATTAAAAGAGAAGTTACAAATAAATGTAATGTAAAAAATGCGAGTGTAAATAATTGCACATTAAAATGAATAACGGTGAAAATACATAGAGTACCTGATAAAGGATAACATTGACTTTATAAATGGAATTAGACAAAAAAAATATATAATGGCAAAACAATAAGTGAAACGCAACACAAATATGAAAAAACTAAAGATTTAAATGGAAAACCATACAGATTAAAAGATAAATTAGAAATAAGGTAGAAAGAGAAGCTTAAACCAAACAAAATTTATATAATCAAAGACGACGGATGCAGAGTAACTGAAAACAAATGTAAAATGGTTAACAGTAACGATTAAAAGAGAAGTTACAAATAAATGTAATGTAAAAAATGCTACAAATGCTAAACTCTGTAAAACATCAAAATATGCAGAGATTAAGATAAAAAAAAAATTGTTTCCTCTTCATCAATTCATCAATCTTCCTGTTTGCCATTTCTCTCAGGTTCGTCGCATCCTAAGGTTCGCTCAGAGAAGGTCTTTCAGCAGCAGTTAGACATCCCAATCAGTAAACATGACTCTCGCAGGCCTTTCCACCAGAGCAGTTCTTTTGACAGGACTCACGGCCAAAAGAGACCTCGTGAACCCTCGCTGGACCGTACTGAGAGTATGTTGTTCATTCATTCATTCATTTTTTTTCCCCTCCTCATTCATTCTTTTAATCGCTTCAGTCACGTTTACTTCCATCTCCCTCTAACTCATCGAGTTAAGTCCTGTGACTCAGCACTGTCTTTGGTTTGTCTATAGATGCTCCAAAGTTGAATATGGACGTGGGGAGTCCATGCCCATCTCTGTCTGCTCTCAACACACCCACCCACAGTCCTCTGATGAGACAGCCGTCAATCTCCGAGACCTCCACACCTCTCCACCTCAACAGCAGCACTGCCGTAAGATGCTCTTCAAAGCATCTGTTTGTGTAAACTCTTGAGATCAAGTTGCTTAGGCCTGTATGTGATTCTTTCAGACTATTCGCCGACGGAGAGGAGAGAGCCCATTTGACATCAATAACATCGTCATCCCCATGTCTGTGGCCGCCACCACCCGAGTGGAGAAACTACAGTACAAAGAGATCCTTACCCCAAGGTCAGAGACACAAGCTGTCTATCCATACCTGCCTCATATATTCAAAGAATTGTTCTTTAACTACTAAATATGCTGCCCTTTGCTTTTTAATCGCAGTTGGCGAGAAGTGGACACTTTTGCAAAACCAATATCTGAAGAGGATGATGCTGTGGAGGTACGGCCTTGCAATTGGTCACCCAACAGTTATTTTAGGCTGTGTTTCAAGCCCGTAAGCTGCATACCTAGACATTTAGGGTGTTAACGGTTTGTTACATTAAGCAGGATGATGATGCCCCAAAATGCTTTCTTGGTAGGCAGCTCATTAGGTTTTAAGATCTAAATTGGCTGACAATGTAATACAAATCTAGACAGTCTGGAAAGCAGTTTTGTCAAATATGATTAACTAGTGTCAACACATAATGTCTGATTCCTGAAAAATGACTCTTATGAGCTGATTCTTTTTAATGAGTCAAAAAGATTCACAAAACAGCCTCAAACCTTTTGTGACGTTAGCGTTTTGAATCAAACTGTTGGCAGACTGTTGGTAGATTAAAAAAATATTGTTAAAATATTAAAATACGTACTGAAGTCAGGGATTAAAGTTCTGTCGCTACGACGGATTTCTGTCAGTTCATAAAGAGAGTCACTTGCTTCATTCCTGAATGATTCAGCCGTTTGAATGAATCAATTGAATGAATGATTCAGTGATAAAATCAGTGACTTGCCGCCACCTGCTGGCAGATTGTTTCATTTTAGCCTATAATTTCAGTTATTTAAATCATATTTCTGTATTCAAAATTTTATATTTAAAACATTAATCTCCACATGAATTTATTAATTTAATTGCACTCATGCTACCTCTGAGCCTCATTAAACGTCTGAAAATGTACCTACAAGCCGCTTTTGTGTTCTTCTGTGCCACCTCTGTAGTAAAAAATAAATTTATTTATAATAATTTTATATGATTGGTATTTGTCTTCTACTTATTATATTGCAGGGGTTAAAGCAACAACAAAAAAAAATCTTTTGACTGAAAATTTTTCTTAGACCAAACACCCAGTTTGAGCCGTTTTTTCTTCTTGTAATTAGGAGCGCTTGTCCTCGTAATTTAAATATTTAGGAGCACCTTCTGATCAATAATCAAACATTCTGATAAAAAAATTAGCCTTCCTAATACAAGCTGACATTTGACTCCTTAAAGTGACTTACAGGAGTATTTTCTCTTTACCTTTGTAATGGCGTCATTTTCATCTGTCAAATTCAAAAATTTACGTTTATAAACTTTTTAAAATGTCTATTTAAAACAATATGTAGAATAAGACAAATAATTTACCAATCATATGAAATTAGTATTAATAATTTAATTTGTACTACAGAGGTGGCACAGAAGAACAAAAAAGTGGCTTTTTTTGGTACATTTTCAGACGTTTAATGAGGCTCAGAGGTAGCATGAGAGCAATTATAAATTCATGTGGAGATTGTTTTAAATAACATTTTGAATACAGAAATATGATTTAAATAACTGAAATTATATGCAAAAAATTCAACTAAATCCACCAGCAGGTGGCGGCAAGTCACTGATTTTATCACTGAATCATTCATTCAATTGATTTGTTCGAACAGCTGAATCATTCAGGAATGAAGCAAGTGACTCTCTTTATGAACTGACGGAAATCCGTCGTAGCGACGGAACTTTAATCCCTGTGAAGTGCTTCTTAACAAACATCTTTATCAAGTGATTCTGTAGTTTGTGATTTGGCTTGTTAATGTTTAATTTTTTTATAGCCTGTAGCCCTGAATACTGCCCGGTGTACGTTTTTAATGACCTTCTCTCATTGTCTCAGATTGAGGATCTCTCTGACGTCACGTTCTCTCAGCTTCACCTTCCGTGTGAGGAGCAGGAGCGCTCTCGCTGGAGTTGGACTGCCAGCAACATCGCAAAGAGAAGGGGCAGCAGGTGGGGCAACACAACTCGAAATGCTTTTCTCTGCCCTTTTTAGGATCAAGTGCAATTTCTCCTGATTAACAACTTTGTAACTGTCTGCGGCTGTCCATTTTGTACTTCATGATGCCAAATGAGTAGCCTGCCAGTTTTAAACATGAGAGAAGAATTGCTATGAAAAAAGACTACAGGCAGTTCGCTTACCTCAACAGTATATTGAGAGCTTATTGAAGCAATAAGCATTACATCGATGTCACCTCGGGTTCCACTGATGGGGTGTTACGTACATTTAGTCCTGGTTCACACTGTCATTTCTAACACCAAACCTAAAGATACAAAACCAAAGGCATGAAGATTTGTGACCCTCTCTGTGAAATCCAGGCTAAAGTCTCAAAATCTAATTATGAGATAACAAGCATCAAAGTTTGATTTCAACCATTGATTTCACTATGATTTCAATCTTTGACATGGTCTTAGTCAGTAATAATGATATCAGTGTTACATTTTCACAGAATGTTCTTTACCTTATGAAGGATGATTTTATATAGAAAATAGTAAATTGCCAAAAAAAGGACTTTAGCTGGGTTTTCACAGACAGGGTTACATATGGTCATAACCCGATTGGGCAACGTTTATGATGTATATTTTGCAACAGATCTTACCAAACATCCAAAATAATGCTGTGTGCAGGGCTAAACACTCGTTGTATGTGTGTACACATGGTGGAATTTTTACAAGCTGAGAACACACCCAAGAATTTATAAAATGTGTAAAGAAGTCAAAACGGTGCCAGGAAATCCTCTGTTCCACCCACAAAGAAAGATCTGCTTCAAGGACATGGCAGTTCCAAATCTGTAATAGGTTTTGGTTAGTTTAGATGTCGTTGGTCTGTGTTGCATTCATATTTCTGTCAAACCACATCTTTTCTTGTTTGGTGTGCACCAAGGTTTGGATGGCAGCGTTTACATTTATTCACCGCACTAATGGAGCAATCGCACTAGAGTTTGTTTTAATCAAATCAAACCTGCCAAGTCTGAACACACATGATGACCAGCGCTAATCTTTGTCTCCACAGGTCATACAAGTCTGTGGACGGACGGACAACCCCCTTGCTGTGTGGCACAAACCCCTCCACACCACAGCCCTCGTCTCCAGACACGGCACATTTCCACATGCTGCATGATTACAACTCGGTGGCATCTCCATCCAGCCCTGTCAGTCCAGAGATGCTGATGCTGTCCGGCCTCCACACGCCCGGCTACAGAGACTCCCAACGACTGCTGTCCAATGAGGACACGCGCTGCTCCACCCCAGATACCTATGAGGAAATGGTAGGCTCCTGATATAGAAGAAGCATGGGTACATTTCCTAGAATTTATGTTGACTAGTGTTTCAGATAAAGCTAGAGGCTTTATTGTACATTCAAATTCACATGTGTTCAGTTGTACTGCAGTACATTTTAGGGATGTAACGATTACCAGTTTGACGATAAATCATGATAAAAATTCCCCACGGTTAGTATTACGGTTTCATATTTTAATTATCATTAAAACCATATTAGATTACCGCGATTTGAACAACTCCCGATAAATAAATACTGTCCAGCATAAAGCACAGTTTTAAGTAACAGTCTCACGTGCGCACAGCGGCAGAGTAGTTTCGTTTTGAGTGAAAGCAGGGCGTAAAAGCTGGGAGGTTTTAAATGAGTGCTAAGGGAATTATACAAATGAATATATGAATTTATTAATTATATGATTGTACCTTTGAAGGTTCTGACTGTCTTCAGAAACGATTTGATGGCATTTTGTTTTCATCTTCGCTCCATGTAATACCTAAACAAAGTGTTCTTAATCGCAATACTGCTTTGTCCACGGAGGTTACTGGAAACAGCTCTAATTCAGCTTTTCCATAAGCGCCACCTGCTGTCAGAGAGTGGATTTACAGAGACTTATATTTACATTCAGCCTGTGTGCAGTTTCTGTCCGGCCAAAAACGGACCAAATTTGCATGCCCTTGATGAAAAACAAGCTTATGTGGATTCTACACATTTAAACAATTCAGATAAGTTATCTAGAATTATTTATGGAGCAGATAAAATACATATAATCATTTATTAATCAATTTTCATTTTGACTTCACTCTTTTCTTTGTTTAAAGGCTGAAATGTGAGGTTTACCTTTTTTATGAAACTTTTTCAAAGCTTTATTTGAACATTTACATTAGATATTTCAACATGCTATTAAAGTCAGTCAGTCAAGTTGTCATTTAAAATCCGAACATCATTGGTAATGTTATCCTTTTAGTGATTATGCAAAAAGTCATTTTATTTGTTGTGTGCTGATTTTTAAATATAAAACTTGGAAGTGATTTATGTGTCTGTATTTTTTGAACATCTCCAGCACATTTTAACAATACCATGATAATACTGATAACCGTGATAATTTTGGTCACTATAATCTGTTTCCTCAGAGGAATGAGGAAACAGACAACCTTTTGGTTATTCTGTGTTCAGATATTTACTTGGTGTGTCTCTGTTTGTCCCTACGGGCTCCCCAGCCGGTACAGCCATGGGAACGCCGGACCTTTCCCCTGGATGTGGATCCACAGCAGGAGAGCGAAATCCTACACAGTCCAGATGGCGAGAGGTCCTGTAGGAACATTCGACGGGTGTCTGGGAGCAGGTCGTCCAAATCGGAGTCTGACGCTGGGCCTTCATCACCTCTCGGCGATGACGGCGCCAAACAAAAACAAACCAATCCACCCAAACCTACTCACCGATGAAGCCTAGACTCTGCCCACCCACCGAACCCCCCGCCCACCAGCTTTCACAAACTCCTGACACAGCAGCATCATTGATGGGAAAAAACAACAACAACAACAAAACGAATGAAAGTCCCTGTTGTTTGATATTCAAACATCAGTAAATTCTTTCACGGTTTTTAGTGAATTGTATGGAGATATATATGAAGACCAGTTTTAATTCAGTCTCGCTTTTGGGTCACTGGAGAAAAAATATGTTTCAAAAATAAAAAGGAAGAAAGAAGCTTGAGAGCTAAACCAAAATAAGAAGCTCTGAAACGTATCGTATATCGCAGAAGAGCACTTCCCCTTAACATGCTGTCGTACTGAGGGGCTCGGCTCGATATTTCCAATATCCCACCTAAAATTACTCATTCAGGTTTGCAGTTTATACTGGAGTGATAAAACGCAAAAACAAAGCCAATGATAATGATTGCAAGAGACTTGCACGAAGGCGCAGAAGCCTGTCTTTGTTCTTTCTGTGTGAAAGCACTTCAAATTCTTTTTCTCTACACATTCCCTGCCTATTATTTTAAACAGACAAACTTGCCCGAGAATTTCATAAATTCCACTTTCTGGTTTCATTTCAGTCCCATGTTCTCGTTAAAACCGTGGTTTGTCTGTGCCCCACTTCTGTCAAAGTGACGGAGAGAGCAGGTGCCAGAAAACGAAACTGCCGTGTCGCTCTCATGCGCCTTTTAAACGCCACCGTTTGATTAGAGCACTTAATTGGTCTCTTGCATGACACGATTGCCAGTGAACTTAAAATCAGCACCTGAATGTGCAGGATGTGCTAACATTTGAGACAAGATGGCTCTTTCTCATGTGGGCTTGCATTAGTGTGAATTTTAAAGCACTTGACGTCGCTGTGCATGATCAGGTTAGTCCAGAAACCGTGCAGTCACTCCAATATAAACTGAAATTTGCTGCCACTTGACTCGGCTTTTCTTCGATTTCGTTCTAACCCTATATAAAAGAGCCCTTCCATTGATTGGTCAGGTCTACACTCGGTTTAATAAAACAATCTGCAGTACCTACACCCATCATCGAATCCCGTAACTTGATGTTCGAGTAATAATGTTTGCTGAAGTGCTTGATAGGAAAGGACATGGCAAATTTTCATTCGTTGGCTCCTCAGTTGCTGGCGGTCACAGCCCCGTTTTTCCATTGTGTAACGATGAGGAACGATTTCTGTTAGTTCCCCAGTCAGTGAGTCACTGCTTGCAACGCCTTCCTGTTATTTTAACTAATACGAATGTACAAGTCTAATAGCGGACACCAGTTACTTAAGATTTTTATAAGTAGCTTCTCTGTATCTGTCGTCACATGTTTCTAGCTATTGTAGCCATTTGTTCTTGTTAAAGGGATGTCATGTAAACCAGAAATCCTTAATATATTCCTTTTATCTCACTGGAGCAAAGAGTGAAAAATTTAAGGGGGTCTGAATACTTTCCGTACCCACTGTACATTTGACATATTTAATGTTAAACCCTTACAAACATATTACAGTTGTTCACACTAATGTTCAAGGTCAGCAGAGAAAGGTTGTGGTTACTAATTATCTGGATAAAATTAACGTGGTAAAATGTAAAATTATCACAAAAACAGTAAAAGGAAGCTTAAAAACACTTTTTTTTCCCCTTCTTTTTTTCCAGGCTGCATATATATAATTGTATTTTTTTAACTGCAAAACTTTTGTTCACTTTAGCTGAAGCAGCCTGGAAAGAAGAGGGGAAAACTGCATTTAATCTACCATAATTGAAACTAAAGCAGCAATATTTGGATGATAGCGGTTTCAAATTTGCATTCTGGAAACAGCTTCCTATTGACCTTACCAGGATGCTTTGAAAGGTACTCAGTTGGAAAGACAGCTATTTAGTCTTTGTACTGCCATCTAGCGGCGATGATGCTGCATTTCGCACATTCACATTCATATACTTTGTTACCAGCTTAATAAAAAAAAAGTTCTTATCTCCGTTAGTGATTTACTCGGTTCCGTCGTCTTGTCACGTGATCTGAACATGAGGCGACCCGCTACATATACATTTAAAAACTGCTTTCGTTAGTCTCCTGCTTACCTTTTCGTCTCATGTCAGTATTCGTGATTTTAAACCGATTTTTCCACAGTCTTGGACTGGTTTTTCACATGTGAAATTTACAAGCGTAAAAAATGACACTGTACCTTTAAGTATATCTAGTGTTTATAACCATGACTGTATAAGATGCGTCCACTGAGTAAATACTCTGAACTTCTGAAGGGAAAAGGAAACCAAAAGAGCAAGCTCAAAGGACACAGGAAGCAGTTTAATACGGACTTTATTTCCAAATTCACGTTTACAGCAAGGAGTATCAGTGTAAACCAATTAATAAAACACATTACGATAAAGACGACACAACTGTCAAGCTAGAAAGAAGAACCGCGAAGTGAAGAGCAGAGGCGGGTAATGAAACGGAGGAGAGAGATAGAGAGACCTCGGAACCGGTTGAAACACAGCTAAAGGGTAGAATTACTTAAAAGGCCTTATCCAGTGCCATTTTGAAACATTTGATCTGATAAGTCTGTTCTTCAGCTTAACCCCACGCGTCTAAATGCTCAGGTTTATGTTAGCAGCATGCTGTACAAAGGACGGCCACAGTGTTGGGTTTCCAGCAATCCTCTAAAGCTTCTCAGGGTCATGTGAGAGAGATACATGTGGCACTAGTTAAGTCCTTTACTGATATTGTGGATTCTGGATGCAAATTATCCCTCTGTTTTACCTATTATTATATTTTTTCCCATTTCTAAATGCAAGATATACATCTAAATGAGTAATGCAGTTTGTGTAGAGGCAGCTCTTCTGTCAAATCAGTGCATTCACTTTCAAATGAGCGTAAAGCTGCAAAGATCTTCTGAACACATTCGTACATCTTTTACATCTTCCACACAATACTATTAGAAAAAAAGATTTTAGCAGGTAGCTTTGTTCCTTCAATCTTCCTCCACTTTTTTTTTTTTTCTTCTTTTCATGTTTTAAGATGAGTTCAATGCTCTAGTAAAGGTCGTTTTCTAAACAGTTGGACAGGGGTGTGGTGACTGGTTACTATATTCAAGACCATGGGTGAAGTCCATTGCATGCTGGGAATGTGCAGCGTGTGAGCGTTGTGGTTTGGTTTGATGACTATATTGCAGGCTTTAGTATTGAGGGGAGCTTGGCTGTGTGTGAAATGTCCTGCTCTGTGCTGCTGTACATGACTCAATCCATCTTGGACCAAAGAGAATCTTTAAAACATAGACAGTCTTCTCGAATGTAGCTGATGGACACCGGGAGGCACTTTTCTATTGTCTGTTCTCAATATGAGATTTCCTGATGTGATGTTAGTTATTTTATTGAGTGCTTTGAATTGAAATCCCCTCATGTCTTTTGCATTGGTCCATACACACATACTTTGGAACAGCATTTTAGACACAGAAGCTGAAATCCATCAATACAGAAGCATCATTACCATACAGATATAAGTTGAAGGAAACAATGAGAGGATGTACCGAGTGATATCTCGAATTGGATGGTGCTTGTGCAGGGCAAACTACTTCAGAGCTCAACAATAAGGATGACAATGTGATCTGGGGCCTGTGTAAGGCAGTCACTGCATCTTATATTTGGTCTCATAAACCTTTTAAAACACAGTTTGTTTTGAAAACGGAAACTTCAAGCGATGTATCAGACGCCGTAAGAATGATGCAATTGTTGTCATTTATTATCAGTAAGGTTTTGCATTATATGTCATTTAGCTGTGTAAAAAAAAAAAAAATCTTTCATGCAGTTTCATTTTTAATAATTTGCATCAAATAGTTGTAAAAAGATCATTTGAAACAAAATGTTGCTAAAACATTTTTTTTCAATAACAAAAGCTATATGTAAAATTTCATAGCTTTCATGGAGTTACATTTCTAATCATTTGCATTAAATAATAAAAATCTAGAATTAAAATGTATATTTTTAGAGACAAAATATGTTGAAATTGAACTGTCCAGATAGCCAAAAATCCTTATTGTTGAGCCCTGTACAAGAGTTTGTTTCAATTTTTATATATTGACATTTGCTTTCTTCTCTATCATCCTCCACTTTTTTTTTTTTTCTTCTTTTCATGTTTTAAGATGAGTTCAATGCTCTAGTAAAGGTCGTTTTCTAAACAGTTGGACAGGGGTGTGGTGACTGGTTACTATATTCAAGACCATGGGTGAAGTCCATTGCATGCTGGGAATGTGCAGCGTGTGAGCGTTGTGGTTTGGTTTGATGACTATATTGCAGGCTTTAGTATTGAGGGGAGCTTGGCTGTGTGTGAAATGTCCTGCTCTGTGCTGCTGTACATGACTCAATCCATCTTGGACCAAAGAGAATCTTTAAAACATAGACAGTCTTCTCGAATGTAGCTGATGGACACCGGGAGGCACTTTTCTATTGTCTGTTCTCAATATGAGATTTCCTGATGTGATGTTAGTTATTTTATTGAGTGCTTTGAATTGAAATCCCCTCATGTCTTTTGCATTGGTCCATACACACATACTTTGGAACAGCATTTTAGACACAGAAGCTGAAATCCATCAATACAGAAGCATCATTACCATACAGATATAAGTTGAAGGAAACAATGAGAGGATGTACCGAGTGATATCTCGAATTGGATGGTGCTTGTGCAGGGCAAACTACTTCAGAGCTCAACAATAAGGATGACAATGTGATCTGGGGCCTGTGTAAGGCAGTCACTGCATCTTATATTTGGTCTCATAAACCTTTTAAAACACAGTTTGTTTTGAAAACGGAAACTTCAAGCGATGTATCAGACGCCGTAAGAATGATGCAATTGTTGTCATTTATTATCAGTAAGGTTTTGCATTATATGTCATTTAGCTGTGTAAAAAAAAAAAAAATCTTTCATGCAGTTTCATTTTTAATAATTTGCATCAAATAGTTGTAAAAAGATCATTTGAAACAAAATGTTGCTAAAACATTTTTTTTCAATAACAAAAGCTATATGTAAAATTTCATAGCTTTCATGGAGTTACATTTCTAATCATTTGCATTAATAAAAATCTAGAATTAAAATGTATTTTTTAGAGACAAAATATGTTGAAATTGAACTGTCCAGATAGCCAAAAATCCTTATTGTTGAGCCCTGTACAAGAGTTTGTTTCAATTTTTATATATTGACATTTGCTTTCTTCTCTATCAAGAGGCAGCAAGCAAGATTTCATTCAACGATGCAACTTCCTGTGCATTTATGAGGACAGATAAGCCTTGGGAATTTGCTGTGGTGATGAATGAGGATGTGCAGTTTAATAAAATTCACAGGTAAAGTCTGGTACCGAAATTTCCAAACTATGATATTAGAATTACAGCATCCTAGACTCATCTGAATAATGAGCTTTACTGTTTTAATTTGGATTGAACACACAATTGAGGTGTTTTGTGAATGTAAAAGCTTTTATTAAACACCAAAGCATGCACTATAGTGCTCGCTGACGCATTTGATTGAAATAATTATATAGCAGGCCTCTATTGTTGTTAAATATGTGTCCGTTACAGCCTGATTGCCTCAAGTTTTACCTAGGAGCGTTTGAAATGTTTCTGTCCTATTAAATTCATAGCCAGTATCATTAATTGCACCCTTCCAAACCATGTAGCATGTCTGCCTTCCCTACTGCTGCATGTCAAAACAGGAGTGCATAAGTTATGGTAAATAAAAACATTCACAATAAGGCAACGAAGCAAATACAGCTTTGAAAGCAAATGTCAGTTGTTTCTTTTAAAAATTGGGGTATTAAGCGAACTAAATCAGGCTACTCAGTGCTGTAAATGACCATTTGGATCAATACACCACCAGCTCCTTTTAAATTGTAGAGTTTTTTTTTTTTTTTTGGATACTAAACCAATAACATCAATACCTGTCTTTCCATGCCAGGAGGCAAAAATTATTTCACAAGCAGACAAGCCGCTGGGACAATCTTTAGTTAGGAAAAATCCGACAAGCCCCTCTTTTGAAAGGACTGAAGGAGATACATTTTTAACTTTTTTTTTTCTTTTTAGAGACAAAATATGTTGAAATTGAACTGTCCAGATAGCCAAAAATCCTTATTGTTGAGCCCTGTACAAGAGTTTGTTTCAATTTTTATATATTGACATTTGCTTTCTTCTCTATCAAGAGGCAGCAAGCAAGATTTCATTCAACGATGCAACTTCCTGTGCATTTATGAGGACAGATAAGCCTTGGGAATTTGCTGTGGTGATGAATGAGGATGTGCAGTTTAATAAAATTCACAGGTAAAGTCTGGTACCGAAATTTCCAAACTATGATATTAGAATTACAGCATCCTAGACTCATCTGAATAATGAGCTTTACTGTTTTAATTTGGATTGAACACACAATTGAGGTGTTTTGTGAATGTAAAAGCTTTTATTAAACACCAAAGCATGCACTATAGTGCTCGCTGACGCATTTGATTGAAATAATTATATAGCAGGCCTCTATTGTTGTTAAATATGTGTCCGTTACAGCCTGATTGCCTCAAGTTTTACCTAGGAGCGTTTGAAATGTTTCTGTCCTATTAAATTCATAGCCAGTATCATTAATTGCACCCTTCCAAACCAAGTAGCATGTCTGCCTTCCCTACTGCTGCATGTCAAAACAGGAGTGCATAAGTTATGGTAAATAAAAACATTCACAATAAGGCAACGAAGCAAATACAGCTTTGAAAGCAAATGTCAGTTGTTTCTTTTAAAAATCGGGGTATTAAACGAACTAAATCAGGCTACTCAGTGCTGTAAATGACCATTTGGATCAATACACCACCAGCTCCTTTTAAATTGTAGCGGTTTTTTTTTTTTTTTTGGATACTAAGCCAATAACATCAATACCTGTCTTTCCATGCCAGGAGGCAAAAATTATTTCACAAGCAGACAAGCCGCTGGGACAATCTTTAGTTAGGAAAAATCCGACAAGCACCTCTTTTGAAAGGACTGAAGGAGATACATTTTTTACTTTTTTTTTTCAATTTGTCAATTGCCAACACGTTTGGGCCGGCAGCTCACAGGCCTAGTTTAACGAGGGAGGCTGACACCTGATCAGCTAGCGTGGACAGTTGCGGGGAGTCGGTCATGTTGATGCTGCCGGAGGAAGACACGTTGCTGAGGCGGCGGGGCGATCCATCCGTGGAAATGTCGGGGGACCGGCACACGATCTCAGCACCGTGGTCGGTGCGCGCTTTGGCTTGCTCTCGGAAATTTAGCTTGTGGCTCTCAATCTGATGGGAGGAAAGGAGGAATTTGGATTAAATTGGATGGACATGAACAATTGTCAGGTTTTGTAAGATAATATGTGCATAAAATAAAATGAAAGGTTGTATGTATTGTTTGGGGTCACTAAGATGTATTTATTTATTATTTATATCACTGAGTTTATTACAAAGGCTGCAATTATTTGATCAAATGCAAACTAAAACAGTATTATTGGAAAATGACATTTGTGAACATTGCATGGGTCAAAATTATAGATTTTTCTTTTATGCCAAAAATCATTAGGATATTAAGTAAAGATCATGTTCCATGAAGATATTTAGTAAATTTCCTACTGTAAATATATGAAAACTTAATTTTTTATTAGTAATATGCATTGCTAAGAACTTAATTTGGACAACTTTAAAGGCGATTTTCTCAATATTTTGATTTTTTTTTGCACCCTCAGATTCCAGATTTTCAGATAGTTGCATCTCGGCCAAATATTGTCCTATCATAACAAACCATACATCAATGAAAAGCTTATTTATTCAGCTTTCAGATGATGTATACATCTCAGTTTCGATAAATTGACCCTTATGACTGGTTTTGTGGTCCAGGGTCACATTTTTTATTTTAATATATTTTGAAATGTAATTTATTCCTGATGCAAATCTGAATTGTCAGCATCATTACTCCAGTCTTCAGTGTCACATAATCCTTCAGAAATCTTTCTATAGGTGTGTTCACGCCATGTCATAATTACCACAATTACGATAAACCAACTTGTAAAAAGCATTCACTTCCTCGTATAACTCGTAATTGCAACTTGTGAACTGGGAGTTTTCTGAAAGCTACGACTTGTACCACCTGACCACCTCAGATTCATTAGGCGCTATGTTTAGTCATTGATAGTGCGATAGTTCTGTGTCTGAGTCCAAGGATGCGAACAGCTCCAAGTACAATGCCACATGTTGTCATTTCGAAATTACAGTAATTACGATATGGCGGGAATGCAGCATAATACGCTGATTTACTGATTATTATCAGTGTGGAAAACAAGTGTGCTTGTTGCAATGTTTTTGTGGAAACCGTGATCTTTTTTTTTTTTTTTGGATTTCTTAATAGAAAATCAAAAAAATAAAAAGCATTTATTTGAAATAGTTTTACAATTACTTGTGATCAATTTAATGTGTCCTTGCTTAAAGTGGTTTTGAATGGTAGTGTGTATTTGTTATAATAATCTGCATATCTGTCCCAGCTTCATTTGCAGAGACAGCTGAAAGTCATGCAGTAAGGCTACGCTCTAGTGGACTTACATGGACAACTAGATGCAATATGGTAAGGTGGGTTTTATAAATATATATATATATATATATATAATAAACCTTCAGTACTAGTCTTCTTGCTTATACTTTTTGCATCCATCCCATTCATTTTAATAAGAATAGTTATATTTGCTCACATAAGTGGGATCAGAAATGTACTAAAATATTTCTTATAAATATAATGCACTATTGAATTGAAATAAGACTTATTACAGTGCTGACAAAATTATTCCTAGCACAGAAGGACATAAAAAACCATGTAATGATGACAAGTCAGTTAAATTGACACTTGATAATTCCAGTGATATACTTACTGAGGCCCTCTGACTTAACCAGCCTGTTCCCTTCAGAGGAGGGAAGGTCAAAGGTCATGTCCACATCATTAGAGTGAACAGCGTCCCCATTAGAGGAAGCATTTGCGGCCTGCGGCTCTGCTTCCTTCCCCTTCTCCCTCTACAGTGTGGACGCCACAGAGTTCACATGGTTATGGGTAAACAAAGCAAAATGGGTTGGGATGCAAATTATGAAACGAGGTTATGAAGGGATAAAAAAAACACTTAAACTAGAGGGAATGCTGGGAGAAGGGGTGAAGCTGTTTCAATACTTAAGAAATATTTCCAAGTAAGAGTGCTGATCTACTCCATCATCATCTTCCTTTGGATAAAATAATAATGCCCATCAATAAGTTAAAGGGGTCATATGATGCGATTTCAATTTTTCCTTTCTCTTTGGAGTGTTACAAGCTCTTGGTGCTGATCAAGACAAGAAGATCTGTAAATTTGCAAAGACTAAAGTCTCAAATCCAAAGAGATATTCTGGTAACACTTTCTATGAAGCCTGTATTTAGAATACATTATAAGGGTATTCTTAAGGCATTATAATGAATGCATAATGCATTATAAAAAAACTTATAATATCATGAATACTCATGAATAATCATAACAACAGTTATAATACATCATAATACTTACGTATTTGTGGTTATAAGTTTAAGAGTATGATTATTTATAACACACAATGAACACCATATTAAATCTACTTCATTTACAGAATAATGGACTGTATCATATCTTGACATTGTTTATTTAAGATCTGCACAGTATCTTACTACAGCTTGTGAGTGTTAGATGTTGAGTGTTATTTGAGTGTTTCCTGTGGCGCTAATGTTAATTAATTGATGTGAGCTTAATACTCCAACTGAAAAAAATGCAATGTTTTATATGGTTACATTTTATTTTGATGGTCCCCTTAATCAATCGACTATAAGCAACTTTGCAACTAACTCTCATTAGAGTATTAGTATGCTCAAGAATGGTAGAATATAGTATGGTAGAATAAGTTGACGTACTTGCAAAGACACTTATAGTCAGTTTATCTGTTGGTTGAGCATCAAAATAAAGTGTTAGCAAATATTTACAGTAGCACATACTAATACTCTAATGACCGCTAGTTGATGTGTAGTTGCAGAGTCACTTATCAACAGCTGGTTAAAGGGTACCATCAAAATAATCAAACTGATATTACAATAAAAATAGTTCAAAGCAAATGTGTCATATTGCACATTCATCTGATCTGATCTTATGGCTGTTTGAGAGCAAAAAATGTTGTTATTATTATTATTACTACTACTTATAAGTGGTCTTTGACCATGTTTTAATTAGAAATGTTAAAAAGCTTATAAATATATTTTTTTGATTTTGACATACTTTTAATAAAGTTAAAAAATTACTGATTAGAAGGTTAGATTCTACTGATTTTTTTGCACAATTACTGATTAGAGCACAAGCGCTCCTAAAAAGAAAAGTATCCGTAGAGCCCTGCTTATAATACGTCACTATCTGGGAAGATTTGCATAACGCCGCCCAAATGTTCACGCAAAGAAAGAAGGCGTAACTTTTATTCTGGCTGTAGTATTGTTGTTGCCGCCGCCGTGTCGTGAAGGCGCTGTGTGTTTCGTTGTGAAAGCGAAACTACTTTGTTTGGTCTTCCAAAAGAGGACGATATCGCATCCTCATGCCTGGAGCTGATCCGTGCTGGTCGCTGAGGAAATATATCAACTTCGCACAGTGGATCACCGGATCGGCTTTCACCGTGGATGAAGCGGAGTCCAGCCCGGGGTCGTCACATGTGGTTGCCGCAGGCATCACAGTGTGTTAAGGGGCGTAACATTTCCGTCACACGCTTGAGGAATTCAGCCAATAACAACGCACTGGATAGCTGGCCAATCAGAGCACACCTCGCTTTTTCAGACCGATGAGCTTTGTCAAAATCGACGTGTTTCAGAAAGACGGGGCATAGAGGAGAAACAATAATGTACAGTATGTGGAAAATAATGTTTTTGTAACCTTAAACCACAAAAACACATTTCATTACACCAAATACACAAAATAATGTTCTTTTTAGCAGCATCATATGACCCCTTTAAGTGCAAAAACTGTTTGATCAGAAGACTAAAGTTCATTTATTTATGTGTTCTGAATCCATAATTATGATGTATCTAGTGCTAGACTAAAAATTATATAAATTTAAATGGCATCCACCATAAAACATTATTCCCAAACAATCATTCCCAACAATCAAGTTGATTCAACCTCACAACTGAGCCAAATTAAAGTGAATGAATTCTGTGAGATTTTTACTGATTTATTAAAAACGTTCATCTGAGATCCAGTTCCATGATTTTACATAAGTTTATTATCTTTCATGTGCTCAGATATAGTTCTCAGATCAGCACTCCTACTCGATTCCTGAATGTTTCTGAATGTGAACGCATGAAAGCAGCACTCAGTCAGCAGTTTTTTGGTCATGTGTGATAAAAAAGGGACACAGGAGCAGAAGATCGCTGAATGGAAGAATAGTTAGCACTAAGCAAGGGAGCACCAGAAAATGCTGTGATCTTAAAAATGTGCTCAGTAGAGAGAGGAGATGAAGGAGAGCAAGACACCCAGCTTCTATCATCCAGTAAATCCTGTGCTGTATGTTGATTTCATTTATTACATATATAAAATCAACCTAATTCATTCATTTAATATATAATTATATGTAATTCATTAGAACTTATAGGAATAAATGTAATACCCAGCCCCCATTCACATTCATTAAATGAGAAGAGGAGTCAAAACATTCTGCTAAACGTCTTCTTTTGTGTTCCATGGAAGACATAAAGTCATGCAGGTTTCGAACAACATGAAAAACATCAATTTTGAGCAAGTTTTGGATGAAATAAACATTTAAATAAATAGTTAATGGGCCACAGGATAATAACATTTGCTCTAGATTAGGAGCAGAACAGTCGATCTTAAAGGCAACTCAAAGAAGTCGGCAAAAATATGTGCAAAAAAAGTACACTGAAGTCTGCCAAGCAGGAGAAAGCATGCTGACCATAGCAAGATCTAACATGAAGGAAACTTTCAAGTGAGTATTGCAGATGAGTAGATAAAAACAGTCAAAATGCGTCATGAAACACATTATGTTGTCTTATGCATTTGTATTATTGTTGTTGTGAATTAGCTTCATCCAAATGACAAATAATTCAGCACAGTATTGCACATTTGTGACTTATTAGAGACTCGTTGTGTTTAATGAAGTCAAGAACATACCTTCCTCTGTCCGCCCCTAGGAACATGTCCAATGTTCTCCAGAGATCCAACCTTTGACTGGCCTTTGAAATCCAACTTCTCAGATTTGATCTCCACATTTCCACCTCCTAAAATACAGACGAATGTGGACAACTTCTGTTTAAATCAAACCTTTCCCAATTGTTTTCAGTGCACTGAACGTGAAGGTAAAGGGTAGGGATGGCACTTCTAATCTATTAAGGTAAATAAGATGTAAAAAATTGTACAATATGAAACTTGCAGAAACATTTCAAGTCTTGAATAAGCAATATCAGTCATGCCTAATGGCATTTTTATACAATGTTTCTGACTGAAATCTCACCCGGTTTGTGATGAATGTTGACCTTGGAGCCACACTTTGATTGGACGTTGCTTAGGTCGATCTTTTTGTGCACTATCTGAACCTGAAGCATGAGGAACAAATAGAGTCAGTTATCAAACAGAGCAATTTGGAAGGAAATGAACCGCATGCTCAGGCACCTGAGGAGCTGGTGATTTGGAGTAGGAAAATGACCATTATTCACAACAGCTTGCTTCCACTGATAGGCCACCACAAAGTAGATCTAAATCCAATTTATATGCTCACGCTTCATGCAATTTTAATGGAGCGACGTATTTCAATTTTGGAGGAGTAAAATATATGTACATAGACTAGGCTGACATCAGATATATGATTGACTGGTTACTATCTGTCTGAATACATCTTAGAGGGCATTTACACTTGGTCTGTTCACGATCACATGTAAAAATGTGCAAATAAATACCCTTTTAAAAAAGATTCTAGACGTGGAAATTTTCCTCTCTGTCCCAAATACAGTCAGAAAAGAGATTCACTCAATTTATGCATCACTCAATGTTTTAGTCAAAGGGACCCATGGGCTTATAGATGGAAGAGATTGTAATGCACAAATGCATGTTATATCTGATTTACTGTTTCAGGCTAAACTCAGATATAACTACATTTACATCTGAAGGCTATACAGCGCTTGTAAGGCAACAAAACAACTTCTTTGGCAAAGTGATCCAGATTAGAACAGAAAAAAAGAAGAGAAACAAGTAGCACACCAAAGGATGAAATGATCTACAAACCCAATTCCAAAAAAGTTGGGACACTGTACAAATTGTGAGTAAAAAAGAATTGGAATAATTTACAAATCTCATAAACATATTTTATTCACAATAGAATATAGATAACATATCAAATGTTGAAAGTGAGACATTTTGAAATGTCATGCCAAATATTGGCTCATTTTGGATTTCATGAGAGCTACACATTCCAAAAAAGTTGGGACAGGTAGCAATAAGAGGCCGGAAAAGTTAAATGTACATATAAGGAACAGCTGGAGGACCAATTTGCAACTTATTAGGTCAATTGGCAACATGATTGGGTATAAAAAAAGCCTCTCAGAGTGGCAGTGTCTCTCAGAAGTCAAGATGGGCAGAGGATCACCCAATGAATGTCACAATTTGTACAGTGTCCCAACTTTTTTGGAATCGGGTTTGTACAAAGCAATGTCTGAATTGAGACATTAAGCAGTTCAAGCTGAAAAAAATTGCAAAAAAGCACGAGGAAGAAAAATTAAGTATTGCAGATTATTGGATTTGAATTCACCTTGCAATGCACATGCTCAGTTTCAAGCTCTCAAGTGAAGATCCATATCCCTGGGAGTTTTTTTTTTCTCAACTTTTTCTGCATATCTGACTGCCTGAGACCCCTTCACAATCTTCACCTGCAGAGGAATTTATTGTACATGCATGCAATCTACACAGCACATCTGCAACAACCAGTCAGCGAACCGGGAAGAACGCTAGGTAAGAGGAGATACCAACACTGGGGATTCAGGCAAAAATCTATTGAACCTAGTTTGTGCAAAGGCATCTAGATGGATGTCTTGCCCAAATGCATTGCCAGTGCAGGCATGCTGCAGTCCCTGGACTAGCCAAACCTTCACAAAACTGGCATATTTTAACACATCTCATAGCTAAAGCCACTAGTCAGTTCACATTTTAACTGTTTTGTTTCATCTCTTGCAAGATCAACAAGAGCTTAAAAGATATTAATAAAGTTGGTTGCACTTTTTTTTTTACAGTGACTTGCAATGTACTTACCTAAGAAAGTAATGGGTAATATAAGGTAACTAAATGGGTTACCTTAGGGGTTTAGGGATAGGTTCAGGGTTATTACCTAGTTATTGTAATCACTATAGTAAGTACATAGTATGTACATGTAGAACAAAACTGTCAATATGCTAAGATGCAAGACTATACTGTGCAAGTTCTATTTACATGTAATGTTAATTTAAAACAATGTGTTTACTTTAAGTAATACATGTTAACATTTTTGGGCACTTTAAGGAAATGAAACAACAGCTCTCAAATTACAGCAATTTTTTAAAAGTCTTGGATGTTCAGGCTCAGTAGTAAGTTAAAACAGGTAAATACATTTTAATCTAATTTAATCTAACAGTTTAAAAACAACTTTTGGCTGTGTGGGTGTTTGGTAGATAATACTTGACTTGTTGATGGAGAGCTACTTAAAAGCTTTGACTGTGGGTATGTGTGTCAGGGTTTCATTAGTTACAAAAGGTAACTATAACTATAAACTTTGAAAGCTTTACATACTTGAAACTATCTGTTGGAAATGTGCAGCAGTCATAGTCAAAGCTTGAGGTGTTTAAGTCAATCATTTTTGATCATTTCAAAACATATCAAGTAGAATATTAGACTTAGACATAAGTTGGGTAATATCCCGAAGAAACTGCTCTGATTCACAAATCCTTTTACAGGATATTTCATATACATTATGTCTGTGTTGGGTCCTATTTTCAATCAAAAACACAGCTGAAATATAATAGTATGTTTGGTTGTTCTTCTCTTTTTTTCCTATACTATTTTACAACGGTATCTAATATTAACTGCTTCTAACTACACTATTTTTCAGAGCGAGGAGTTCTAACCCTATCGGTTACTCGCATTACCAGCTCCAGGAACATGCTTGATATTGTCTTTGGATCCACATCTAGACTGAACATTAGAAAAGTTGATCATCTTATGAACAATAGCCACCTGGAACAGGACAAGGAGAGTCAAGAGCGTTAACCTGATGCTTTGAGTTGAGCTGAAGATCCCAGGCTCTGCAAAGAGGTTTCTTCAGTTGTTAAAGACATAAAATTGCTTTTCAGTCTTGACGTACTTCCAATTTACAGTCTGACAATGGTTAACTACCTGTCCCCAACATGAGTGAACTTAATTATAGGCTTTTCTGTCAAATATCTGAACCTAAAGAATGGAGTTCAGATAGAAATAATCCAAATCTCCACTCAAACATGATTGGCCTACTTCCATCAGATGGGGGTCAAAGTTGTCCCCTAGAGCTTTACTGTATGCGAATCTTTCAACTTCACAATAAATGCATCCAAACCAGCTGGTTTTGTTTTCAGACATTTGATTTTACCATTTGAAAATCATGCATGACCGAATTACCTTCCCGCCTCCAGGTTGGTGTTTGATGTTCTCAGTGGAGCCGATCTTGGACTTGATGTTCTTCAGGTCAGGCAAGGGTGCAACAGGAGCGATCGGGGCGCGAGATCTCAATGAACCAGGTGATTTGGGAGGGGTGCGCACCACCGCTACTTTCTTCACCTGTTGTCCAGGGGTGGAGGACCGACTGGCTGGGCTGCTGCAACCACTACGGTCTGGGGTTTTAGGTGAGTCAGCTGACGATGAAAAACAGCAGAAGACCAAAATATTTTCATCCTTTTTTGCTCTTCTGATTATTTACTCTTTAGTTAACTATCGCCTTCCAGCGTTTCTTTGAAATTTTGTAGAATATATAGGAGCTTTCATGGAGTTTTGTGCACTTTTTTTATTATTTCAGCAGTGCAAGCATTCAACTGGCTACCACACAAATTAGGCTTTTTTTTTTTTACCTCTTTTTTACCATTTGAAAATCATGCATGACCGAATTACCTTCCCGCCTCCAGGTTGGTGTTTGATGTTCTCAGTGGAGCCGATCTTGGACTTGATGTTCTTCAGGTCAGGCAAGGGTGCAACAGGAGCGATCGGGGCGCGAGATCTCAATGAACCAGGTGATTTGGGAGGGGTGCGCACCACCGCTACTTTCTTCACCTGTTGTCCAGGGGTGGAGGACCGACTGGCTGGGCTGCTGCAACCACTACGGTCTGGGGTTTTAGGTGAGTCAGCTGACGATGAAAAACAGCAGAAGACCAAAATATTTTCATCCTTTTTTGCTCTTCTGATTATTTACTCTTTAGTTAACTATCGCCTTCCAGCGTTTCTTTGAAATTTTGTAGAATATATAGGAGCTTTCATGGAGTTTTGTGCACTTTTTTTTATTATTTCAGCAGTGCAGATTTTTCGATTGCAAGCATTCAACTGGCTACCACACAAATTAGGCTTTTTTTTTTTTACCTCTTTCAATGGACCCTGGTCCTGCCTTTCGCTGCTCCATCCGTGAAGCAGCTGTATTTCACAAATCAAAGTGGTACAAATCAGTCATGTAAATTCTCTATAAATAGAGAATCATTCCCTTGGGGTTACATAACCCATTTAAAGTAGGCAGATATTATGTACTTCCTGAAGACTAGTTAAATGGTGCACAGTAAAATGATGGGAAGGTGTGCTCACTTTTGCAGTTTGCCATGCAGTGAATACACTGAACCACACAATACTTCCAGATTTTACTTGCTTATGAATTTGTGATCAGTGCACTTTCATTTGTCATGTCACACTGAATGCCATGGGAGAATGCATTAAAAATGGAAATTTGTTGTAAATAGTGAAGACTCCATTGCCTGAAAGTGCTTAGTTCACATACTAACATTCAATTTCCTTTTGAAACTGTCAGGAAGGGAAATGAAAGGTTGAGTCACCAAGTATCCTTCCTTTTCATGGTATTAATGTGGACCTTTGAAAAGATGCATCTGAAAATCACTTACCAGGCATTCTGGTGCCAACTCCTAGGGGTTTGACACCCGCTGTCTTTGTCTTGGCATCTCCAGCCTAAATATGAACAACAAAAACAAAAATCAGCTAATAGTACATTTTCAGCTTTTTTCCAGGTGGTTTTTATAACCATTTCAATGCAACAATACACGCGAAACATGACAGAAATCCATTCATTAGCTTCTCTTTCTGCTCTGGTAATAAGGATGTTAATGTTGTGAAGTCTCAGGTGCTGTAAATTCAATCTCCTCGTAGGGTTTGCATTTTGGGGGGACTTTGTTGTAAAATGTTCACAACAAATTATCTTGGCCGATGGTTAGGGATGGGTGGCAGTACTCACCGTGGCCCTGGACTCTCTTGCTCCTGCACTGTTGGGCCTTTTTACAGAGTTTGCAGAGCTTGGACTGCTAAAGCGACATGGTGGAGTTGAGGAAGAGACTGAGGGCTTTTTGCTGGGGATGCCTGAGACTGAAGACCCTCTTTGGGGGGCAGAAGTGGGTCTAGATTTTGCATGCAGGGTTGTGGTGGGTATCTTATGTGTTTGAGAAGGTGATAAAGACAAAAATGTAAAACAATAGCAAGAAGCAATCAGTAAATTAACTGAAAAATTAAAGAGATGCTAAAATGCAATGAAAAATGAAACAAAAATACCAAATCAAATTTCAGAATAAACTTGAAGATGATTTAAATTAAGTGTAAAACAAATCAATGACTCCTCTCAGTTGTTGCGTATTTTAGCTCATCTGGCTACGGACTTATAGCAGCTTTTTCCACAAATCATAATATCACCCATGATAACGACTGTACCTTTTTTTCAGGAGTTGCCCCTGCTCCAGCCTTGGCTGTAAGAAAGGAAGGAATAGTAAGTGCAAGCTCACATATTGACATTTTAGTGGCCTGAATCAAGACTTAAGACTTATCAAGATGTCAATCTACTTGATTCGAAGAAAAGTTAATGTTGATTAACTTTTTACATCAGTGCTCAATGTGATTTTTCAGCTGTGATGTTGAAAGTCCTGTTTCCTGAAGCAGCGATTCCAGCCTTTCATTTTGGTATGTTTGTTTATGATAGACATTCAGAAACAAACACTTATTGCAAAATGAAAATTCCGTCACCATTTACTCACCCTCCTCATGTTGTTTTAGTTTCTTTCTTCCAAACCTGAATGCGTTTTGTTTTCTTCCATGAAACAGGGGCGCTTATTCTAAATCTTCTGAAGCCATTCTTTAGCTTTATATGAACAACAGACCAAAATCACTGAAAAACTGTCCTAGCTCTTCTGGGTGGATTCATTATGAGAGTTCATGAAGGAATTCTCTTAGAAGTAATCGCTGATTCATTTTAAATTAACTGATGAATCGAGTTCACACAACACATTTGAATGATTCATAAATGAACTGGTCTGGTTCTCAATTTCAGCTAACATAATGGTCCGGTTGCCATGAAAACAGTCCACTGGAGATGTCAGGATATTCCTTGAACACGGTCATTTGGGTTTAGTGTAACAAGAGGGTTAGTAAATGATGACAAAATGTAAATTTTGAGCAAACTATTCTTTTACAAGGACCTTTTTGGCATCATTCGATTTGTGCAGGACCTTGTTTCATTATTATAAAATGCAAAGAATTACGAATGTTTTAACCTTGTACAGGAAAAAAATGAATCCTGAAATAAATAGCAGTGCTTGCAAGGCAAAAAAAAAATTGTTAAAGTTTCAGCGAGCTTGGGTTTTAAGCTTTGGATCTGTGTAAATAAAATGCACCATCAGAGTTGTCATTGCCGCTGTCATGGCACTAAAGATGCATCTTATTTTATTTTGGCTTTGCACAAAAAGAATCAACACATAACTTGACACCTTCAAAGTTGCTCTAGATTATTAAATAGATATAGGTAAGAGAAAACCAATTGCAGTTCAGAATGCAAATTTACACAAGACTGAAGACCAGTTGCAATCAAGTATGCTAATTTATGCAAAACAAAAGACCAACTGCAATTCAGAGTACAAATATTATAATGACATCATCACAGTCACAGTTTTGAATGGAGAATTCAGTGGCAGATAAAACCAATGGCAAATTGGTCAATTTAAATTTCTTCTTTCATTTGTTTATTCTATTGAGATTAAATTTTGTTATTGACCAAATACTTATTTTCCACCATAATTTGCAAATAAATTCTTTAAAAATCCTACAATGTGATTTTCTGGATTTTTTTTCCTCATTTTGTCTCTCATAGTTGATGTATACCTATGATGAAAATTACAGGCCTCTCTCATATTTTTAAGTGGGAGAACTTGCACAATTGGTGACTGACTAAATACTTTTTTTCCCCACTGTATATATGTATATATATATATATAATGAAATTGTGGAGAAGAAAGACGAGCATAATGATTCAGGAAGTTGCCTTGCCTTGCAAGCACCAAACTTTGCTTGCTAGATTGCGGAGCACCAAAAGATTGTCTTGAGATTGTTCGCAAAAATTAATGTTTCACATTATTGAGTGAGCTTGTCTGATCGTTTTGTAGAAGATGTCTCCACAGCTGTGGGAGACATTTAGGGGATTTTGTCTTGAACCCAGCAGCAATTGCTGTCCTTCTCCTTTCAGTGTGTGTTATAGTCACCCCCATCAGCATGGGCCTTTGGGTCCACTTGGTTGTGTTTAATAACACAGACATCTGGGAAAGGGGTGGACCCATAAAGGTAAAGCACAGTTCTGTGAGTGATACATTCAACATACATGCACAGGTGACATGCAATAGAGAGGGGCAGGTGAAAATTGTGCCAGCAGTAACGGTCAATCAATGCACAGAGTTAGTCACAGACACAAGCGAAATAACACTGACCACACACAGAGAGGGAAGGAGAAGCGGAAGACACACAGGGCACAAAGGATCAAGAAAGAGAGAGAGAGATTTTGTGGCTACAAGCAGCCCGTTTCTTCAACCGAACACACTCTTATCACAGTGTGCGCTTTTCAGAAAGGGTACTGCGTAGTTCTACTGATCTACTTTAAAAAAGAAGAAAAGGGAAGGTGAAATAAAGAAGATCTGTGAGGGGTTTGGAGGAACAGAACGGAAAAACAGACCTTTGGATGGGACACTTGCTTTTCTGGCCGGAGCAGCATCTTTAGAGGGAGTTTTCTGAAGTTTAGGAACAGATTTAGGGGAAGGAGTGGCAGCAACTGTAGCAACGGGTTTCTTTGTTTTTTTGGCAGGAGATTCTTTGATAGGAGCTGCTTTGCTTGGTGCTTTTGTGGGCATTATTTGGGCACTGGGCTTAACGGCATCCTTAGCTTCAGGTTCAGTTTCGGCAACAGGCTCAGGTGTGGCAACAGGCTGTACCTTCTCCGTATCAATTTGATCATCATCGCTTGTCTCCAAATATTTCTCCTGCTTGATCTCTTTTTCTTCTTCAGGTTCTCTACGTTCCTCTGCCTTAGGCTGTATCTTGGGTGCAGCAACTTCTTGGAAGGACGGAGGAACAGTGGTTGCCTCCTCTACTTGTTCAGGTTCTGGTACCTCTACTTCCTCTTCTTCCTCCCGAGTACCTTGTGGGATTTGTAAGTCTGTTAGAGATGATTCCTCTTGGGTAGGTTCAGCAGCAGCACTGGGAGAAAGAGGCGATCCTGGATCAGCCCTGCATGAGTCGGGGCTCTTGCTTTCTGGTGGTGTTTTGTCAGAGCTGCATTCCCAGCCCACAGGACCACCTTGACGACTGGGATCCTGAGGTTCTGTGTAGTCAAACGATAGGCCACGTTTTTTAGCTTCCTCTGGAGTCATGGGAAGATGAGAAGGGGTTTCTTGTTCATCAACAATGCTATCATCTTTCTGGATTGTGAAGTCTGGGGTGACAGAACTGGGCACCAAGGAAATTCCAGTTTCTTCCTCTTCTTCATCACTAACTGCGTCTTTGTCCTCTTCTTTATCCTCTTTTATGTTGATAGCACTTCTGGTAGCTTCTTCCACACTGGGAATACCAGATCTTCTCTCAGATTTCTCCGTCTCATTTTCTTCTTTCTCCTCCTCCTCAGATCCACTGGCACTATGATGGTCAGTCATTTTTTCTGAGGGACTCCTCTTCACCTGGCTATCAAAGCCCGTGATCCCTGAACCCAAATCATCAGCTAGAGTTGTCGGTAGTGGATGTGGAGACATTGGAGACTCTCTTGGGCTGACAGAGCTCTCCTTTTCCCCATTCTCTCGCTCTCCCTCCCCATCCACTGATGCCGCACTGCTCCGGCCACTCTCGGGCAGACTTCTGGGTGTTAAATCTTCTGATGACGTGGAAGGCAGAATGATAGGAACAGCCACAGACAACACTGTAGAATTAGCAACACTTAACCACGCTCTCTCCACAGTCAACATTAGAAGCAGAGAAAGAAAAGGAATTAAGGAACTGAAAGGAACTAAATGCACAGAACCATGTAAGGGGCCCGAACACAACACAAAACACAAGTTTCTGTTTTCATGTCAAGTTAAACAGTCCAAAAATCTGTTTTTACACAGTATACTAGTTAAAGGCACTTTTACAATAATTGATGCTTGGTCATCTAAATTAGCAAGCAGGAGACTACAACATGGATTGTACTTTTAAAAACTGGTAACTGCAGTAGCAAATGAGGTGGTCAGTACATTAGGGTCAAGGGGTTATGGGATCAATGCTTATAAAAGTGCCTCTTCACTCATTCAATCACAACAAAAACAATCAAAACCATTAATAACAATATGAACTGGCCAATCAAACCACAATATCCACAATGACCCACAACATCTCTGTGAGCTTCAGTGTGTAAAGCATAGATGACTGGTAGCAAAATTACCAGCGAAGCAATGAATTTGTGCATTGTCCATTAGCAAGTATAATTTAATGCACAGATAGTACATTCTGGATCTGATCGGCAACATTTGAATTTGTAAAGAGCGCATCAGTCAGCGCGGGCTTTGCTGCTCACGGTCACTGTACTCGCTGCTCGGGATGGAGAAAAAGATCGCCGAAAAAAGGCTTGGATTTGGGTCTGTTCCTCACAGTCGTATGGATTCGGAAGATTTGGATTACAGCGCACTAATAAAATTGTTTCATTTCATAATTATGTTGCGTTTTTGGTGTATTTTATAGTTATATTTTCAGTCACAGCATGTCGAAGAAAACGCCTTTTGTGGCCCATGACAATCAAAGTAAACATTATATGACAAGTAAAGGTTAAACGATTGCAGAAATTGTATTTATTTTAAGGTTTAAAGTAAAGTCGTGTTTAACATTATTCTTGGAAACGAGCTGGCAACAGAAATCACAACAAAACGAAATGTTATAATTTCATAAGTAAACAATTTAATAATGCAATTGAAAACAAGTTAATTCATATGACAACTAAAAACTAATACAATTAATGCCGCGATTTCAATATTCATAAGGATTCATTTTTAGGTGTCGTCAATACGTCAGTTTTGTACGTTAAAATGCTGAAAATACATAAGTATTTGTACGTTTAGAGGCTGAAAATACGTCAGTATTGTACGTTTTAGTGCCTGTAAAAACGTAAGTAAATGTACGTTTTATAGAACCAAATTTTACGTAAAATACATACGAATTATCATGAGATCACGTTGGATCTGAGCAGTAAAGAGTATGTTTTGCATTGTGCTTTGAATGCATTTGAAACATTTTTAATGCATTCAATGATAGATTTAAATGAACGCCTCGTTATTCTCAGAATTGTCATTTCTTAGATACAGTGATGCGAGATAGAGTCAATATAAAGAGACTTAATTAGGAAGATTATGGTTCCCATTGAGATCTCTTATTTGATTTTTGCATGTATGCACAAGCAATGAAATAATTAAGTCGTGGTGATATATGAGCCCAATGCATGTTTGTTTAGATTTAAATCCTCTGAACTTTTACATTGCAGGGGGATAAGGGGGTGGTGAGCCCACCATACCTTCTCCAGCTCCTGCTGTCGGTCCAGACCGGTCAAAGTTGTGTGATCACATGGAAGCAAGTTAAAAGAGCAGATGAGATACAGAGAACATTAACAGCAGCTTTGGGATTATTTTGCCCAGTTCGGTAGGTGAACTTATTTTAAGTAATTCTGCTAATAAATTGTCTTGTAAATTTGCTGAATTTATGTCCTCGATGGGTGTCAGACAAGCACACTGCTTATCAACCTATAAATCACAGGAAACAAAGCTAAATGTTTTTATTAAGTTAACCCTTCCTCTATAGCTTTCAAGTAAAATGGGTTTATCATATGAAATGAATGGAGAAAGTCTACATTATGAACGACTTTATAGACATTTGATCTCTCCGGTAGTTCATAACAAGTGAAGAGCTTGAATGTACAGTGGACTTAGAAGCCATTAAAGTTGCAGACCCATTTCAGCTGTACTGCAAACATCAGCAACATGTTCTCTAACATGAAATATTCAGCTGATGGCTAATGGTAGTCTAATACATTTACATCACTCCCAACTTCATAGAACCACAGCATACAACATACGTAACGCCATCTTAATGCCTTTGTCTCAACTAGACTGCTAATTCTCTGACAAGATCAATGAGTTTGTGGTTCTGGGAGATAAATGATAAATGAAGCTTGTCTTGAAGTCCATTTACTAAGACCTTGAACTTTTGTGAGGTAATTATATGTCCTATGTAATGGCAGAAGGTAGCCTTATTGTTTGTGTGTGTGTGCATGTGTGATTATTTATTGTTATATTTTGTGCAAATGTATTTATTTGTGAAATAACTGTACATTGTAAACTCTAATTTAAAGTCAAATAGTACAATTAAAATAAAATAAACAACTACAGAATTCCATGAAATGTGCATTTTTATCTCTCTTTTGTGAGAAATGTTATGTGAGTGCTTCAAATAAACTGAATGTGTGAAGAACATGTGAACGCTTGTGTAGTGTGAAGTACAGCGCTCTGATTTCACTTTTTTATATTCACACAAGTGTAAATATTTCTGGCTGTTATAAGTTTTGGCATTTGGCAATAAAGCGTTTTGAAAAAATATATATATTATCACTTCAATATTCTATAATAGTAATAGCTAGAGCTGTTATTAAATCTTTTGTTTTAATAACAATAATAATTATTATTATTCTTATTATTACAGCCTGTATGTCCGGGTCACGGCA
Organism: Sinocyclocheilus grahami; assembly: GCF_001515645.1. Classification (NCBI taxonomy): domain Eukaryota; kingdom Metazoa; phylum Chordata; class Actinopteri; order Cypriniformes; family Cyprinidae; genus Sinocyclocheilus; species Sinocyclocheilus grahami. Next base: position 1,743,106 of record NW_015505245.1, on the reverse strand, counting down.
CCAGACAGGTACATCCATCCAAGCCATTAGCAACTCTAGTGCTCATGTCATTTACTCACTTACTGATTGACCATGTAAAATACCAAATGGATGTTCTGGGCACCACTATTTAGTCTAGTACTCACCCTGCCCAGAACTTACATTATTCTCTTATGCAAAAGGAAGGGTAGAGTAGACCTGCCTAATTGCTCTATGACAAATATTCTGGGCTTTTACTGGCCTTGAATCCTTTAAAGAGCTAGTTATGTTGCTCGGGAACACTACTTCCTTTTGCAACGGCATTTTACAACCTTGGAGGCATGCAATTAGCTTTCAGTGAATTTTTTCAGTGCTGCTTTACATCAGCATATCACAACATCAGCGAAAAACAACTCAACTAAGTTTCCAAAAAGCTTCTAAGAACACGGCAAGGTCACTCCTGAGAGGTTCCAGGCTTGTTGCTGGTCCAAAAAAAGTCAATGTAATTTTCACTGTTGATAATGTAAGAAGCATTTTTTGGAAACTTGTTATAAGCAAAATCAAGACAAAAAATTGTATGTTAGTGTTAAGGTTCCCACTGTTTATAGCGTGACTTTTCCTGTTGGCCATTATTATTACATATGTTTTTTTTAGAGATTTCTACAATGGTTTCTATTTGTACATCAGTCAGTTTCTAAAAAGACAAAAGATTTGAACGTGGCTCAATGGAGGATTTGGCTTTCTCCATACATAGCATAATCAGGGAAATTTATTGTCGCTATAAATTTGTCATATAATTGATCACATTTAAAGTTGTATTACTTTTCCAAGCCACTTTCAAATTCTCAGATTTTTCCAGGATTTCCATGACCGTGGGAACCCTACAGCCTGGACTTGAGAAAATTATAAGAGAAAAAAAGCTTTTGTTAATAGGCATGAAAATTAAAACTACATAACCTGCCTGGAGGGGCCCGCCGTTGGAAATCAAAGCATAGTATCGGGAGAAAAGCAGCAGGTGTGGATGATAAATGGCTACATTTGTATTTAGCACTCTCATTTGTCCATGAAAAATATGAGAGGCTGGCGTTCATCACAAAAAACATTTAAGTGCCAGTTATTTATTTAATAATTTCACTGATAATTATGCAGAAAACTGAATTTGATTCATACAGAGTAGCTGTATTGCATCCTTGGGAAATGAATCAAAGCTGTGACCAAATTGAAAGTCAAATAAATTTAGCGTAATAAGGAGTAATGGGATCAAGGGAACTGGCCCTATGAAGCTGAGCAACAGGCAGGACAGTACAGCAAAGTAGAGCGGCACAACTGTAGCTTAGCATGGAGGGTCATACCGAATGGCACATCTTTATCAAAGGAGGGCTTGGGTTCGGAGTCTTCTAAAACAGGCTTTTGGGTGGTCACCTCAGGCGTTGGTTCATGTGTGTCCTCTATGAGAGAACGGTGAGCTTTTAGTTTGGACAGCAGAAGACTGAGGTGGTTTAGATTGCAAACAAAGCAAAAAATATTTCCTTACAGTTTTCTTCTAAACAAAGGACAGGACCTTGATGCATCTGTTAGTTTGTTCTTGAAACTATAGCTATAATTGCTTTTCAAACAGCTTTTCTTAATAGACAAACTAACTCTAAAAGCCAGTGTCATGCTGTTTCTCAAACTTTATTTGACAGAATTTGACATTTTAGTGACATTCTGCTCCGATGACTTCTTCCAGCACAATTGAGCTGGAGTTTTAGGTTGCTGGTTGATAAGAAGGTTTCGTCTGTGCTCTCTGAGGGAGCCTGGGGCTTGCTGAAAGCTTGTCAGTTGTGCCAGAACAATCCAAAGCGGGTACGACAGATTACCCTTTTTTGTAAACTATGACCTATTTCCTCACATCTGAGCCTCATCCAAGCATACATCATAAGAAACCAAAAGAAAATCTACAATCAATGTTATATGGCCAAATTTAAATTTTGATGCGATTTCAAGTTTTCCGTTCTCTTTGGAGTGTTACAAGCTGTTCGTGAATAGATAAGATCCTTAAAGTTGCAAAGACTAAAGTCTCAAACCCAAAGAGATATTCTATTTAAAAGTTAAGACTCGTCCATGCCCTCCTAAAATGCCTCGTTTACACCCGCCCCGACATGTCTACGTCATGATGTGGGAAGATTTGCATAACACTGCCCAAATGTTCACGCAAAGAAAGAAGGAGTAACTTTTATTCTGGCTGTAGTATTGTTGTTGCTGCTGCCGCCATGTCGTGAAGACGCTGTGTGTTTCGTTGTGAAAGCGAAACTACTTTGTTTGGTCTTCCAAAAGAGGACACAACTAGAAATCAGTGGTTAAGTTGTATTTACAACACTGTTCCAGAACAGTTCAAACCAAATATTCATATGTGTGCAATGCATTTTACAGAGGACTGTTTCCTGGGAGAGTAGCCTACAATGCCGGTGTTCCGGTGCATTCAGTTCCCGTTTCCCCTTCAACGCGCATGCTGACCACAGTCTATGATGCTGACAAATAATGCTGACTCACAGCCTGTAAGTACATTTTCATATTTAAAGGATTTGCCACTGACGATTCAAACGCGAGTTTTGAGCAGTGTAGAGTAGCGCTTGTTGTTTGTCATTTCTCCGATCACAAATGCAGACATGGTTTTATGTTTACGAGACGCGATGCAACGCATCTAGTAAAAAGACAGTATAAGGGGCCGTTCACATATCGCGTATTTTGCGTGCTCAAGTTCGTTATTTCAAATGTAGACGCGTGGTAGGCATGCTCAAAATGGAAGCGACGCGCTAATTTTTTCCAGGCGCGTCTGCGCCGCATCGAGATAAAAACGTTTTAACTTTTCAGAATGCTGCAAGCGCACCGCGGGTCATGTGACAAGAACCAACCAATCAGCTTCATCCTTTCCCGTAACAACATTGAAAGCTCAGCCAATATGAAGGAACAGCTTATCATAGCTGTACAGGGATAGCCATTTTTAAATAAATTTTGTAGCACAGCTACTGCAAATCCATTTATCCAAAGTCCCTTTAAGGATATTCTATAGTCTTTGATTTATCCTTTGCTGAAACTTCCGCGTCTTCATGGAGAGCGCAGGTCATGGTTGCTTAGCAATGGCAGACGCCTCCGGAGCGCAAGCACCCGAACGCTTTGGAAAAAAAGCAGAAAGTGGCACTCCTGCCGTTTTCCATGCGTTTTTAGGCGCGACATGTGAATGGCCCCTAAGTCATTATAATCAGTAATTATGTCCCCACTGGATGCAACAAATGCCTCGTTTATAATGGATTTTATTGGTTTTGTCTCGTCGCGCGCCAGGACATGGCATCACAGTATGTTAAGGGGCGTAACATTTCCTTCAGACGCTTGAGGTATTTGGCCAATCACAACGCACTGGATAGCTGGCCAATCAGAGCACACCTCGCTTTTCAGAACGATGAGCTTTGTAAAAATCGATGTGTTTCAGAAAGGCGGGGCATAGAGGAGAAACAATAATGTACAGTATGTGGAAAATAATGTGTTTTTTAACCTTAAACCGCATAAACACATTTCATTACACCAAATACACAAAATAATGTTATTTTTAGCAACGTCATATGACCCCTTTAAAAACGATTGTGAGCACACAATGCAGGCAGGACAAAATGTCTTATAAAAGCTATTCTTAACTGAACTTCATTTTCCAACAGTTGAAGACATCTCTTTTGTCCAAAATCTTTAGGATAAGGATGTCTTTTTTTAGTTATTGCAAATATATTTACAAAGCAGGGCTCGCAAAATCGCTATCCCAGGGCTATTGTGTTTTCCAGTCGGGCTACCAAAACGTATCACCGCCCTGCCCGACAGGCTATCTTGAATAGTGATATAAAAATCCCTTCCTTGATTCGCATTGTTCACTCGCTTGTAGGGGTGAAATGGATCATAGTTTATCATTTACACATGCTTCTAAGTCTTACCAATTTAAACATTCAAGCGTTTTAAACCATTCATGCGCATGAAGAATTCAGTTCGGTGCTGGCGCGCACACGCTCAAAGCGCACACATACAGAGCACGAACACAGAATTGATTCCGCTTTCGCTTGAACGGACACATACACGCAAAATTATCTCAAAATAACTATCTCGGCAAGTATTTTCATGACTTGAACGTAAACAGTGGAGAAAGAAATCGCACATGCATTATTATATTGGATTCATGCATTCGGACTTAAAGGGGCAGCAGCCTATAAATACCTGCTGTTTAAGCGCCTCCTGCTGTCAGAGAGTGACATTTGCTTCTCATTCAGCCCATCTGCTGTTTTTGTTTCGTTCAGATTTTTTATGTAGTATCACAAAGCTAAAGTCAGACAATTTTGTTTTTGTTTCAAATTTCAAAATTGTACAATCTAAATAACATGTATGCAGCATTTTTGTTTGGATCGTGATTAAAATACACAGGCAAAACCTTAGTTTACTTGTTAGTAAAGTTAGTATATTGTTTGACATTTTCAATTTCACAAAGTAATGTGCAGCCTTTTGGTATAAGAAATAACAAAAGGACACCTTTTTAAAATCTGTCTTAAATCTAATTTTGTTAAAAAAGAAATTGTGAGAAAATTGTATTGGGAAATCAGTATTGTGAATTATATCACATCGTGAGTTGAGTGAATCGTTACATCCCTACATGCTACTAGTTTTTGCTGTGGTATCGAAGTAGTAAATTGTTATTTAAATAATAAGTGTTACTTAAATAATAAAGAACCATATTTTTTTTGCTCATCTGAAAAATTATCCGATTTGTGACTCAAAATGTTATATGATAATGTAATATAATCCGAACCATGAGATTTGTGATCCGTTGCACCCCTACTCTCTTGACTTGTTATTTGAAGAAAAAATACAATATATTTTATTCGGGCTAATTAAATTAATTTTTCCAAAATCTGAAGAATGCCTGCCCGAAGGGCTGCCAGGGATTTTTAAACTAGAAAAATATATTTTCTACAAAGATATTTCTGCTATTTTTCCATGCATTTTATTGATTTCTCTGACTTTTCGACACCTGGAAATCGTGTGATTTTTTTTCCTCTTCATTTCTTAGGTTTTCCATTGACAGTGGGAACCCTTTGGTGGGGATGCCTTAAAATTTAAGGGTTTGTGGACCACATTTTCATAAGGATTACAATCACTGTGTAAACCGACTCTCTGAATGTTGAAATTGTGATTGTGATCTCCATTGTCCTTCAACAAATGGAAAATAAGGCCCAACAAATAAATTCTACAAGACATTTTGTAGTTGACATGAATCAATGAATATCTTCACAGACATCTGAAACAACACATGGCTGAGTGTCACTGTCAGCATATGTGTCAGGTTTCTCAGTATGAGACGAGACATAAGCGAGAAACACACTGCCATGAGTATCACTCAGCTCTTCTGTGCTTTGTGGGGAAAAGGGGGTTTTCAGGCTTACATTTTTTCCCTCTTTTTAGTACAGTAACTACATTTTTTTCCCTCTATATACAGACCTTTCACTGGCCCGTCACCCGGTCCGATATGTGCTGCTGTCCCATTCTTCATGTCTTGTTGATGGCCGTCACTGATGGTCATGTTGGCTACACCAGATGCTATGTTGTTCCCAGGAGAGTGCTGAGAGTCACCCACCTGTCCAGAATTCATGTGGTCCTGATGGTCCATTTTGAGATGATTTCAGTCTGTAGAGTTCAAACAGAAAACAGTCACCAGGGGTTAATGTGGCAATGTGACAAATAAGTGCTACATTGCCTTTTAGCCACAAGATGTCTCCACCCTCACATCCAATTAATATTATTAGTAGCATTATCAGAGTGATGTACATACGCACAGACATATTTAGTTGTTTGTATGTTAGTTTGAAATGTTAAGATTTTAGTTATTTAGTTAAAAAAGGTGATCTAGCTCAGGCAGGAGCAACTATCATAACTTGATCCAGTGTATGATACAAAGACTTACATAGAGTTATGAGTTAGCTGGTTGGTTGGTTTGTTCGTTGGTAAGTAAGCTTTATTTAACTATGATAAAACTATGATGTTAGTTAGTTAGCTTACTTTGTTAGCTGAGATTAAAAGTGTGACCTGGCAAGAGCAAATAACACAGTAACAAGAAAAGTCCGTTTTAAAAGAGATTCTAATGTAGGAGATTTCAGAAATAAACAAAAAAAATAACTATTATAGCTAGGGACAAAGCAAGACACAAAAATGGCATTCAGATACCATAGAGACAAAATAGCTGCACTAAAGGTCATTTTCAAGTGCCATAATTTCATCCCATGGAGGAAGTTTAGTCAGATATATATTTTCCTGTAAATTGTTTCTTGTTGCTTGGGTGTTATAACGTCTTCTAAAAAGAAGAACAGCTAGATGCATAATATCATTTGACCAAAGTCTGTAATGACAACTGTTTATAGAGAGACAAGATGGGCAAATACAAGCAAATGTTAGACCATAAATCAACATAAATAAACCCAATGTGAGCAGTGAGCATTCAGTCTAAGCATTCAGCAATTCTTCTGTTCTGCTCAGTTTGGTCTTTATTTGTTCAAATGTGTTTCCTTTATGGAAAATAAGTTATTTTATGTGGTAAAACTATAAATTATCATTAAGTTCACAAGTTAATTTCAGACTCTATATGATCAATGTTCAAACAATCCCATAAAGTGAATATATCTGCCATGGTGAATGAAACACACAAAGGGCAATACGATTACAGGGAACAGCAGGACAGCAGGAAGTGGTAAGAGACCTCTCTTCCTCAAAAACAGCTTCTGGTATATAGCTTATTAACATGTAGAAATCACATAATTGCTAATGTGCACATGTTCTCCATTATAGGTCAAAACCAATAACTGACTGACAGAAAGCAAATTGGAGTCTCTCTGCCATACATAGAAGGTACCAGAACCTTTCATTTAATAAAGAGAGCAAGCTTAGAAATTATTTGAAGCTATTAAATGATGGATTGATGGCACTGGGATTTCCTTTACTCTTAAATCATGCCCAGAGAAAGCCGTATCCTGTTCTTTTACTTATGGTCGCTGATGTGCTGTGTGTGTCTGAGTGTGTGCTTCCTGATACAAGTAAGAATGTGGTTTTCCTTTTAGCAGTTCTGCTTTATACTTTGTACAATGTTAAGCCAAACTTATGTAGTCCCAGCAGAGCTATTAGTAAATCCACACTGGAGACAGTTAAGTGAACGCTCTCATCCATCTCCTTCACACAGGATGTCCATAAACATGAATTCCATTTGTGTCGAAATGGATTAGATGGCTCACATGCAACATTGTCACATCCCATAATTCCTTTTTGTCGATGACCCACGTCACGTGTATGTAATCGGACACCCAAATGTTTCGCCTGCGCTCTGAAACCCACACAGCAAGGTCATCTGGATGTGAGAGTCATAATGAAAACCAAGTTGTTTTAGGCAAGAAGTGCTGTGGAGCTGAAAATAGTGCCAAAGCTGCAGGGGTGGGTTTACATTTGTCAATTACATCATCCTCAAAGTCAGCAGTGACCAGCAGGGTAGAACAACACCAGAAGCCAAAATGGCCTTTAAAAGGCATAGTTCATCCAAAAATGAAAATTCGGTCTTCATTTCTAACCCGTATGACTTGGACCAATTTATGGTTCTTTTGTAGCTTTGAAGCTTCAGTCACCATTTATTTTAATTGCAAAGAATATGGAAAACAGTCATTAAATTTTCCACTTTCATGTTCCACAAAGTCATATGGGTTTGGAACGACATATTTTGGTTGAACTATTCCCTTATGCTTTGTATTTGAAGGTGTTTTGTCCCTAGTACCATGATTGCACAAGTGCGCTGAGGATTGGGAAGCATCGTTCTCCAAATTCTCCAGGGAGAATCTGTCACCTTCTTAATAAACTCTCACAAGCCGGGTTTCCCTGAGGCAGCAGTGGTGCAAATTCAAGCCTGACTCCCGCAGGATCCTTATGCATTATTCAGAGCGAGCTGTGATATCAGTAAACAGAGCTTAGAAACCATCTGCAACCACAGTCAGTCCAGAACTAGATAACCAGTGGAAACCACCACTACATCATTAGGGATTGATTTATTTACCAAAAATGTTTGTCGGAAAACCCAAACTGGGGAGCAACATCTAAAATGCTCAAAAACTGAAAAAAAACAGAGGATAGCCTTGCAGCTGGTCTTCAGCAGATGGTGCGTTTAGGATGATGGTCCTCAGCATGGTATGTTGGAGTCCCCATCAAACTATAATCCATCCCTTCCAACAACCCGTCACTCACATGATCGCAGAAATTAGCAAAAGAGAATTATCCAGTCAATTCCAGATGGACAAACTCAAGTCCAAGCCTATATTCTCATTCAAGAAGCCATTTCACTCAGATACAGTGTGGAAAATAATTATTTGATCCCCTGCTGATTTTGTAAGTTTGACCACTTACAAAAAAATTAAGGTTTTTATATAAAATTATCATTTTTATGGTAGGTTTATTTTAACGGATAGAGACAGAATATCAACAAAAAAATCCAGAAAAACACATTATATAAAGGTTATAAATTGACTTGCATTTCAGTAAGTAAAATAATTATTTGATCCCCTACCAACCAGCAAGAATTCTGGCTCCCACAGATTGGTTACGTGCCCAAGTTGAACACAGATTAGTCCTGTCACAAGCTTTTTGAGAAGGAGACAACTGTTGGTGTGAATATTCGGAAATAGAAGAAATACAAAATAACCATCAATCGCCCTCTGTCTGGTGCTCCATGCAAGATCTCGCCTTATGAGGAAAGGATGGTCATGATAAAGGTGAGGGATCAGCCCCGAACTACACAAGAGGAGCTTGTTAATGATCTTAAGGCAGTTGGGACAACAGTCGCCAAGCAAACCATTGGTAACACACTACGTTGCAATGACTTGAAATCATGCAGTGCCCGCAAGGTCCCCCAGCTCAAGAAGGCACATGTACAGGCCCGTCTGAACATCTAAATGATTCAGAGAAGGCTTGGGAGAAAGTGCTGTTGTCACATGAGAACAAAATGTAACTCTTTGGCATCAACTCGACTTGCTGTTTTTGGAGGGAGAGAAATGCTGACTATGACCCCAAGAACACCATCCCTACAGTCAAGAATGGAGGTGGAAACATTATGCTTTGGGGCTGTTTCTCTGCTATGGGTACAGGATGACTTCACCGCATTGAAGGACCAATGGACAGGGCCATGCACCATAAAATTCTGGATGTAAAACTCCTTCTCTCAGCCAGAACACTGAAGATGGGTCATGGATGATGGGTCTTCCAGCATGACAATGACCAAAAATACCACCAAGGCAACAAAGGAGTGGCTCAAAAAGAAGCACATTAAGGTCATGGAGTGGCCTAGCCAGTCCCCAGACCTTAATTCTATAGAAAATCTGTGGAGTGAGCTGAAACTTTGAGTTGCCAAGAAACCTTAAGGATTTAGAGAGAATCTTTAAAGAGGAGTGGAACAAAATCCCTCCTGAGATGTGTGCAAACCTGGTGACCAACTACAAGACACATCTTACCTCTGTGCTTGCCAACAAGAGTTTCTCCACCAAGTTTTGCTTGGGGAGCAAATACTTATTTGACTCACTGAAATGCAAATCAATTTATAACCTTTGTACTGTTTTTTACTGGATTTTTTGCTTGATATTCTCTCTATCCGTTAAAATAAACCTACCATAAAAATTATAGACCCTTCATTTCTTTGTAAGTGGGCAAACTTACAAAATCAGTAGGGGATCAAATAATGATTTTCCCCACTGTATGTCACAATAGGGGAAAAAGGTTGATTGCAACTTTCTTTTTAAGCTGACTTTATAGGCTCAGTGGCGTCAGATTACATTAATATCCCAAATACCATTGGTTCTCACATGGTTCTCCATGATTTTCTTTTTCTGTTCCTCACACAAAGCTGAAATATAGCGCACATGAGGCCATATCAATTATTTTTATGCTACTTTTAGGTACAGCCCCAGGTTACGGTTTAATTTTTTGTAGAAAAAGCGGTGTGAACATGCTTGAATCATTTGTGTGCGTGTGTGTGTGTGTGTGTGTGTGTTCCACAGAAGAAATTTTACAAGTTTGGAATGACAAGTTTGTAAAACATTGCAAAAATGTATTTTATAATGAACTTTTCTTTTAACCATCTCAAACAGTTAAGTCAGTCAATCAGCTTCACTTGCTGGTTTACCAGGTTTTGTTGTCAAAAAACATAGCCATGTTGGTTCACCAGCTAGAATGTCAACAAATGGGCACTTACTCACATAAACTAGCCCAGGGGTAGGCAAGTTCGGTCCTAGAGAGCCGCAGTCCTGCAGAGTTCAGCTCCAACTCTAATAAAACACACCTGAACAAGCTAATCAATGTCTTCAGGATTACTAAGGCTATAGGCAGGGGAGTTTTCTTTTCAGGGTTGGAGCTGAACTCTGCAGGACTGCGGCTCTCTAGGACCGAACTTGCCTACCCCTGAACTAGCCTGAGGAAGCACATGCTGGTCTGGACAGAAGAGAAAATGTGTTTGGCGTGTGATTCAATGTTTGCTAGAAGGCTCTGAATGCATGATCATGAAAAGAATGACAATTTCTATCAATTGAACACTTGATCTTGTCCATAGGGAATCGACTGGATTGTGGAAAGTAGACACCAGATGGGTCTCAAGAATAAGAGGAATTGATGACATCAACCAGTTTGTAGGCAGAGCAAGGTATTACATCCTGATAAAAGACTGCAAAGACAAACATTTTCTTTCTGTGCAATCACATGCACAATGAATAACCAGGAGTATGTAACAGTACAATTTGAGATTTCATGTTGTTTTTATTTCTAGAAGCATTTTTACATTGAGTAGGCCTGAATTTTCTGGCTAAGTTTTATGTTCATGCAGTTTGGTCTCCTCTGGCTGAAATTCAGATTTACAAAAATCGCTGTTCACGGTGCTCAGCATGCTGGTGCACTTGGCCTGAATGATTGTGATCCCTCCTGGGCAGTGCAGTGAAAATGTCAGTGCCCCTTTAAGATGCCTAAGCCTTTCTTCCTGACGATGGATGTCTCTCGCTCTCTGTCTCTGTCTTTTTTTCATGGTTAAGGGCTTGGCATGGAGCAGAAAGGGCAATGCTGGATTTATGAAGGGTAGGCCTTGGAATGCAGAGGGCTCTTGAAAGACAACGCAGCGCGACATGTGGCCGATATAGCTAATGGGCGGCCCTGACTGAAGTGGGCAGGGGTGAGACGGAGAATTGTAATGTGAGCTGGCCTGCAGCCAGGGACGGGCAACTCTCACCTCATCAATATTCAGGACACATTACTGCAGAAAGCACGAGAGAATGAGAGGGGAAAAAAGAGGGTGAAAGGAAAATGGAAACTGAGAAAAAGAGGAAGGAGGGAGGCAGAATAGAAAAGAGGTGTGTAGTACACTAATGCAACAGAACAGCTCAACAATAAGGATGACACACTGGTTCGGAGCCAGTGTCTGGGAGTTTTAGGCTCTTTGACAGAAATGTCACTTTCTTTATTTGGACTGTACTACACTGTTGGACATTGTTTGCATGCCTTGCAAACATAACTATTTGGTTTACAGTGATGTATTTAGCATCACCAAGAATCTAGGTGATTTGCAAAAAAAAAAAAAAAGTCACGTCTCAGATCAAGTGCACAAGTTTTGGACATTTTGGATTTTTTTTTAGTCAAATCCAGGAACTTTAATTATACTTTTTTGGAATAATTAAATCATGACATCATGGGCTAATTTTCATTTTTGGGTGAACTAACCCTTTAACACTAGTTTATCTGATTTTCAAAATAATTGTTAGGTGTTAGTTAGCCTACTTGAAAATATCAGTAAGAATGGGTTGAAAATTATTTTAACTATTTATATAACTATTTAACTACTAATTATTTTAATTATTTATAATTAATTAAGTCAATCAGAAATGTTTTGCATCATAATCATTTTACAGAAAATGTGTTTATGAATTTATAGCTGTCATGGAGATAATATTATACATTAACTGTAAAATGTCCTACTATCTTTATACAGTGGGTACGGAAAGTATTCAGACCCCCTTAAATTTTTCACTCTTTGTTATATTGCAGCCATTTGCTAAAATCATTTAAGTTAATTTTTTTTCCTCATTAATGTACACACAGCACCCCATATTGACAGAAAAACACAGAATTGTTGACATTTTTGCAGATTTATTAAAAAAGAAAAACTGAAATAACACATGGTCCTAAGTATTCAGACCCTTTGCTCAGTATTTAGTAGAAGCACCCTTTTGATCGAATACAGCCATGAGTCTTTTTGGGAAAGATACAACAAGTTTTTCACACCTGGATGTTGGAGCTGAACTCTGCAGGACTGCGGCTCTCTAGGACCGAACTTGCCTACCCCTGAACTAGCCTGAGGAAGCACATGCTGGTCTGGACAGAAGAGAAAATGTGTTTGGCGTGTGATTCAATGTTTGCTAGAAGGCTCTGAATGCATGATCATGAAAAGAATGACAATTTCTATCAATTGAACACTTGATCTTGTCCATAGGGAATCGACTGGATTGTGGAAAGTAGACACCAGATGGGTCTCAAGAATAAGAGGAATTGATGACATCAACCAGTTTGTAGGCAGAGCAAGGTATTACATCCTGATAAAAGACTGCAAAGACAAACATTTTCTTTCTGTGCAATCACATGCACAATGAATAACCAGGAGTATGTAACAGTACAATTTGAGATTTCATGTTGTTTTTATTTCTAGAAGCATTTTTACATTGAGTAGGCCTGAATTTTCTGGCTAAGTTTTATGTTCATGCAGTTTGGTCTCCTCTGGCTGAAATTCAGATTTACAAAAATCGCTGTTCACGGTGCTCAGCATGCTGGTGCACTTGGCCTGAATGATTGTGATCCCTCCTGGGCAGTGCAGTGAGAATGTCAGTGCCCCTTTAAGATGCCTAAGCCTTTCTTCCTGACGATGGATGTCTCTCGCTCTCTGTCTCTGTCTTTTTTTCATGGTTAAGGGCTTGGCATGGAGCAGAAAGGGCAATGCTGGATTTATGAAGGGTAGGCCTTGGAATGCAGAGGGCTCTTGAAAGACAACGCAGCGCGACATGTGGCCGATATAGCTAATGGGCGGCCCTGACTGAAGTGGGCAGGGGTGAGACGGAGAATTGTAATGTGAGCTGGCCTGCAGCCAGGGACGGGCAACTCTCACCTCATCAATATTCAGGACACATTACTGCAGAAAGCACGAGAGAATGAGAGGGGAAAAAAGAGGGTGAAAGGAAAATGGAAACTGAGAAAAAGAGGAAGGAGGGAGGCAGAATAGAAAAGAGGTGTGTAGTACACTAATGCAACAGAACAGCTCAACAATAAGGATGACACACTGGTTCGGAGCCAGTGTCTGGGAGTTTTAGGCTCTTTGACAGAAATGTCACTTTCTTTATTTGGACTGTACTACACTGTTGGACATTGTTTGCATGCCTTGCAAACATAACTATTTGGTTTACAGTGATGTATTTAGCATCACCAAGAATCTAGGTGATTTGCAAAAAAAAAAAAAAAGTCACGTCTCAGATCAAGTGCACAAGTTTTGGACATTTTGGATTTTTTTTAGTCAAATCCAGGAACTTTAATTATACTTTTTTGGAATAATTAAATCATGACATCATGGGCTAATTTTCATTTTTGGGTGAACTAACCCTTTAACACTAGTTTATCTGATTTTCAAAATAATTGTTAGGTGTTAGTTAGCCTACTTGAAAATATCAGTAAGAATGGGTTGAAAATTATTTTAACTATTTATATAACTATTTAACTACTAATTATTTTAATTATTTATAATTAATTAAGTCAATCAGAAATGTTTTGCATCATAATCATTTTACAGAAAATGTGTTTATGAATTTATAGCTGTCATGGAGATAATATTATACATTAACTGTAAAATGTCCTACTATCTTTATACAGTGGGTACGGAAAGTATTCAGACCCCCTTAAATTTTTCACTCTTTGACGATCTCAAGGATGATCAGAAGAAATGGACAGCACCTGCGTTAAATATATGAGTGTCACAGCAAAGGGTCTGAATACTTAGGACCATGTGATATTTCAGTTTTTCTTTTTTAATAAATCTGCAAAAATGTCAACAATTCTGTGTTTTTCTGTCAATATGGGGTGCTGTGTGTACATTGAGGAAAAAAAATTAACTTAAATGATTTTAGCAAATGGCTGCAATATAACAAAGAGTGAAAAATTTAAGGGGGTCTGAATACTTTCCGTACCCACTGTATATCATTTTTAAACATTAAAATTAAAATATATTATTATTTACTTTATTAGTTTATTTATGTTAGTATAAAAAAAGAATGAAAAATGCCTAATGAAAATGTAGTTATATTTTATGACACATTTTATACACATTGCTAAATAAAATGCATAATTGGTGATGCTAGTGAAAATTTAGGCAGTGAAGTAATTACTCAATTACTGGCCCAGACTAGCCAGTAAATAACAAGCCGAAAATAAGCCTTATCGCTGAGCCCTGCTTGCAACAATACAGTAAACAGTGAGCAAACGAGAACAAGTGGTGAGGAAGACAAAACAGAGAGAGACAGAGAGGGAATGTGTGAGGGTTTCTGAGCTGAAAGGACAAGAGCGTGTAGGCGGAAAGGAGAGTGAAACAACAAAGACAAAATACGCAGGAGGAAAGAATTCAGCGAGCGAGAAAAAGAAAGGGAGGAGGACAGAAAAAGAGAGCACTTTGGGAATGAAAGGATAAAGGGACTTCAGGCGAGAGAAAAAAAAGGGTGATAGACACGCAGACGGAGCCTGCAACTGTATGATACAGCAGATTTCTAGAGGGACTTTGATTTTGCTGCGACAGTGCAATAGGCTGCCATCACATCTAAAGGACTGGGGCATCGTGGGTATTTTCATTGCACTCAGCCCTGTCTTCTCTCATCAAATCACATGTTATTTTGCCTGAGCACACTGAGCTAAATGATCCTGCAGCATGGCAAATCTGAAAGGTTTCTTGAGGTTGTGCAGGGCCCACCGACATGTATCCATGTAGTCGGCACATTTGCTGACCGTTTGATGACCTTCTCAATTTGGTATCCTCTAATCCAGTGGTCACCAACCTTTTTAGGCCCAAGATCCCTGACCTCGGCCTTTATGAAAGACAAGATCTACCTATTGAAGAATTGATAGAAAAAGACATCCCAGATTGTACTTCAAATTTGAGGCCTTTTACTTAGTATTTTAATTAATGATGCATCGGTCATAGCTGATTCAGAATTCAGATTTTCTTTTCTTTCTTTTTAACTAGCAAATTGGATTCTGTTCCCATTCAGTCAGTCACGTTCTACGTTACGTCAGTGTCTGATGAATTGGGATCTCGCCTGAGAGCCCAATCACCTTCGAGTGTTAACTAAACAAGCCAATGACAGTTGGCGTGCGTGTTTCGCCACGCGCACCCCGCCCCGCAGCGCGGGTATAAAAGGAGAGCGCGTGCAAACGCACATCAGCTTTTCGCTTCGGAGCCGAGCCTTCTACAGGATGAATCTCCGCGAGTGTTTGAAAGAAACAGCTGGCGTTGGTGTGATGGCGTGTCAGCGGGGGTTGCCATCCAGGCTGCTGAAACCTTGGCGGGCTGCAGCTTCCATTCTGCGGTCTCGCCACGACCTCCCCTGGGCGCTTCAGCGCTTTCTCTAAAAGAGTGTTTTTCCTTCTAAAAGAGCAAATTCTTCACGAAGAGCTTCAAGAGCTTCACGAGCGACGGGCGTCTTTTTAAAGATGGCTTCCCGCTCGTGCGTTTCTGGATGCGGTCATTTCCTGCCTTCATCTGACGGTCATGATCACTGCCTCTCGTGCCTGGGCTTACAGCACGCAGAAGCAGCGCTCATGGATGAGTCATGTTCTCACTGCGGGAACATGACCATCGCGACATTGC
Organism: Sinocyclocheilus grahami; assembly: GCF_001515645.1. NCBI lineage: Eukaryota > Metazoa > Chordata > Actinopteri > Cypriniformes > Cyprinidae > Sinocyclocheilus > Sinocyclocheilus grahami. The sequence goes on along the minus strand of NW_015505245.1, from coordinate 1,727,184 downwards.
GGTCCAGATACCTCCTCATTAAACGGGGGGGTATCCCCCTTGCCATGCCCCGCTCTAGCTCCTCTGGTTCTCGGAGGGCTACTTCGGTTCATGGTCAGGGAGACCTGAGGGTGACGGTGAGAGCTTCCCCGTCGAGTACATCTCCGCGGGTCTCTCATTCCTCAAGCATGTCGCACCACCTGGTGCTTCCGGACGAGCGTGCTGGGTCCTCGGACAGGGCGGGGTCTAGCATCTTGTGCGGGGCACAGGCAGAGGACAGGATGTCGGTCGCTGCATCGGAGGGCGAGCTAGGCTCTGGAGATGAGGATTCGGCTGCGCTGCCACCGTCAGGTAGAGTGGCGTTGCCCGAGTCAGATCCAGAGCTGACCGCTATGCTTTCCCGGGCCGCTGAGAGCGTCGGGCTGCACTGGAGGCCTCCGCCTTCTCCCGAACGCTCGAGGCTGGATGATTGGTTCCTGGGGGCGCAGGCCGGGCGTCGGCAGCCGCCTCCGGTTCCATTCTTCCCGGAAGTGCATGAGGAGGTTACAAAGTCTTGGAAGGCACCTTTTTCTGCCCGAAACAGACTTGGTGCCTCCTCCGTCCTCACCACCCTCGACGGGGGGGCGGCCCAAGGGTATGTGGACATCCCTCCGGTCGAGCGCGCGATTGCCATGCAGCTCTGCCCGCAAAGCGCCGCCGCCTGGAGAGGTAGTCCACGCCTTCCGTCCAGGGCCTGTAAGTTCTCGTCCGCTCTGACGGCTAAGGCTTACAGTGCCGCTGGACAGGCCGCTTCCGCCCTGCACGCCATGGCCCTCCTGCAAGTCCACCAGGCCAAGGCGTTGAAGCAGTTGCACGAGGGTGGTGCTGACTCAGGTGTGCTGCAGGAACTGCGCACCGCGACGGACCTCGCGCTTAGGGCGACGAAAGTCACGGCGCAGGCCCTGGGTCAGACGATGTCCACATTGGTGGTCCAGGAGCGCCACCTATGGCTGACCTTGGCGGATATGAGGGAGCCCGACAAGCATCGCTTCCTGGACTCCCCGATCTCCCAGGCCGGCCTATTCGGCGAAGCGGTGGAGGGCTTTGCCCAACAGTTCTCCACCGCACAGAAGCAGACGGAGGCGTTCGCCAACTGTCATTGGCTTGTTTAGTTAACACTCGAAGGTGATTGGGCTCTCGGGCGAGATCCCAATTCGTCAGTCACTGATGTAACGTCTCCGTTCCCTCCTTCAGGGAACGAGGGTTACACAAGTAACCTAGACAATACTGATACTGATTTTTAAGCAAATTTATTTATTGGCTATTTGCTTTATAACAAACAAACTGGTTCAGTCGTGTTTTCGAGGGGGGTTCCCCTGTAAAAATCGCATTCCGGGGGTAAAATACACGTTTTCAGTGGGGATGTTCCAGTAAAATTCACATTCCAGGGGCTAACTATCCCGTTATTGGGGTCGCTTCAACCCCCGCGAACAACATGAACAACAACCCGCTGCAACAGTGTTAAAGGTTCCCAATTCCTCGGGAAAACCATGGACTTGGCAACACTGCTTATGAACCGACCGCAATATAGCGTTTCCTTGTTTACCGCTGTAATCAAAGCAGAGCTGCGCTTTATACGGAGGAGAAGAAAATGCCATTGCCATCTAAACTTTTCTCAAGACAGTTCCCTTCAGTGATGCATTAATATAACCCCAGAAATGTAATGCATTTACAGTGATAAAGATTGGTTGGCGATCACTGCTCTAATCTGATTGGTAATGGAGCCCCTGAAGGCTTATGGTGATTGAAAAAATTAAATGGGAGGAAAAGTAATATCTCAATGTGTTCTTAGAACCCAAAGTTTCTCTGGGAAACGCAATAGTTTTGCAAGCAAACACAAATGTTTTGTGAGAGAACCCAAAGTTTCTCTGGGAAACGCAATAGTTTAGCAAGCAAACGCAGATGTTTTGTGAGAGAGCCTAAAGTTTCTTGGGGGAACGCAACAGTTTTGCGAGAGAACCCAGTTTCTCTGGGAAACGCAATAGTTTAGCAAGCAAACGCAGATGTTTTGTGAGAGAGCCTGAAGTTTCTTGGGGGAACGCAACAGTTTTGCGAGAGAACCCAGTTTCTCTGGGAAACGCAATAGTTTTGCAAGCAAACACAAATGTTTTGTGAGAGAACCCAAAGTTTCTCTGGGAAACGCAATAGTTTTGCAAGTAAATGTTTTGTGAGAGAACAAAAAAGTTTCTTGGGGGAACGCAACAGTTTTGCGAGAGAACCCAGTTTCTCTGGGAAACGCAATAGTTTTGCAAGCAAACACAAAAGTTTTGAGAGAACCCAAAGTTTCTCTGAGAAACGCAATAGTTTAGCAAGCAAACGCAGATGTTTTGTGAGAGAACCTAAAGTTTCTTGGGGGAACGCAACAATTTTGCAAGAGAACCCAAAGTTTCTCTGGGAAACGCAATAGTTTAGCAAGCAAACGCAGATGTTTTGTGAGAGAACCTAAAGTTTCTTGGGGGAACGCAACAATTTTGCAAGAGAACCCAAAGTTTCTCTGGGAAACGCAATAGTTTTGCAAGCAAATCAATTGTTTTGTGAGAGAACCCAAAGTTTCTTGAAGGAATGCAATAGTTTTGTGAGTAAACATTTGAGTATAAGGTTTCCTCCCATCTCATATATTTCCATCAACATGTCTCCTTAGCAGCTCCTTAGGATGGTTGTCTTCGCGCCTCATCTGGTGTCATGACAAATAGTGTCCTCCTTGGAAATCAGGTCTCCATCAACTATCAGTTAATTATTATCCTAAAAAAATGTGAACGATATTAATTTAAAATATGTATGGCTTACTATATAGTGCATAATAGAACAAATTAATGCATAATAAAACAAATTGAACGGAATTTCTTACAATTGAACGGAATTTCTTACAATTGATTAACTGCTAATTAATAAATAAAAATAATAATATCCTATTAAGTGAATAATTGAACATCATTTATTTATCAAATAAAACTTTGGAAATTTAACACATAATTAAATAAAAAATAATTGTGAATACATGTAAGGTAAGTGCAAATTCCTAAGCTATCAGGCTAATCGGGTCTCTGTATGCTATGCTAGTACATAAGCTAACTAATACAGACATTAATGGTCATTATAACGTAGCTTAAACAGCATTTATCATAACATGATGTTTTAGGAATTGTAATCAGACGATAAAGAGAGTACCTATTTAAAGTAATTTGAGCCAATGGGATCAAACTGGGGTCCTAATGGAGACCAGATTTCGAGGGGGACTTGATTTGTCACCATACCGGATCAAAAGGCACATAGGGCTTTTTAGCAATCAGTGTTAATTTTGACAGCAAATTTTGATTTAGTTTTAGTCATAGTCTTTTGACTAAAATGCCATTTAGTTTGTCATATTTTAGTCATCTGAATTGTTTTTAGTTTTAGTCTAGTTTTAGTCGACTAAATATCGTAAGATTTTAGTCAACTAAATCTACAGTAAATTTAGTCGGCTAAAATCTAATGGGTTTAGTTACAGTGTAATGCATTTATTAAGCATTTCTCCAAAATTTCCAAACTCATTATATAGTTTTGATATTAAGGTTTTATCGTGATAGACACCGATTTAACTGCGGTGACACACAACATGCCTTCATGTGAAAATTAAATAAAACCACTTCTCATAAAGAACATGAACATGGTCTTCTTTTTAATGAAATACAAATGGTTATAAAGGCTAATTATGCATTCTTTATAGCAACTTGTTTACCATATTCTTCATTCTTTCAAGCAGACATTTATTTCTATAAATAAATTTAGATTAATCTTTAGGGCTACTAAAGTTTTTCAGTCAAGAGCAGTGCGTGGTTTTCTGTCTTTCTTTTGTTGCTTGATTAACATCAGTGACTCGGACAATAGCAACTAAATTAGGCTGCTATCCCTTTAAAACCGAATGCATGGCTGCAATGGATGCAATGTACTGAGACACGTTCTCCCTACTGTTTATGTTCACTTAAGACGTAATCAACTGTGTTTACGTGAATACTCGTCAAAATGGACAATTCAACATCATTTTGTGTGTAATTCTCCGTTCATGCAACGCAAAAGACTACTTGCGCGCTGTGAGACGCGCTTTCTGTGTGTGTGCTCAGAAAACCGGACCGAATTGAGTTCTCTCCTGCGTCGTCAGATTTATCTATATGTCTGCTCTTCTCTTATTCACACATATTTAAATTTTTGAACGTTTTATGCGATGTGCAGCAAGTGTATGTTAGCTTATGTCCCGCTGGTTCATGTGCGTATCTAACCTCCTAACCACGCAGCAGATTCGTTCTGAAATTGAATGAATCTCTTCCCAAATCGTCCCTCGCTAACATTTTCGGCACGTTTTTATTCGTTGACAAAAGTGTCCATATATTTTCGTCATAGTTTTTGTCATTCAAAAAGAGTTTGTTTGTTATCGTCTCGTTATCGTCAGTGGAAAAAAATTTAATTGACGAACATTATGACGAAAATTATTCGTCAACGAAATTAACTGTTAGCAATCAAGAGTCAAGTCAAGTCAACAAGGTACCAAGCTGACACAAGAGGCACTTTTGAGGATGCAATAATCACTGGATTTGCCAAAATTGTATTGGTATAAAATCTATTTCGGCTTTTTTTAGTAAAAGACTGGCCCACATTTAAATACGTATTTTCCATGTTGGTAGTACAATCAATAATATAACGTAATAATATATATTTTCCAGAATTTACAGTATCATTTACCTACACCCTAAATGGCACGTAAAACAAAACTGTGTTTGGTCCCTTTACAAAGCTGTCATTCGGTCACTTCCTGTCTAAGTGGGCGGTTCTTCACCAGAATATGCAGTGATGTGAATGAAACCTTTTGCCACAACCTTTTGTTTGAGCCATTTCAAATCAATCAGACATTTGTTCCTTTTACAGCTGTACATAGATGGTCAAGTTTAGCACTGTCGGCTTATGATCAGATGCAAATACCAGGTGTAAACGTGGCCAACCTTGTCATATATTGAAGAACCAATGGCCAATTTTCAATATGCAATGACGCTGATCCAGTCACGCGTGTTAAATGTGATGCTATGTAACCTGTCAGTGGTCGTAGTGTGGTGAAGATAAACCGTTTTTCTGCAAAATTGACCTGACTTTTGCTTATTCAACTGGAAAAATGACCATCTGTCAAACCCTGCGCACCAGATACCAGGAGGTAGGGGTGTGCGTGTGCCACGACATGATGACATGGTGATCCATAACCTCACGTTACCTCATGTATGTCTCTTTCTGTAATTAGGGCTTGTCAGTAAATGTACAGCCCTTAGCAAGGGCAGAAAATGAGGCAAACGCTCTGCTGGCAGAGATTAATCTGAGAAAAAAAGTGCAGAAGTCGACAGAACCCAGCTGATGCCATAAGAAGAGAAATCAATAGAGCGGTCATCTTCAATAAATATGAGCCGAACAAAAAGCAGGAGAAAACCTGGTGAGTTAAATATGTATACCCAAAATGCTCTCAAAGACATTTCTTGCTTCCACGGTAACCAGCCCAGCAAGTCAATATGGTAAATTCCCACACAAACACCCTCCTTTCACATGAAATTCACCATCTTTTTGCTTGGTTGGTGCCTCAAAAGGTTCATAATCCATAGCTTTTCCAGCATTAAGAATCTTGATCTTTGCAGCAAGGTTAATGTCTTAATGAAAGAGTAAATGAGAACAGTACACATGACATGAGTGTCCTGAACTCTGAATAATTATGTTAGGCCCTTGTGGCTTTAAAATTCATTATTTGTAAACCATCCGTTTGCACTCTTCCATTTCCTGTCTATGTTTTGTGGCTTGTCTGCGTTCCAAGCCTCTAATACATTGAGGTTTTCATTAAGGTCAACATTAAATAAACTTGTACCCTCTCTCATTTATTTCTTAATAAACATTCCTGGTTTTATTGTGAATAATGAATCTGTTCATGTTATTTTAAAGGGGAAAAAGCTCTTGTAATATTTTAAAATGCAATAACTTGACTCCGTTCAAGACTTTGTGGACTGTCATCTCAAAAACTCTTATTTTAACTGAAACGTGAAAATAATTATCAGCTTTGTGGTTGAATATACATTATAGAAGTAAATTCATTTCATGCTGTTTTTTTTAATTACCCTGGTTGTGCTAATGTTTAATCATGCGTTAGTCAGAATATCTTGAGGAATCTGTCAGCCCTACATCAAAATATCTGTCAAGTCCAGGTTAAATGTAGGGTAGGTGATTTTGGAAAGGCTAGCAATAGCAAGTTCACTTTGAAAGCATAAGATCTCACCCTCCCTGCATAATCACTCTTCAAAGCCACACCTCCTCCAAAGCACATGAACGTGCACAGGCAGACCAGAGACTAGCGACACGATGAGAGATGGCGTTGGTGTAGGGTTGAATGCTACGCTGTCAGATTACCTCATGTCTCCTTCACCTTCATTACAGTACAAAGCTCATAATATTACAATAATAATGCTTCCATTCTCTCTCGGTCTGCAGTTGCATAATGGAACATGCTAATGACGTAGTATTATACAAATGCTGACAGGCAGGGAGGTCAGCTTTTCGTAATCCTTGGAAGATTTTATGGTCCTATGCCTTCCACAGACGATATAAATACGTATAAATACATTTAGACAACTTAAAGGTGCCATAGAATGCATTGATACAATATTTTAAATTGTTCTTTGATATCTACATAGAAGGTATGTGGCTTAGGTAAGGGCAAAAAATATCCAGAAACGGTTTTAGATGTCCATTTACAACCCTAGGATTTGTCCCTAGAATGAAATGGTCTGTTTTTATCTTATTTGGAAGGGTCATGAATAATAATGTTGAGCTCTGCTCTGATTGGCTGTTTTACAGTGCGGCTCAATTTTGAGCTCTGCTCTGATTGGCTGTTTCACAGTGCGGCTCATTTCAGTAGCTCACACAGCAGGAAGGAAACACAGGGAAAAATATAGTTCAATACTGTCTCTCACAGTTATATCGTTGGGTAATTATACTGTATATAAAATGCGGGCATCAGGGAGCCGCTATTAATATGCGGGGCATTGAAACTGTTTTCGAATCGCTTTTTACTTTCACTTTCGAGATTTGCGATCGCACGTGCTATGTTTAAACTACAGCGGCAGTACTTACCACACATTTTACAAGATGAGATGCTTGTCAGTGGTGCTCAGGATCTGTAAATCATTCACCATCATCCTCAGTCATCTCTCCTTACTCTGTTTATGTGGCAAGAGAAATCTTATGTACTGTAATGTAACATGCTACCACTAGCACGCAGCTAACCATGTCCCTTTAGTGGTTCGCGTTATTTTATTAGAACGCGCATTATTTGTTTTCCGTGCCTTTTTGAATACAGACACCAACCCATCCCTGCACATCACATCTCCTGCACAGCCTGGAACATAACATTTATTTCCATGATCTGCCATTTTTGCTATTATTCTCGCTTGTATTGTGTTTATGTGGCAAGTGAAATCTTATGTACTGTAATGTAACAGGCTACCGCTAGCAAGCAGCTAACCATGTCCCTTTAGTGGTTCGCGTTATTTTATTAGAACGCGCATTATTTGTTTTCCGTGCCTTTTTGAATACAGACACCAACCCATCCCTGCACATCACATCCCCTGCACAGCCTGAAACATAACATTTATTTCCATGATCTGCTATTTTCGCTATTATCCTCGCTTGTTTCTTCACAATACCTGCAGAACTTCTGGTGATTCGGCTGTGCAGGTTCGGTTGGCCAAGAACATGGGCGGATATATGGAAATGTTGGGGGCGTAACTATTAGTGATCCTGACTGTAAAGTCACAGTCGGTATTATGTTCTGATTCGCCTATTTTTCAGTGGTCTTTTGCATGCATGAGATTTACATAAGAAGGAGGAAACAATGGTGTTTGAGGCTCACGGTATGTCATTTCCATGTACAGAACTGTTATTATTCAACTATGCCAAGGTAAATACACCTTTAACTTAGTGATTGCTATCGGGATGGGAAGAGACTTTCAACCATCTTAACAAAAAATGTTTTGAACCAAATCACCTACCCTGTCTTTAACAGGCTGGAGGCAGATGAACTATGACTGTCTAGACGATTGTCTAGACATGGTAGCTATTCCTTAGACAGGGTATGTCTGAGCTTAAATCCACCTACTATACTCTGAACGCAGCTCCATATCTGGGTGGTCATTGCCCTATAACTAAAATACTAGCTTTTATCATCTGTCCCCTTTAACAGCCCAGAGAGACACTCATACCTTAGCTTCTCTGAGGGTTAAATTAACCAGGCTGTCCTTTCCAGCTCAGCGGGTCTGTTCACTAAATTTATGGGTCTCTCTCAGAGTTTTCAGATGGACCAATTACATAAGTGTCCTATGAGCGGTGTAATTGAAGTGTCCGGGAGATGGTTCTGGAATGCCTCTGCAACAATGCAGCAGCAAAAACAAACACCCAAGTCAAGTCCACTCAAGTGAAACTACTTCCTATGGGCAGTTCAGTTTGAAATTGTTGACTGTTTTTTTTACAATTTGTAGAAAGGTAATAATTGTGTGTGTGCTTTGGTTGTTATTGAAGGGTGGGCAACTCTGCTAGCTTCCCTGTCTGTGCGCAGTTGGGTTCCGCTCTGCCTCTGACCTAGTTTTGTCCATCCCAGCAGTGCAGATTGCACTTCAGAAATGTGCAGCCATCTCTCCATCTCATTTATCCACCCTTTAGTCCATCTCTTTCTCATTCTTTCTTTCTCTTTGTTCCCGCAGAGCTCCAGCACTGGGCAGCAGGATCAGTGCGGGCGATGGCTGCAATTCTACGTTCTACATTGTAAATATTGTCACATTCCTTACTTGCATAATAAAAAAAAATTCTACATGTGCCAAATGCATGGCAGGTGCGGCTTGATCAAGAAATTGTTCAGTATTTTCTCAAGCATTGCAGCATGCTTACACCAGCCAGCAAGATTAACTGGTAAACACTAAATCCAGTGGTTAGGAGCTTATCCTTTCATTGGCTCTCCCCAAAATCAAGCTTATGTGTTTAAAGAAATAAGCTAGTTCTGAAAAAAATTCAGAACTTAAAGGGATAGTCCACCCAAAAATTTAAATTCTGTCATCATTTACTCACCCTCAAGTAGTTTCAAACCTATATGAATGTCTTTGTTCTGCAGAACACAAAGGAAGATATTCTGAAGAATGTGGGAAACAGAGCAGTTCTGGGGCACCATTGACTTCCATAGTATTTTTTTCTCCTACTTTGGAAGTCAATGGTGCCCCAAAACAGCCTGGTTACAAACTTTCTTCAAAATATCTCCCTTTCTGTTCGGCAAAACAAAGACATTTATATGGGTTTGGAACTACTTGAGGGCGAGTAAATGATGACAGAATTTTAATTATTGGGTGAACTATCGCTTTAAATGCCATTTCAAACCTGTTTGGGATTGTTTCTTTAGTGAAACTTAACAGGTGAACATTTAAAAAAATCTTCTGGCCACTAAGTAAATGGGGGACCATGGTTGTCAAAATTCCCCCATAAAGTAAAGGAAAGGATGTGATGAGTGGCCAAGAATTTGTGCTCTGCATTTCACCCATCCAGCAGTGAGTAGTGAACAAACACACACACACCATGAACACACACCTGGAGCAGTGGGCAGCCATTTTTGCTGCAGCACTCGGGGAGCAGTTGGAGGTTCGGTGCCTTGCTCAAGGGTCTCACCTCAGTCGTGGTGTTGAGTGTGGAAGAGAGTGCTGGTCATCCACTCCCCCACGTCCGACTCTCTAACCATTAGGCCACGACTGCCCCATAAAAAAGCATCATAAACATATCAAAAATGTGGTCCACACAGCTTCTACACCATGTCTTATAAAGCCAAATGGTAGCTTTGTTTGAGGGAGAGACTGAATTTAATAGGTTATTTACTATTAATCGTCAATCCATTGATCTGATATCCAGTGGGACTGGATCATTGAGTTAGTGAGAACTAGAATGGTCTGATTCTTGAGCAAATCAATTCATTCACTGAATTTAAAACAATGATTTGTTCACAAATCAGACATCACTGTCTCATGAATGCATCAAGGTGAGCTTGGGCAAAGACTTTCCATGAATAATGACTACTTCATAAATAATAGCAAGTTGGTATGTTGTATGAAAAAAAATGGTGTAGGAATTACTTTGAAATAATTTTGCTAATTAATTTCACAAATAATTACAAATAAATAGCTAGTAACACATTGAATTAAACCTGAATGTTTGAAGAAAAACTGAAATAGTATTTGATTGTAAAGCATACTGCAATAATCTTTGTTTTATTTAGAACTTTAAAAAATAATTACAGTGCAGAGCTGTCATATGACTTTAGAAGATCTGGAATATAGTGCTCAAGCTATGATGCTTTTTTGGTCATTTTGGAGCTTGATGGCTTCATTCCTAATTCACTTTAAATGTAACAAAGTGAGATATTCTTTAGAGATATACCTTTTGAGTTCCACAGATGACAAAAAGTCATATAGGTTTGTAATCGTGAAGGTGAAGCCTCACAAGATTTAGCTAAAGTTTCGTTCTATTATTTTCTCAGTGTGAAGAACATTTTAATAATATAAATAACTTTTATCATTTTAAAGAACATTTTGTGCATTTGGAAAATTCTATCAGTGTTAAAGTTTCTTCATGGAACCACTGATGCCAATATAGAACCTTTATTTGTATAGAAAAAAAGAGTTCAGAACAAGATTATTAGGACTAATAATGTCAGGAGCATTCTCAAAGAGAACGTAAATGATATGGATTACTACAAGCATGACTTAAAAGCCTCATTTATGCATAAAAAGTGCTGTGGTGATTTGCCCATGTCACACCTGCTCCAACAGCAGAGATGTCCTTGATCTAACCGAGAGACCCATCTTCCCATCTGCCATGTGGTCTAGACCCACAGCCCAAGTCTTGCCCAGACTCCACAAGAGTTCAGATCACTCCTCACTGAACTGAATCTGCACATTAAATTAACCAACTGGCGGAGCAGTCAATGTATTTGTGCGCGCGGTCTCTGGCTGACATGAAATAATGCTCATGCTGCCAGACAAAGTCGCTGCCGATAACAGAATGATCCACTTAGCATATGAAAATATTCAGTCCCCGAAAAGGACGGTTGGCATTTACGTGAATGTGTTGTACAGATGCTTGCATGAAGAGGAAAATGTCAGTCTGGTGATATACATCCACCACAAAATGTGTGCGGATGCAGATAGCTGTGAGGCACAGACATCATAAACTACTCAACTGGCTTCAATATTGAGAATATAAGATGTATAAACACCATGAAATCAGCTTGCGTGTGTGTGCAAGACACATTTTTGTGATCTCCAGCCGCTGCACACAGGAAGTTAGTCATCTGTTGCCATGGTGCATCAGGGAGTTCAGGACTGCAGTGCACACTACATGGGATCTCAAGACTTGTTGAATCTGGTTTGTCGTATCCCCGGACGTTCCTGAGATCTTATTGGGCGATAATGGCTCTTCTAATGAAATTAAAGTGAACTCTAATGCTCACATCCCCCCTGTGGAGACCCTCTGACAGCATATGGTCTAAAACATATGACTCAATTACTACATACTGTAATGTAATTCATTGAGAATATTGATTAAATGACTTATCATTACGACTTTTTAATGAACTAAGCTAAATTATGATGCAGTCATTAAAAGAAGCTAATTATCTTCTAAATGAAAGGAGAAATGTGGTTCGAAATCAAGCCCACCCTCCTCCATTCTGAAGCTATAAGTGACTAACAGTGAGAAACTGAAGCAAGTAACAGGCTGTTGTCTGACAGGAGTAACACACACTTCATTGCGTGGTCAGTAAACGAATCAGATTTACCTAATGTTACACGGGTCTCCTTAATTGCCATGGTTAATTAGATTATGCTTGGCATAACTGGACAGAAAGCACTCTGGTTCTGTATGACGGTGGGATCTACTGTCAGAAAAAATACTTAATAATAAGTCTTAATCAGGGGAAACTGTCTTTCAGTAGATTTCTGCATGCATAGTTTTATGCATGCAAAAGCCACCCCCTCTGCCCAGACTATTAATTTACTATTTTTTGGCTTTTATTTTACAGATAGCAGCCTGCAGACAGCATCTAGCATTAGCCTGACTTCTTCAGTTAATAAGTGGGAAATTTAAATAATGTTTGTCAGCTTTACTGGAATGTCTGGTTTTGTAAATCTGTTCAAAACAAACACGGAGGACTAGTTAATAATCTCCTCAGCTCTTTTTGTACATCCCTTGCTGTATCTTTTTGTTCTGATATTTGAACTCTGTGACCATATTATTAATTTCCTCTTTAATTTTCTGCAATCTAATAACACTGGCTCAAAATAACGTGTTTAGTAAACTAGGTTCAGATGCGTGTTTATAATTTGCACAGACAGGCAATGACAAAAACGTATTGCAGAATACCAACCGACCGACCATTAGCCTAAATATCGATGAACTTCTCCTCCAGAAAGAGCCACTGCTATAAAACCAGGCTGAAATACCAACCGCAAATGTCATTTCGTGATCTTTAAACATTATAAAAATGAAAGGCTACATACATACTCGATACGAAGGCGACAGTGCCGTTGGGCTAAAGGCAGGCAGAGATGGGCGTGGGGGAGGAAGTGAGAGAGATGCAAGTCGACCGTTACGTTTCAAATGTTACAGCCAAGATTTTCGAATTCATAATGTTTATTTTTAAAAAGAAATTGTACTTACGGAGCGAACAATGGGCGAGGATGATGAGAGTGTGGCCAAGCAACAGCCGTGATGAGAGAGAGAGAGAGAGAGAGAGAGAGAGAGAGAGACGGGGAGGGCGGGGGAGCAAGGTGTGTCCGCTGCCTTGAAAATGCAGAATTAAGTCTACGCATCCTTGTATTCTCATACAAATCATAAAACAGAAAAAATAGAAATAGAAAAAAATGAGTTTTATGTGGTTTAACGGTCAGCTTACATATAAACTGAAGCAATAAAAATACATGGGAAATTGATTATATGTTACCGATTCGGGCTTGTTGCTTCCATTTCCCATTAGGCTAGTGAAAGTCTTTTTGTGTGATATCACAGTTTCGTTCAATAGACGGTTTTATTTAAAGAGTCGCCCTGACAAAAGCCCCATGTGGTGTTACAAAGGTCAGCGTCTTCAATAAGCGGTGTTCGCTTAGGGGGGGGGAGGTCAGCGTCTTCAATAAGCGGTGTTCGCTTAGGGGGGGGGAGAGGGTTCTTTCACAGACGTGCGTTCTAAACTCACCTTAAATCTACAGATAAAGGAGACCTTTAATATTCTATAGCGATTTGTGTAACCATGGCAAAACAGCCACATGCAACTTCAGCACCATTCTCAACCGAGAGCAAACTGCGAAAATCGCTTTACACCGGAGGATATACAAATCATAAAACAGAAAAAATAGAAATAGAAAAAAATGAGTTTTATGTGGTTTAACGGTCAGCTTACATATAAACTGAAGCAATAAAAATACATGGGAAATTGATTATATGTTACCGATTCGGGCTTGTTGCTTCCATTTCCCATTAGGCTAGTGAACGTCTTTTTGTGTGATATCACAGTTTCGTTCAATAGACGGTTTTATTTAAAGAGTCGCCCTGACAAAAGCCCCATGTGGTGTTACAAAGGTCAGCGTCTTCAATAAGCGGTGTTCGCTTAGGGGGGGGGGGAGAGGGCTCTTTCACAGACGTGCGTTCTAAACTCACCTTAAATCTACAGATAAAGGAGACCTTTAATATTCTATAGCGATTTGTGTAACCATGGCAAAACAGCCACATGCAACTTCAGCACCATTCTCAACCGAGAGCAAACTGCGAAAATCGCTTTACACCGGAGGATCAGCGACGCGTCGAGTCCGTTTATCGCTGTCAGGCGGATTAGGGCAACGCGCAAAAGCCGCATAAAACCCGATTATCGATTTGTCATTCGTTATATGACCACAACGGACCTGTGGAAAAAACCTGGCACCTTTCATCCAGACTTACTTAACGCACCGGTGTGAGCCACATTATGCTCCATCATCAGTGTCTCAATACTTCTAGGTTTTTCCACACCGGCAAACCGCGTGCGCGTGAAGCATTGCATGCGTCTGTCGCCACACTGCCTCGAGATTTCATGAAATTCCTGCATGCCATGCTAAAAGACAAACATAATGTAATGTAATATTCTTTAAATGAAAATAAAATGGTTACTGTCTATATTGTGCGTCCATGACCATAACTACCGGTTGGTGCGAATGCATAAAGAAAGCAATCCGATTTATGTGCAGTTTTTCTTATCGACGCAATCTCAGAGAAATTACATGAATTTTCTTTCTTCTCTAGATCAAACTATAACGAAAATCAGGCCCGTTATGTCTCAGTCACACACCCAACAGTCGGATTCACTAACATCTTAAGACCAATATACTGTTCGCAGGGGTAAAAAAAAAATGTGGTAAGGCTTAAGAGCATATATCAGTGCTTGATTAATGATGCATTGCTGTTAAATACAAGTCTTTGAGTTTGTAAACCGGTTTGACTTACCTCTGTGGCACACTGAGTTATTGTCTGTCCAACTGCAGCAGTCAGCAGTGAACAAACCCTGCCAGTTCCTTCAGCGTCCTGCAAAGAGAGGATGGCGCTAGAGAGCGAGATCAAGAATGATGTCAGGATGAGCTCTGTGCACTACTAACATGACATTTCTGTGATATTCACAACTAACCGAATGCTATCATGTGTGTTACATTACGTTATATATTTTAGGGGTGTCTGCGTTGTGATCAGGAATTACCTTTACATTTACGATCTTGGCAGATGCTTTCTAACAATGAAGTAGGGTTTACAAACCTTTTTGATACCTTAAGCATAAAGGTGTCTATGTATTTTCATACAGCCCTATAAGTAGCTTTTTATACTGTGTGAGAAAAAGACATGGACCCCCTTAGAAACCCCCTGAATCCCTGGCAGAGACTACTAATTTAAAATTGTGTGTGAAACTTGAATAGAAAATACTACAAGGGTTTGTTATTAAAAACCAAAACAGTTTATAAAAAAAATTACTTGGAATAAAATAAACATTAACAAATAAAATAACATTTTAAAATACATTTATTTCAGCTAGTTGCCAAAGCATAATTTCTCATTTTCATTTAGTTTAACTTGCAGTGCTAAAAAAATGCAGACATTTAAAAAATGACAGAAAACACACAAAATTACTAAATAAAATGTTACTAAAATGAAAGTAAAAGCATAAAATATAACAATACAATTAAATTCAAAATATGAAAAAACTATAAAGTATGTAAATGATAGGCTACTAAAATAACACTTTAATGCAAGGGTGTCCATACCTGTTACGGGAGGACTAAAGGCGAAATCTCAAATATTTTATTTTTTACTTTTACTTGGAAATATGACATTTATTCTCGTTATTCTGAACTGGTTCTACAGAAAATCTTAGACATTTGGGTCCGATTTTTGCTGATTCACTGCACAATGCAGCAAGCTAATACGTTACTGTTTTAAAAACAGTGTACTTTTATGATCAACCCCTATATATTTTTACAGTCTAATCTTAACAGACATTCATGATACACACAAGCTCTCACTCACACACACTGCACCATCTGCCCCCCACCAAATTCAGCTATATTCCCCCGAGTTACATACCAAGCCAAGTCCTTCACCTGCACAGCTTCACATTAACAGTAAGAGTCCTTGTGCTCCTCTGTTTCCCCGCTGCACAACCTGCTGCTGTTTTATCCCAAAAGACAGAGAAATTGCAAGATCAAATGTAAATTCCTCCTCCTTCCTATTGCTAAGCAAGTTATCTGGAACTCTTACATGTAAAAACAGTACTATAGATTATCTTAGAATACTGTATGAAAAAGAGCGATGCTGTTGATGTTCTCAATGTCCTCGTGTTCTTCAGATGTGTGAGATGCTCTTCTGAGAGCGCTTGGTTGAGGTTGGGCTTGGGTGGGAGTTGCTCAGCAACTAGCCCACATGTGAATGAGTAGGCATATTTTTTTTAGACGTTTTCTATGCGAGACAGCTAATGGCCTGATAATGTTTGTTGCACTGACTTGTCTTCCTGGGTTGGATTTTTAAACCCTCTTTATTTCAATATGTTTTGATACATCAAACTTTAATATTTCAAATGATGATCTTGTTGCAGTCTGGCTGTTACAAACACTTTTGGCCATTAGATGGCGTCTCAGCCTTGTCAATATGACTGGTTGTCTGTTCTTCTTCAGGACTGAGGTAGTTGATTTTTTCTTCAGTGGAAATCTGACTTTTTGATATTAATGTATGCACATTTGTTTAATTCAAAATAAAAATACATAATAACATTTTATAAAATCCATTTGTTACACCTTGCCATTGTTAGCGTCACTTATCTCAAAACATTCTAAAATTGTAATGTAATAAACAGTATTATAATATCATTTTTCATAATAGCACTTGAGTAAATTGAAATTATGTAATTTTATGTCAATTTATTAATCGCAACTTGGGTAAATGTATGTTTTTTTCCAGAGCAATACAAAATATATCCTGAAAAATATTTACTGAAATAAAACCTGTGACAACTAGTCTCGCGAATACATGGCAGCTTTCATTGGTTAAAGCCCGCCCATGAGGCCGTTTGATCGACATGTCAAACAACCAATCACAGTTCGTTTCGTTTTAGCGTCACGTTTCGGGGCGTGGAAATGTCGCCACAATAACAGACCGGTGTGTAAAACTCTCGGACGTATTTTAAAGATTCTGTGCCGCGAACTTTAAATATTTCACATACTTTTGAAAATCGTTTAGTTGATCCTGATAAGCTCTCATTTACAGTTGTAAACACGGCGGCTTTCTTCTTTCGTGAGGGGGTTTGGCGCCACGGCCATCTTAGTTTCCAGACGGAACGTAAAAGGACGCGACACACACGTCTCCCGGAGATCCTGTAGAATTCAACCAATCCGATGATGACTTCCAAACTTCTGAAGTGTTTCCACTTTTGTGTGCCATATGCATCAGACCTTTAGCCAACGTTCCGTGGGCGTGATAGTGTCTCCACTATAACAAAACATGAACAAGATATTATATATTGGTAAGACAACACTAGTTAATTTTTTCAGTAGCTATCCTCTTGTTTTTGGTGTTGCTGCAAATCTGTTTCAAGAGAATGTTACACTATGACTACATGGGTCTATACAGGCCATAGTCAAACAAAATGAACTGAACATTGCTATTCCAATTGTGAATATAAAGGTATCCTGGCAACAAGGCAGGAAGTAGCAGTTTATTTCTGGATGTAAATATATTTAGCATGAAAAACTTCACAGCAATCCAGCAGCTTTGGCTGCAACTGAGAAGAATCCCTTCTTGTACTGCTGCTGATAGATCTTTGCACGTCTTACCACTCCATATGTCAGTAACACAATAACCTGCTCTGCCTCGGCGTTTCTCAATCCTGCTGCACACAGCTGAAGCTAATGTGCTATTTATGAGTCATTGTGTTGAAAAATCAAAGGAGATGCTTGTGTCCCACAGCCTAACAATAAGGGAGACAAATGACAGCATCTCCGTTGCCATGAGCCACAAGGACACACAGGAAAAATACAATAGCCTTTGAATGGAGAGCTGTTCTGGTCTGTAAATTAACACTTGCCAGCTGTGGACCCACACATGTCTATCACTAATCCATGAGAATGAGCTGTCTGTAATATAGCCATGTGTGTATACACAAATTGTGGATCATTTTATTCACCTAGCCTCTCTGGAATAGGCTACCCTGATTCTGATTGGACATCCAGTGGTCAGATATTCCTAATAATGATCACACTGTATAATATCAGACTGTTTGTTGGGGTAACTGAAACTGAATCTAAATTCATGTCTCTATTTTCACACCGGTGACCGATCGTTTTATACAGACAACTGGTGGCAGTCATTGACTGCAGTGAAAATAACTTTTTGTCCCTTGCAGTTAAAATGCCTTGTTGCTATAGGGCATTTATTTTATTCAGTGCACTCTCAGAAAAACAGGTACAAAATATGTCACTGTGGAGGTATATTTTCAAAAGGGCACGTTTGTACCTTTAAGATACTAATATGTGCTAATTAAGGTACCAATATGGAGTTTTTAGGTGCAAATGTGCATCTTCTAAAGAGGTACCGACCCAGTGACAGCTTTTGTACCTTTTTTTCTGAGAGTGTGTAATGGACAACTTTTTTCTAAGTGGTTTTAGAATAATATATGGGTAAAATGATAAAATAGTTTGAGCTCAAATCAATATTTAGATATTTAATTCCGTACTAATATGGGATAAAGTGAGAAAATGAACAGTTAGCCGTTCACTGTCGCAAAATAAACCTCTTCATGAAGAAACAAACATCTGAGCATCTGTTGTATAAAAATTCTGGAAATAGTAATTACACATAGGTCACAGTATGTGATCTTTTTGGTTTACTCCATCTATATCACATCACATTTATGACAAACACTTTATTTAAACACATTTACCAAATGACTATTGACCAAAATGCAACTCTAGAGGATCTAAGAAACCTTCTTAGAAGAGAAACTTTTTACACATGTAATGTGAATTTCCTCTTGTCGTTCATCCTGTCTGAGCTGTAAATCTGTAATTCACACCGACACTGGTGATCCAGAGTCTTTTCTCTTTCCAGCTGTTGCTGTAATCCATTTTTATAAGAAATCTGCTCCAGCTGTGTCTTATAAAGTAGGTAACAGAGACTGTTGAGGCAAGGTCCGTTTTAATTTCGATGTTTGTTTATTTTTATACCAACTGACAGTGAGTTTTAGACTTTGTGGATGTGCACTGACACATAAAAAAAATCATTGACATAAGTTTCTGTAATGTTACAAGCATTCAGTAGCCTAATATACCAACAAATGCATTGGAAGTAAACATTGTTACATTTCAACATACACTTGGAGGGAGTTTGCTCTTTGCAATGCATTACAAAATAATTGTTTAGTTTGATGTAGTAGAAAATCTGTGCAACAAGAATCTCATACAGGAAAACTAGTTCAAGGGCATTAGAGAGCGTAGAGCTGGGCTGAAGGACTGTTGATAACTGCAGAGGACAGTAGTGCCTAAAAGGAAAATGTGAGACAATCAGATTAAATTAGAACGTCCTTTCTCCATCTATATCCTAATCGGAAACAGTATCAAACATCATTGCATTTAAAATTCATAATCACCTGATCTGAGCTCTTTCATCCAGCCATGATGTGTTTAACAAATGCTGTGGGAGAAAAGGATAAAAGGACAAGATTAAATGATAGAATAATATATAGAATATATTAGCTTTAGCTTTTCAAATTTGGAAAATGGTCACACCTTCATAGTTGACACAGCCGTTTCCATCTTCCTGTCCTGCCATCAGCTGTTCTACCTCTGATTCTGTCATTTTCTCACCTGCAGGCACGACATGTGATACTCCGTGCTTGTTTCTGGCAGCGTTAATCTCAAGGTACAGTAAATATGTAAATCCAGGAGTCAAACACAGATTTTTTTAAAGCTGCTTATGTTCCAATAAATCTCTTCTTAATTTAACAAAGCACTCATTGGGTTTGTTAGCAATACTGTATCACGGTGTAAGAGCTGCTGTGTAGCAGTGTTTTGTATTTACCCAATGTTGCAAGTACATGGCGAAGTTCGGCGCCCATTACAGTGCCGTTCCCTTCTTTGTCAAACACCCGCAGGCCCTCAACAAAGTCCTCAAAAGTGCCTTGATCTTTGGACCTGGACACGTGTTGGAACATAGGCAGGAACGTCTCAAAGTCAATCAACTTGGTGTTCATTTCTAGAAAAAATAGATATTAGAGACACATTAAAAATTTATTCATGGTTTAGCCTGCTGTCAAGCACAGTTTATTCCTCTCACCCTCAGGTTTGGGTTTGCCAAGTACTTTGAGCACCTCTGCATTTGTAGGATTCTGACCCAATGCCCTCATGACATCACCACACTGGGCGTAAGTGATCTTCATTTCACCAGAAAGAGTTCTGTCGAATAGCATGAAGGCCTCTTTAAATTCTGTGTGGATAGGATATTGATATGTAGTATTAAATGAGGAAGAGGTATGAAAAAAAATGTCAATTTAGGTCTACTTGGTTTCGCAAAGGCTTACCTTCAATCTGATCAGCTGTAAACTCAATCTGGGTGGGAAAAGATTTTAGGGAACTTCTATAAGCAACTTGAACGTCCAAACAATGTATAACAGGCACAACAACAATGGAAATACAGATGTTTTAGTTCTCTAAAGAAGCTTTCCATTCAACAAAAGTCAGCTGTTCCTCACCCATTGAGACTAAGAATAACAGACGTCTGTTTTAGGACCAGAGGGAATTACAGTGAAACCTCATCCTTATTGTCCACATGAGAGAGACACTCACTCAGACAACAGAACAGGAATGTTAAACTGTAATATGGGAGCTTGCAGACACCTGCATGGAAGCTCTTTTATACTGACCTCAGGCGAGCTTCAATTGTCCAGACACCATCACTGACCATCAGGTTAGTTAAAGTTACATATGTGGTCTCAAATCAATATGAAGAAACATTTATGTCTTCACATAGAGTATGTACTCAACTGAGACTGGGGTTTTAAAGCCTAAAGTTTGTGGGAAACATTTTAACCTTATTTGATTGATTTGAGCCATGTTGTTCAGGGCACATAATGTCACATACTTTAATAACAAGGTTAAAGACCAGTCGATATACAAATGTTTTTAACTCAACACAGCCAGAAGGTGGGATGTCTTGGTCCTATTGAAGCTTATTTCTGCCACAGAATAAAAATATAAAACAGGTAATTGCATGCAACTTTTTATCTCGCACTTGTGAGTTTATATCTGATGTTTATATCCATGTGACACCCGTGATGTCACATGGATTATTTTACAGATCTCCTTGCTACGTTTCTGGACTTGGGAACATTTCAGTTGTGTTGCTGTCTATGCAGGGTCAGACAGCTCTCAGATTCCATAAAAAATATCTTAATTTGTGTCCCGAAGATGAATGAAGGTCTTGCGGGTTTGAAATGACATGAGGGTGAGTAATTAAAGACAGAATTGTAATTTTTGGGTGAACTATCCCTTTAAGGTTTAAGCTTACCTCCTGATGACTTTAGGGAGGAATTTACTTTGTCTACTCACTTGTGTCTGCTCACCATGGTCTAAAACTGGGCAGCTAGTAAAATAGCAATACCAACAAAGAACCGTACAGCAAGTGTACTTACCTTAATGCTTTTGGGGTCAAACTGAGGTTCCTTGGGTTTTTCTGGTTCAGGAGGAGGTGCTGGCTTTACCGCCTCCTTTTTCGGTTCAGCTTTTTTAGGAGCCATTCTTCCACCAAGATGGTGAGCAAGAGGGTGTGAGATGGGGAATAGGAATGAGAATGACCTTCGAGAGGTTTTATACCCATCTCAATGCTTCAGCAAGGTTGGTCCATCCCATCATCACCTGCCAAACAAGGACAGAAAGCTTACGGGTTCACAAGCCAAACCCCTGTGATGGGCACATGACGGATGAGAACCAGTAAACTGCCTTCATCACTGCTATGCATTCAGCCAATATTCATAATTTATAGTTTGTAATTATGCTCTCAAAGTTTTAAACTAGATATCTAACTCGTAATTGTTTTGGCGAAGCAAGTTTGGCTCTCTTTTCTAGGAAGATATTGGGTTAATCAGGCAGCTCCTGGGTTTACCTTTGAGGAGAATGGAGCTCCAAATTTGGCTCATGCACATTGTTTACATGTTTAATGAAGGTTATTTTCTGATTGCATCTTCACATCTTCAGCACCGCTACTAGCAACAAACAAAACAAAACAACCTTTTTTTAAACAGGCTTCTCAAACATTCCCCATCTACCACTGATTACTCTCTGCATATTAATCTACAATAAACTTCAAATATTGCACACTTCACTTTTAGTTAATTTCCAACTAGAATGATCAAGAAAACAGCTGAAATAATTCTGTATCTATTATACCCTGGTTAGCTACTGTGAGTTTCATCAGACAGACCTTATTCTGTCTTTGTGAGTTTCAAGAGATCAAGGTAAAAACACACCATGGATGTACCATAAAACTGGCCCAATATCATGTATACGGTGTTAAAAAAAAGACAATACCATTTCAGTTTTTACACTTCCAAATTTCATGTTAAATTCGATGTGTTACTTGTGTGAAACTCTGAAATTTCTGAGTGAAAATTGTTTCAACAGCAATATTTTTTTCAGTGTATACTGCTGTATATTCCAAGTCATTTGATTTGAAGGTATATATTGAAGGCTTTGTGTGAGGAATGGACTGGAATTTAAGGCATTATCCACTGGTAATCTGCTCTCAAACCTCATTTGCCCCGGTGACAAAATAATAATAATAACATGAGTTTGGAATAAAATGATGGTGATTAAATAATTATAATAATTAATAATGTGTTACATTTATATAGCGCTTTTCTAGGGGCTCAACGCGTTTTACATTGTGAGGGGGGATCACCTCATCCACCACCAGGGACTAAAGGATGACAGAATGTTAATTTCAGGATAATTATATAATGCTTCATTAAAACTTTAAATTAGTTTGCATCTGCATGCATATAATGCCACAGAAAATTCAGTAACCTGACCTGCAGCTCAGTCTGAAGCTCACCTTTCAGATTTTCAATCTATACTCTATTCCCGTTCAATGCCACATCTGTGACTCTACATGCTCTGGTGTAAATCCCATAAGCCTTTAGTGAATCACATAACAACAGGGGTGATGTAAACTCAGTATCTGCTTGCATCTGGATAGTGCTGTGGACCCTTCGTTTTTGCTGTGATTTCATCTCTTCTTTCTAGGTCTCCCTCTGTGGGATGTCCATCTCCAGACACAGAGAGGCAGGGCTGTTGGGAGTGTCTGGTTTCATGTTGTTAAGCCTACATGAACTCTCAGTGACAGTGTGGGAGGAGAGATGTGTTTCCAGGATGTATGTATGTGCATAGATTACAAGATGTTACTTCACTGGATTGAGAACTTTGTATAACTCACGCAGCCTGACCCATTGATTGCGTATCATGCCATGATGAGTAACTCAATCGACTATTGTTGTCGGAGAGAAAAATGATGGTTGCACTGTGTAAATTTTTTGATGAGTGATTTACCTTGCAGCAGCAACAGTTCCTTGAAATAGTTAACAGTAATAAAGTTATAGTTAAAGGAATAGTTTATCCAAGAATGAAAAATTGCTTTTACTCACCCACAGGCCATCCAAGATGTAGTTGAGTTTGTTTTTTCATAACAGATTTGGAGAAAGTTAGCATTACATCAATTGTTCATCAGACGTGTGGAGATCTCTGCAGGAGCACACAGCGCTCAGAACACATCTATTTCAGCTTACTGACAGATTCTAGAAGATACACTCTTCAAACAGTGGTACAAGAGGATGTGACGCTGGTCACTCGCAACTTATCCGTCTATAAAGCCTATAAAAAAATCAGTCTTAAGCCTGGTTTCACAGACAGGGCTTAGGCTAAGCCAGGATTCGGCCATAGTTCAATTAGGACATTTAAATTATTTTTTATAAACGTGCCTTAGACGTGCCTGGTGTGCATCTCGAGACAAAACAAAGGCACTGAAATATTTTAAGATTCATTCAGTGCACATTTCTTTCATTTGAAACAGCCCAGATTTACATTTTAGTCTGGGACTAGGTTTAAGCCTTGTTTGTGAAACCGGGGGTTAGTTCTGATGCCCAAACTAGTGTATTACTACAAATGACCAGTAGGTTGTGCCATTGTGCTGCCAGAATGAGATGAAGTGGCAGGTGTTGAGACAGGTGGATTGACTTCTGTCTGGAAAGGGAGTTCAAGCTCAAGTCCGTTAGTCATGCTTCAATATACACATTTAAAGAACTATTCCAATTTCCTTTAGATGCATTATCAGTCACACCATTCAGAACACTGGGTTAATTATTATATTAAATATAATATAATAATATAAATTAAAACAGTATTATATTATATTATATTATTATATTTGCCATTGCAGCATTCACAGTAAAATAAAGCTGACTTGTGTTTGAACTCTCAAGTAATATTAAATTAATGCTGGATAGCAATCCATCATGCACAGACTACTCTGTGTCCCTGACCCATTGATTGCGTATCATGCCATGATGAGTAACTCAATCGACTATTGTTGTCGGAGAGAAAAATGATGGTTGCACTGTGTAAATTTTTTGATGAGTGATTTACCTTGCAGCAGCAACAGTTCCTTGAAATAGTTAACAGTAATAAAGTTATAGTTAAAGGAATAGTTTATCCAAGAATGAAAAATTGCTTTTACTCACCCACAGGCCATCCAAGATGTAGTTGAGTTTGTTTTTTCATAACAGATTTGGAGAAAGTTAGCATTACATCAATTGTTCATCAGAGGATCCTCTGCGGTGAATGGGTGCCATCAGAATGAGAGTCCAAACAGCTTATAAAAACATCACAAGTAATGCAAGTAATCCACTATAGACTGGTATTTTGGCAAGAAGCAATGGTTATTAAAATGCCTTAATGATTTGTTTCTTACAAACACATAGCTTTTCACTTTACAAGCCATTAATTGATGGACTGGAGTTGCGTGGATTACTTGTGGATTATTGTGATGTTTTAGCTGTAACTGCAGAGGATCCATTGGTGAGCAAGTGATGTGATGTTAAATTTCCCCAAACCTGTTCTGATTAACAAACAAACTCATCTACATCATGGATGGCCTCATATTTGGGTAAACTATTCCATTGAAATAGGCTACTCCAACAAAGAATAGAATAGAATAGCATTAATACATTAAAAAAATTATCTATGACAAATCTGGACTTCTGAATCAAATCTCATCATTTGCAGACGTGATTCTCTTATCTAGAAAATTGCTACCTTTATCTACAGTCTTTCTGTTTATGCTCCACAGGAGGGCAGCATTAATTAATCGTGGAAGCTGCTGATGCTGATTTGCATTTGATTATTCAAATGCACAAATGTTATTTGAGAATTGAAGGTGAACGCTGCAATTTACATAAATTTAACAAGCTGTTTTCAATATATCTGTCTCCATCTATCGATATATTTCTAGACATATTATTATTATTGTTGTTATTATTATTTTAAATAGGCTATGGGCTTTTTCAAGACAGCGACTGGATAAGATGCTGCTCTGTTATATCCAGTTTAGTGTAATTTCTATTAACAAAATAAGTTTAAACCAGGATCTATATTTTTAGGCCTGGTTTCACAGACAGGGCTTAGACTAAACCAGGATTAGGCCATAGCTCAATTAGGACATTCAAGTAATTTTTATAAACATTCCGTAGAAAAATAAAAACATTACTGTGTGCAAAAAAACATTTGGTGTGCATCTCGAGACAAAACAAAGGCACTGAAATATTTTAAGATTCATTCAGTGCACATTTCTTTCATTTGAAACAGCCCAGATTTACATTTTAGTCTGGGACTAGGTTTAAGCCTTGTTTGTGAAACCGGGGGTTAGTTCTGATGCCCAAACTAGTGTATTACTACAAATGACCAGTAGGTTGTGCCATTGTGCTGCCAGAATGAGATGAAGTGGCAGGTGTTGAGACAGGTGGATTGACTTCTGTCTGGAAAGGGAGTTCAAGCTCAAGTCCGTTAGTCATGCTTCAATATACACATTTAAAGAACTATTCCAATTTCCTTTAGATGCATTATCAGTCACACCATTCAGAACACTGGGTTAATTATTATATTAAATATAATATAATAATATAAATTAAAACAGTATTATATTATATTATATTATTATATTTGCCATTGCAGCATTCACAGTAAAATAAAGCTGACTTGTGTTTGAACTCTCAAGTAATATTAAATTAATGCTGGATAGCAATCCATCATGCACAGACTACTCTGTGTCTCTAGTTCAGTGATGGGCAAACTTGGCCCTTCCAGGCCACTTTCCTGCAGAGATTTGATCCAACCCTGATAAAACTCACCTGCCTGTAGCCTTCTAGTAGTCTTGAAGACAATGATTAGCTGGTTCAGGTGTGTTTGATTAGGGTTGGAGCTAAACTGAAGGAAAGTGGCCTGGAAGGGCCAAGTTTGCCCACCCCTGCTCTAGTTCATTACCATGTTTTCATTGTGAGTTACAACTCTGAATGCAGTATTGTTGTGTATGATGTCCAGATTTATCCACTTCCAAAAATCTTCTGGAAATACACACACAAGACCAAATGAAGAGAGAGAACAGTGGATCTGGCCATATGCATGAATGCAGTCTATTCCGTCTATTTCCTTTTTTCATCTTCAGATATTCAAAAACATGACTTAATACAGTTCATCACAAAACATTGCGAACTATATGAAAATGTGCTTTCTAAGAGCCACTTGGCACAAGTGAACAGAACACTTCTATTCATTGAAAGACAAATATAAAGCCTGTATATATGCTTAATAATACCCCACATATTTTATTAACAAGGCAAAATTATTTCTCGAGCGTCATTGCACAGAATTATAATGCCCCTGCAACCCTTTTTTCAACAATTAATAGACTTCTCAATCCGAATGCATGTTCTACCTTGACCCCCTCATTGGAGGTTTGTGAAATGTTTCGGACATTTTTTGTGAAAAAGTAGAAAAGATTAGAACTAATTTGCCTACGTCTTTAGTTCAGTTTGTGATATCACCAGCTTGTGTAAGGAGTTTTGAACTCTTTGAGCAGGTGTCTCTGGCGCATTATGGACATCATTATGCGTTTGAAGCCTACATCTGGTGGTTGCGATGTGGTTCCTTTACGTCTTCTTAAGGAGATGGTTGATGTTGTTGGGCCGAGTATTACTTCTATTGTTAACAGTAGTCTTCATAATGGAGTTGTTCCAACAGGCCTTAAGCAGGCGGTTATTCAGCCACTTCTTAAAAAGCCTAATTTAGACCCTTTAGAACTGAAGAATTATCGGTCCATCTCAAAACTACCATGCCTATCAAAGATTTTAAAGAAGGTGGTTTATTCCCAGTTAATGTCATTTTTAAGTAGGTATGAGATCTTAGACAAATTTCATTCCGGTTTTAGGACAGGTCACAGCACTGAGTCTGCACAAATTTTCTTATCAGGCCGATACCGATAACAGAAAAAATGAGCATTTATCGGCCGATACCGATATGGTGGCCGATATATCGTGCATCCCTACTTTTAAGAGTTGTTAATGGCCTTCGTATAATCAGAGATGCAGGTAACGCGGCAGCTCTGATCTTATTGAACTTAAGTGCAGCTTTTGACACAATAGACCACGTGATTCTTATAAAGCGGTTATCCCATTTAATTGGAATTCGTGGGACGGTTTTAGAGTGGTTTATGTCTTATCTGTCACATAGATCATCCTCTGTAAAGTATGGTAACTTTGTTTCAACGGCAGCGCCTGTTACTGGTTCTGTTATTGGCCCTATCTTATTTTCATTGTATATGTTGCCCCTGGGTTCAATTTTTTAAAAATACGGCATGTCGTACCATTTGTATGCGGATGATATTCAGATCTACTTACCTATGAGAGTGGGAGAGAACAATGGTTCTAATTTGCTTTTGTCTCTAAGATCCAATAATAAGTTATTGCTTACTGTCCCTCGTACTCATTTAAATTTAAAAGGGGATCAGGCCTTTCCTGTTGCGGGGCCAAAACTCTGGAATAGTCTTCCTCAGGAACTTAGAGAGGTCTCATCTTTAAATGCTTTTAAAGTTGAAGTTAAAAACTACGTCTTGTCTTTAACCTTTGAGAGGGTGGGGTAGTCTTTGTTGTTAGTAGGATGTGTGTTGTTTTAAGTTCTGTTTCTCAAAAACAGTTTTAATGAAGTGTTTCTTGATTGTACAGCACTTTGGTCTGCAGGTGCAGTTGTAAAGTGCTCTATAAATAAAGTGAATGAAATGAAACATATTAGGTTCTCTTCACATCAGTAGGCTATATGGTCAGCATTCATGAAACTGAAACTGACTGATGTACTGGGCAACTTTTTGAGCAATGTTGCTGGGCAACTTTGGGAAATGTTGCCATCAAAAGGCATCCAGGTGAGACACAGGGCCCACGACCGATCTAAAATATCCAGATAGTAATTTGTTACCCATTCTCAATGGAAAAGTGCCCAAGCAAAATTGCTCAAAAAAAGTTTCCCGGCGAAATTACTCAAAAAGTTGTCCCGTGTATCATCAGCATAGAAGTAAACATTTTGCATAAGACCCGTGGTAAGGATTTTGATTAATCTCAGTTTGATCAAAATTATTCATTTACTGATTCTTTTTGTAAATTTTTCTGCATGTTACAATTCATTGTTACAGTCAGTGTTGGGGGTAATGCATTACTAGTAACGCTAGTTACGTAATCAGATTACTTTTTCGAGTAGTAAAGTAACGCATTACTTTTAAATTTACAATAAAATATCTGAGTTACTTTTTCAAATAAGTAATGCAAGTTACTTTGTTTTTCCATTTATTCACTGACAGCTCTCCTGACCCATGTTGAGAGAAGTCGGGACTAAGTGCCGAGGCACTTCCTTCAGCCTGCCTGAGGATTGATCATTTTCACTTTTTTTATGTAAAAGGGCCTTTACAGTTGCTAAAAATACAACTTTTGGGTTTTTGCTATTAAATAATCAAAATAAAAAATAAGCAAGCCCAGCCCAGGAGACAAAAAGTAACGCAAAAGTAACAATGCATTAGGCTACTTTCCATAAAAAATAATTAGGCCTAATGCAATTAGTTACTTTTTTTATGGAGTAATGCAGTATTGTAATGAATTACTTTTTAAAAGTAACTTTCCCCGACACTGAAATTTGTAGACACCTTACAGTAATTTAACGTGTCATTTGTAAGTTACAGTAGATGGTGACAAGTGAGTGATTTTTTTCATATAGGCTATAAGTGATTCACTGAATCATTCACTCAACCGATTCGTTAAATGCCAAGTCTTTCAATGATGAGCAAATTAATGAACGAATGTTTTTTTTTATTTTTATTAAAATATGCATGTCTACAAATTTTCTAAGGGATTCCAGAAAGAGTGTATGAATTCGTTCAGATCACTTATGAATAAGAAAGATGAGTAGTTCAGTTAAGCTTTGAGTCGCAATCAAATTCAAAACAGAGACTCATTCGGTGAAGGGGGCGTACTCGTTCAGTCTGTTCAACCAATTAAACGCTCCTTCAAAATCAACGATTCGTTGTAAAACAGAACACCACCACTACTAGACTAGACAGTAGACATAAGACAGTCGAGTATTGGCTGTTGTCTCGTTTGACGGTGGTCGAGCTTGAGCAAATCTCAAAACATTTCTCTACAAATTAAATATATGTGTGTATATATAATCTGTTTAGTGTAAGGAATGTAGTATGTAGCCTATATGTGTGTATTTAAAGAGGAAAAAAACATCTGTAAAAATATACACATTCTATAAATAGCCTACATAATGTCAGGTCATGGTGATGTTGTAATCATTTGACATGGCACAGATGGCCTGTGAAATAGTAAACAATTTAAACATTCAATAGGATAGCTCTTTAATTTTCATAAATGCCAAGTCTTTCAATGATGAGCAAATTAATGAACGAATGTTTTTTTTTATTTTTATTAAAATATGCATGTCTACAAATTTTCTAAGGGATTCCAGAAAGAGTGTATGAATTCGTTCAGATCACTTATGAATAAGAAAGATGAGTAGTTCAGTTAAGCTTTGAGTCGCAATCAAATTCAAAACAGAGACTCATTCGGTGAAGGGGGCGTACTCGTTCAGTCTGTTCAACCAATTAAACGCTCCTTCAAAATCAACGATTCGTTGTAAAACAGAACACCACCACTACTAGACTAGACAGTAGACATAAGACAGTCGAGTATTGGCTGTTGTCTCGTTTGACGGTGGTCGAGCTTGAGCAAATCTCGAAACATTTCTCTACAAATTAAATATATGTGTGTATATATAATCTGTTTAGTGTAAGGAATGTAGTATGTAGCCTATATGTGTGTATTTAAAGAGGAAAAAAACATCTGTAAAAATATACACATTCTATAAATAGCCTACATAATGTCAGGTCATGGTGATTTTGTAATCATTTGACATGGCACAGATGGCCTGTGAAATAGTAAACAATTTAAACATTCAATAGGATAGCTCTTTAATTTTTACTTTCCGTACCCACTGTATATATATATATATATATATATATATATATATATAGTTATTATGTGAATATTGTGTGAATATCATATTAAGTGTGTGTGAAGAGGTCATATTTCACCCCAGAATCAAAAGAAAATAAATATAGGCCTAAATTTTGTATAAGTTATTTCCGAATATTTTAGGAAATTTAAGACATTATGTGACATTATTTATAAATGTTTCATTGTTTTACTGCAAAAAAATGTTGGTCAAAAGTTTGGATGTTTTGACCATTTTGAAAAAACAAACAAACAAAAGTAAAAACAATAATTTAAAATAATTGTTTTATATTTAAATATATTTAATGTAATTTATTTCTGTGATGCAAAGCTGTATTTTCAGCATAATTACTCAGTCTTCAGTGTCACATGATCCTTCAGAAATCATTCTAGTATGCTAATTTACTGCTCAAGAAACATTTCTGATTATTATCAATATTGAAAACAGTTGTGCTGCTTAATATTTTTGTGGAAACTGTGATACAAGATATTAAAGAAAGAAAGAAAGAAATTGATACTTATATGCAGCAAGGATACATTAAATTGAAGAGAAAAAAATATTTAGAATGCTATAAAAAATTATATTTAAAATAAATTCTGTTCTTTTGAACTTTTTATTAATTAGAGAATTTTGGGGGAAAAAACACAGTTTCCAAAAAAATAAAATCTGTTTTCAACATTGATCGTAAATAAAAATGTTAAAATTATAATCAGCATAAATTGCTATGATTCATTTTAACTAATAGATGTAAGTAGACAGTGGGTTTTAAATATTTAAATGTATGTCATGAACATAAGCTCTTCACAAATAAAATATATAATGGTATTACAACAGGATTCATTTTCTTTAGGCAAAATATACTTTTTAATTTCTTTTGATTTGGGCAAAATACAGCCCAGATGTTTCTTGACATTCTCTATTATATAACTAATTAATTATCCTACATGAACTGTCACAGAACACACTGTTACACTTTGGTCATTATACCGACAACCTAAAGTGACAAGGCCAAACAGCCATGAGGTTCAGGTAAACAGATTGTATTTTGTTTTTCCCCGCAAGGGATTAAACTATTAATGTCACACTGACATTTCACAACCCCGAGACTGTTGAATATTACGCACAGGCCAACACCACACCTGAATAGGAAAATCCTTCTGCATCCCCACAG
The DNA here is from genome assembly GCF_001515645.1 of Sinocyclocheilus grahami. Lineage (NCBI taxonomy): Eukaryota > Metazoa > Chordata > Actinopteri > Cypriniformes > Cyprinidae > Sinocyclocheilus > Sinocyclocheilus grahami. Next base: position 1,695,750 of record NW_015505245.1, on the reverse strand, counting down.
TGACAGCAAACACGCATATGACCTGATTTACTCTCATAATTATTGAAAACATGTCCTTTTGGAAGGAGATGACACCATTTACAGGTTACGTGGCAATGCTACATCCATCTTCTCATTATGAAGCACCATGCCAATGACAGCCACTGGATTAAAATATATAGCGAGTGGTTTGTAAAACATTTTCAGAATATAAAGACCACAATATTTTTTCCAAACTTTCATATGGAGTGGAAACTTGCTTTTGTATTTATTTCATATCAAAATGATTCATTTTAATAAATAAAACAATGATCTTTCTGCTTTGTCTTAGTGCCAACATCATCCCGGAGTCATGGAAATACACATAAATGACCGGAACCACTACATCACTAACGTATGGTGTCTAAATACACATAACAATGCATATTAAAGCATGGAAACTCTCATGTTTCAACTCTCATGCATTAAGATGCATCAAAACATGTTCATGCCACTTATAAATATCAGTACCTGAGCCAGAAAAACAAACATTCACAAGCTTTTACCTAAGCCTGCAAGAGTTTGTCTACCCTGAGCGAAATGGCTAGAGGTATGGCTGTGGTGCTTTCTTTTGCTTGTTAGTTGTAGCACTTAGGACATGGATGGCATATCTTTTGACATATATAAATTATAGATTATTTATTATATATATATATATATTTCTTTTTAAATTAATTAATTATTTCTTTTTTATTTGCTTTTTTTTCTTGCACGTAAAAAAATTCTTAGTTTAAAGAGTTTATTGGAGCATGGAAAAAAAACATTAATCCGAAATACTGATTTCATTGGTTATTTGGTTATTGTTTCAGGAGCTTTGAAACAAAACCATGTTGCAGATGAAGAATAAATCTCCTTCTTTTCTTCTCCTAGCATTAGTGCTGTTGTCGGTGGTACTGGTTAGTTTGTTGGTGAACCAGGGGAAAGCATCAGAGAACCAGCGGCTCTTCAATAACGCAGTCATTCGTGTACAACACCTGCACCAGCTGGCCGCAAAAATGATTAACGACTTTGTAAGATTCTCATTCAAATCTATTCAGAACTAGTAGATTCTAACCTCTCGTTTACAGCAGATGTGATTGGTCACACCTGTTCAGGTTTAAAAGTGAGATATGAGCTTAGAACTTTGAGAACTCATCTAAGCACTTCTCGCAGATGCATTTATTTAGTTGTTTGAGTGAGTTAAATGTATTATAAATAATACATTTTAAATACAATACTAAATACAATTTGCCTTTTGTTATCAAGGAGGACAGCCTGTTGCCTGAGGAGCGCAGACAGCTGAGTAAAATCTTCCCTCTGTCTTTCTGCAATTCTGACTACATTGAGGCGCCCACTGGAAAAGATGAAACACAGAAGAGCTCTGTGAGTAAACTATATAATTCAAAATTAAATCCCAACATGCTTTGTTCCAGGGGTTTTCGAACTGGGGGCCGCAAGGGGTATTATGGTGTCTGTGGACAAGATAAATTTAAAAATAAATAAGAAGAATTAATTAAGTACGCAAATATGATTAAAATCAGTAATAACAAATAGAATAAGTAAAACATAATAGAAAGTTATTTAAATAAATGCATTATAAAAACATCTTGTACTATAGTGAGCAGAAAATTGGAACATTAGAAAACATGCATAATGCCTGTGAAATATTTTTGTTTTCAAACAAGTGGATGACAATTTTATTCTTAAATGTCTTAGAAGTCATAGAAATCATTAAGAACATATTTACCAACCACAGTAGATGCTAAGAGATTAAATGTCTCCATCATTACACATTTTTATCACATATCATAGTTTGGGAAGCACTTGGATTGATCACATATACATTAAAAATGGCCTGTGGTTTAAAACCTCCATTATTATTTTTTTCTTTCTTCAGATGTTGAAGCTCCTTCGCATCTCTTTCCGCCTCATTGAGTCTTGGGAGTTCCCCAGTCAGACCCTGAGCGGAACCGTCTCAAACAGCCTGACCGTCGGGAGCCCCAACCAGATCACTGAGAAGCTGGCCGATTTGAAAATGGGCATCAGTGTGCTCATCAAGGTTAGAGAGACAAGTTTCTATGCTACTTTATTTTTTCCTCACAATTTGTCTAGTGGTCGTACCAGGAGGTGTGACAGCATCTTCACATCTTCAGGGCTTATTTGGGCAGCTATAAGATCTTTTTGCATTTGTATCTTCACAGGGATGTCTCGATGGTCAACCAAACATGGATGATAACGACTCCCTGCCACTGCCTTTTGAGGACTTCTACTTGACCATGGGGGAGAACAACCTCAGAGAGAGCTTTCGTCTGCTGGCTTGCTTTAAGAAGGACATGCACAAGGTCGAAACCTACCTGAGGGTTGCAAATTGCAGGAGATCCCTGGATTCCAACTGTACCCTGTAGAGGGCGCCGATGTATTGCTAGTCAATGCCTGCAAATCTAAGACCAGTTTAAATCCTTAAAACTTCCTTAAGTAATTATGATCTGGTCTTATATATGCAGGAATTGTCAACCAAGCATGGCTAGGCCTGTCTTTTCTGTTTCCCTCCTATATTTAAACCTTATCTACCACTATTGTATTTATTCTTCTCATTAGGGAATGCTCTTGAATTAAAGCTGTTCCTTAAAAAGGTAAAGGATGAATCTGATTTGACATTTCACAGTGGTGCTAAGCAATTTATGGCAATATATTTTCAAATGTGGCCAGATTGACCTTAGTCAAAGAGCTAACAATATGTACAATATTATTGTTCAAAAGGGCTAAAGATCAGTGTTACATCGAAATTGTAATTTAAATGGATGAGTTCACTCTTGTATGCATGTAAACATTTGTTTGTCTCATAGATCATGCCCTTATTATTAGCGCATCCTATTCTCAAGTTCTGTGTCTTTCTCCATTAAAGTTTTCAATTGCATCCAATGTTCTTGACCTGTGTGGTTTAATTTTCCTGCCTTCCTCAACATTACCCACACCTTTTGACTGGATGTTCAGGTCAACATCTGTGTTGTTGTGCCCTATCAGGAGCTGTAATGCATCCCAAAACAATGAACAAGATCAAATAATCCGAAAATTGTACTATTGCTACAGGCGGTTATCTAATCTTTAGTTTAACCAAAATTAAACATTGCCACAGTAAACACGACATTCTAAAATACATACATGTAAATAAATAAAAATGAAAAATAAAAGCAATATTGTTCTGCGACGCAATACTGCAGGTCTTTGCGTAGGCTATTAACCGGATGAGACAAGATTACAATTTAAAAATGTTCATAAATGATGTTGTTTTATTATTGTGAACGCTTTTAGAACGTTTGGCACTTTCGTAGTTATTACATCACCGCGGAAACTCCAATGTGTTCAATCCTTTCGGAATCCTTCCACTGATCCAATCACAGCGCTTTACGTGACATGACGTCCAACAGCGCCAAATGCGATTCTGTTTACGGAAGTCACAGACGGGTACCGCGTGAACTGATTAATTATTCAGATTTGTCTAGCGTTTTAATTTCAGTCATATGTTTTATGAGGTAATTACACCGTTGTCGAGTTGTAGCTTTATTCAAAGTCCATATCTCATGGATATTGAGGTCGATATAATCGATTTTAAAGTCCCTCTCGAGAACAACAAAACTGTTTTCGTTTGGGACATTCAGCCAACATTTTCAGAGGCTTACATATATGTAAGTGTATTATATTATATTATCGTGCTGTTACGTATCTAATGAATGACCAATGAATAAACCATTCAACTGCTCTTTGAGTCAGGTTATGTTTAACCTTTGCAGCCCAAAAATGTACAAAAGCATTATGTTTGCATAACAAGTCATAGATTGGTTGGCTTGGACTTTTAGGGATTTTTAGTGTAAAATCACCAGTAGTTGCATATATTTACCTAACTTTAAGCTTAATTACTTTTAATTAAACGGCTCATCTAACTTCTTAGGAGTCCCTGTGGAGCGTGTATTCAGCATTTGGAGCTCTTTACCTGTTGAAGGTCTGTCCCAATGCCACGGTGGCAGAACCTGGGTTCTATGCAATGGTGAAGTTCTACTCATCGGCACAGGCGTCTAAAGCTCAGCGGGCCACTGATAAACAGTGTCTTTTCCAAAGTTCTCCTTTAAAGGTAGCCTAATGTATTACAGCTACAGATAAAGCTGTAATGTGATTTGCACATGTTTCACAGATGGGCTACTTTTTAGATTTATTTTTAAGAAGGTTTGAATGTTTCAATTGAAAGTTGTTTTGTTTCTTATTATCTCTTTCAACCTATCCCTCAGGTCCGATTGAGCACGAAGCAGAATCTGTCCTTCTATAGCACTAAACCGCTCAGCCTTTCCAAATGTCACAACCTGGCTAATCACTACCTGGGCTTTGGCGGCTGGTCTACTCGCATTATTACTGTAAGCGGCAATATTAATGATATACACCGAATAGACTCTTGGTTTTTCCCTCAAGGCTAAGCGTGCATCTGTTCATGGCTGGTTTGTAAACAAACATTTTTGTGTTTCAACAGTTGAAGGACATCTCAAGATGCATGGACGCAGGGTGCCAAGAAGAAACAGATGACCAGAGTGTGCTTTTGAAATATGGTTGCATAGCAGAGTTGACCTTCCAACAGCATGGAATGAGCTGCCAGGGGGTCGGTGTGGCGGAGGAGATCATCGACAACGATCAAGGTGAGTTTACATATACACTTGGCTTGAGGCATGCAATATTCGTTTTTTTTTCAGAAGGTTATTGTTAAAAGTCAAAAAAATTCTATGTGTACTGATATATTTATATAAATATATATCAATTATAATAACAAAAATAATGAACATTTATAATGCTAATATTTAAATTAATATAAAATTTGATAATTAAATAAATAACAAAAAAATTATATTTCTTGTTTGTTTGTTTGTTATCATATTTTATCATTTAACATTAACATGTTTATTTATTTGTTTATTTATTACTTTTTTCAAATGTATTTATTCGTTCATTTTTTTAAATAGACAATATGACCAGTGTAATTTCATATATATAAATTCACAACATCTGTTAAAATGTTAAATTCTTTTAGATCCAGAGGAAAAGCTGAGAAAAAGAGGGATGCTAATGAAACGTGCCAAAGACAAAGCTGTGGTGGCTGCCTTTGAAAAAGTGCTTCTCATGATCTTGGGTAAGTATTTCCAGCAACCATTATATACAGTACATTGCAATCTGTGGTAACATCTATTTCTTGTCATTATTGTCCCATAGGAAATGGGAAAGTAGCAATTGAGATCAAGTATGATCCAGATGAGATCCTTCCAGAAGAGAACTCAGAAGGAGTCATACAAGTAAGTGTTCCTTCAAGATCTTTGAACATTCTGGTCAATGGTGCATTGAATTTATTCCATTTACAGAGAAGTAAATGTATGAAAATTTGTCCCACGTCGTCTACTGAAATCAGCTCATAAGGTTGTTTTCCAGGGTCAGTAATATTAACAACCATTGCTATGAGGAACTAGCCAGTCACTTTCAGTTGTTATCTGGTCAGTGGTTTAGTAACAGCCAATCGGAGGGCTGTATAATAGCCAATTGCTTTATGTGGCAGGTAAATGACATCTCCTGGAATGAGTTTGAAGATGCTGACAGTAATACTGAGGAGGATTTCCCATGGGACCTCACAGTAGACCTCCCTCACTGACACCCACTCAACTTTCTCAACCTACACAATTGCCAATGTTTTCCAGATAAGTGACCACTGGAAATGATATAAATTTTCTCTTTAATGTTTGGTATTGACCATAATGTGTGCAGCATTACGGTTATCCTCTGTGGTTAGCCTCCTAATTTCAGTGCAACTGACCTCAGATTCCTCTTCTCTATTTCCAAAGCAATTCTCTGTTTTTTTATGTGGCTGATACTAGCATGACCACACAGGTTGGGGTTTGAAGGTCAGGTCAGATGTCAAGCCAAGAAAGCCATGTAATTTTATAAGGATTTTAGGGAATCCAAAATGCATCAACCTCTAAAATCTTGTGTACTTACCATGATCGGCCTCTTTGTTTGACATATTTGACTTAACTTAGAATACATTGAGACAGGTTTTAGTATGTTCTCATTAAAATGTTTTTTGTTGTGTGTTGTGTGAAATAAAATATATTTGTAGCAATGTATCTTAATTATATGTGCCTCTCTTTTATTTATTGCTTTTGCCTCGCTGCTTTTGTTCAGTTGACTGAGTTTTCTTTGTCAAGTAGATTTTTTATGTGTTTTTGGTCTAGGCCAGGGGTAGGCAAGTTTGGTCCTAGAGAGCCGCAGTCCTGCAGAGTTCAGCTCCAACCCTGAAAACAAAACTCACCTGCCTATAGCCTTAGTAATCCTGAAGACATTGATTTGCTTGTTCGGGTGTGTCTGATTAGGGTTGGTGCTGAGCTCTGCAGGACTGTGGCTCTCTAGGACCGAACTTGCCTACTCCTGGTCTAGATTGAAGTATAATATCAGTAGATCCATAAAAACAGGCTTCCCTAGTTTACCTAAAATTCCCTGCGTCTATTCATTGGCGTGATTAAAATGTCATTTTTACACAGATAATGTGCTTCTCAATTTAATTACCACTAGGTGGCAGTGTCTGTTGCAATTCAGTTGATTTGTACAAGGATTTTTTATATTGCTATAAAGCAGAGTTACAAAATAATAATAATCTCAGCAAGCATGGGCAACAGTTGGGGGTGGGTGGGGGCTTTAGATTTTTAGCATATAGAATGTACAAGGACTGTACTTTGTATTTTGAATCTGTTTTTATTTTTATATTATCAACTTCCTTTTCATTTAGTCCATTTTTGTTGTCATTTTTTTGTAGTTTTTTTTTCATTAGTGCTGTCAAATTGATTAATTGTGATTAGTTGTAACCAACATATTTATATATGATATAATTCATATGAATGTAAATATTTTCTAAATATATGCTGTATGTGTGTGTCTTTATATATACATAATAAATATACACAGTACACACACATCTATTATGTAAACAAAAACTTATTTTGGATGCGATTAATCGTTTGACACCACTAATGAATAAATAAACACACATGTATATATTTAAGAAATATATGTATATTTGTATGGATAATATAAATCATATATATATATATATATATATATATATATATATACATCTTTATTATTTTAGCTGTTGACCAAAACATATTCAAGTTACAGTTATATAATGTAAAATCTCATCACAATTGGAGGAAAGGTTAAGGAATTACAACTCTTTAATATATACCTCTTTTACCCTTTTTCAAGGGACTATAAGTAATTGGACAGTTGACTCATAAGCTGTTTCATGGACAGATGTGGGCTATTCTTTTGTTATTTCTACATCAATTAAGCAGGTAAAATGTCTGGAGTTGATTCTAAGTGTGCCATTTGCATTTGGAAGCTGTTGCTGTGAATCCACATCATGCAGTCAAAGGAGCTCTCAATGCAGGTGAAACAGACAATTGTTAGGCTTAAAAAACAAAACAAATCCATCAGAGAGATAGAAGGTTTCTACAGTTTAATCTGTCAAATCAACAGTTCGGTACATTCTGAGAAACAAAGAATACACTGGTGAGCTCAGCTCAAAAGGCCTGGACATCCACAGAGGACAACAGTGGTGGATGATCAGAGAATCCTCTCCATGGTAAAGAAAAACCCTTTCACAACATGTAGATATGTCACTGTCAAAGTCTACAATCAAGAGAAGACTTCACCAGAGTAAATTCAGAGGGTTCACCACAAGGTGCAAACAAGGCCATATTATTTAAAAAAAAAAATTTAAAAAGCCATACCACTTCTGGAAGAGTACTCTTAATTGTTAGGCTTAAAAAACAAAACAAATCCATCAGAGAGATAGAAGGTTTCTACAGTTTAATCTGTCAAATCAACAGTTCGGTACATACTGAGAAACAAAGAATACACTGGTGAGCTCAGCTCAAAAGGCCTGGACATCCACAGAGGACAACAGTGGTGGATGATCAGAGAATCCTCTCCATGGTAAAGAAAAACCCTTTCACAACATGTAGACATGTCACTGTCAAAGTCTACAATCAAGAGAAGACTTCACCAGAGTAAATTCAGAGGGTTCACCACAAGGTGCAAACAAGGCCATATTATTTTTTTTTTAAAAATTTAAAAAGCCATACCACTTCTGGAAGAGTATTCTTTGGGCAGCTGAAATTAATGGAGAAGGCTGGGAACAGCTCATGATCCAAAGCCACAAATAACGCATTTTTTCACTCAAAAACTGAGGTACATAAACTCAGATTAATGAGGCCTACGATAAATCAGTTCCAAAAATAAACACAAAACCAGTCCTAATTGAAAGAAAACAAACAAACAAAAAGATTGATACCAATAGTATGTGATAATATTGCATAACAAGATATTTATTTTTTGTAGGCCGGTCATTTTTGACCAGGAACACCACAAGTGTAACAAGGTTTAATAAAAATTTTTAAAAAGTTAAACATAAAGTAACCATTTTTGCAGTGGAAGTAGTTATACCCTGTGTAAACAAAGTCAGTAAATCATAGTCCAATGTGATAACATTAAGTAACATTTTCGGGAGAAAGAAAATTCTCTCCGGGTCAAATTGACCCGAACACAACCTGAGGGTTAAATGTTATGCTACGTTTAAATGTTAAACAGTAACAACTGGTTACTGTAACAACCAACACCTGGTTCATTTTTTTATCTGACTTCGGCCTCAATTTAAAGATGTAATTGTGAACAGTAGTAATATTTGTAAATGTTAATTTGAAAATGTTAAATTAAAACATTTTAGTTGAATGGACTATAAAACTAGTTCTAGGTTGAGCCAACTAAAAAAATAACAATACAGGTAACATTTTGAAGAGAGAAATTGACTGAACGTAAAATTTCTGTAGAACTAGTTACTAAATAATAATTAGTTGAAACAGCTTGACATTTTTACAGTGTATATATATATATATA
>NW_015505245.1:1676054-1686075 GCF_001515645.1 Sinocyclocheilus grahami | reverse complement strand
CATTTGCCGTAGCCGCTCAGAGACTTTGAAATAGTCTACCTATCCAAATCAGAACTGTTCCCACTCTATCCATTTTTAAATCAAAGTTAAAATCATTTTAAAATTGATTTGTATATGTTTTGTTGTTTTACTTGTGACTTTGTCTTTGTCTGTATTCTGTTTAATGGTTGTTATTTATTTTGTACAGCACATTGGTAAACAGTTGTTTTTAATTGTGCTTTATATATCAATTCAAATTGAGATTAAGTTGTCAAATTGAAAGCATTACCTACTTTTACCTAAATTAGAAGATATAATTTGGCATTTGCTGATGAAAGCTGTGAATTTCCACATTTTGGTCAAATAAGGAAGTCCTCAGGAAGAAATCGAAAGTTCTGGTGTGAACACAGCTCTGCTAAACATGTTGAGATTTGTATGTTTGACTTATAAAGAGAATTACTCTAATAACCTTGTTTAGTCTGAGTCATAAATCTATGTTGATTAGTATTTTGTTGGTTGTGAGAAGTTTACTCAGAATCAGGAATGTCTGTGCACCTCTTTCTGATCTTTAGTCTCCCTTAAGGCGCTTGGCAGAACCACCAGCACAGTGCTCGATTCCTCTTGCTCTCAAACAACCTCACACAGTCCTGTTTTTAACAGTTAGGGAGGGACAGATGTGATTTTTCGTGATCACTCAGCTCTTTCAGTTCCCTGTCCTCATTTTCACTTTCTAAGGTAAGATGTCAGTGGGGGTCTCTCCATATACCCACGAGGTTGAAATATACCAGTCATTGTATTTCAGTAGAAGCAAACCAAGAGTAACAATAAATGTTTTTTTTTTCTTGCATATAAAACCACAACCACAAAGGGCCACGCGCACAAAGATTGAAACACATACACACTTGGGCAAATCCCAGTCTGTTATTCTGGGCACAATTCTTCAGAATTCTTATTCAGCTTTCAAAATGTAACACTCAGATATAAATAGATCATATTATAAAGACAACAACGTTTTTTAAAAAGTGTCATTTATGTTATATACATTTTACTACAGCCATAAGAAATTGTTATAATTTTATCTGGGGGGGGGGGGTTAATTCAAATGTATTTATTAATAATATAATCAATGGACGATGATAGGCTGCTTTTATTAGTTCTATTTCATAAAGCTAAATATTAAAATGAATAATCTGAGAATTTGTTACTCTGGTCTGATTTATAACCACAGGCTAAGAGCCAGGAATACCAGAGAAAGGATCTATGATTGTCACACATCAAACATCTGTTACTTACCATAGAGTAAGTCACAAATATACAGTGTTATGAGCTCTGTGGTTAACCTCCCAACTTCACATCCCTCTTTACTGCTTCCAGGAGAGCACTGTTTTTTGTTTGTTTTTACATGGTTGCTACACCAGGACACAGAATTGATCATCTTGACTAAGCCTTCAAATGCCCCACTTAAATAGTAGTAAAATAGTAGCCAAGTTGCCAACTAGTTCTGTCTTGAACAAAAACATGTGTCAACATGCTACAATGTCATTCTGCTGTATCATCTGTCATACTTTATTCATATTCGCTGGAATATATTTGTTTATTGGGTTTCGATTGTACCTCAGGCTCTTAGATACAACATACATCTTATAAGATTCATTAAAAGCAATGGATGTGACTCCAACATGACATTATGACACATAATCTTATCTTCGTATGAACGTTCAAACGGGGAAATCGGTCTTCATTGGAGATGCACTGGAATGAAAACACCACAAACGTCTCGAAAACGGAAATTCTTCAGTCGTCCCTATTTCTAATAAGATGTAGCCTAGAGAATGAACGTCAAAATCACGTCTTTCACTTTTCGATCTGTTTGCAAAATGCAGTATATAAACTGTAGACCTACCGTGAGTCCTCATACAACGACTAATAACGACAAACAAGTTAAGGACAAACGACAAGTTAAGGTAAGCAGTCGAATCAAGTGGCTTATTGTGATGAATCTGATTATTCATTGCTTCAAATGAATGCATCCTTGTTTTAAACTCACATAGTCTCTGATCTTTTATAGGCATTAGTCAGAATGGACCTTCTTCGTGTGGCCCTGCTGTGCACCTTTTTCTGCTTTGCGCAGGTTTGGTCATTGCCAATAAACTGCGTCCTTAGAAAGGATTTAATGAAGGGATCCTATACACTTTTAGAGACTGCGGTAAGAATAATGCAAATAACCTTCAGTGGTAGGTGAATATATATAGGCTATTCATTAACGAATATACATTTTGTTTTAGGGAGGCCTTTTCCCTATGCAGTGCCTGGAGGAAAAGGTTGCCATTCCTTTCCCGCAAAATGCGTTCAAGTCTGAAAACACGGATCAGGTACAATATTTGAATACATCTTTTTAATTCAATTTGAATCATTTTTGGTTGACTTTTGTGCACATCTGTTTACTTTTCAACTCTTATTTCTGAAGGTTACTGGTGTAGAAAAAGCTGTTTACCAGACATTTAAAGGGGGGGGTGGACGAGTAGTGAGGAATGTGTAATATTATCATAGGATAGGCTACACCAGGTGTAGTGAAATAGGCTGATATTTGAACTGTACCCCTCTTTCTCAAAACTGTGACCTTACACATTGATAATGTGACCTTATAGATTTGTGCATCTATGTGGCTGTTTGTTCCAGCAGAAGCGATTTCTACTTTTAGCAGACATAATGATACAAGATCCAAATAGACCTATTAGCGATCACACTTTAACCACATATCCTGTTTCTATATTGCTGCAAAATAACATCCTGTTTTTGTCTATTTCTATGTCTAGAAAAAATGCAAATATGTTGTACTGTATGTACAGCATGACATCATAATATTATGCACTGCACTGGTCACAAATAGGCCTAAATAAATGCTCTATAATCTCTTCTTCTTCATTTATTCAAGCTTTATTTATTTATTGTTTGTAAGCATCAAGATGTCAGTTAAAAGGACTTAACACTCAGTCTCAATGCAAAATAGTTCACCAGTTGCCATTGTGTAATTGTAATGTGGCTTTGAAAAAACTTGGACTGCTCTAGGTTTTGAAGTGTTAGAAAAAGAAAAGTTCGTGAAGGATTGTTCACAGACCCTGTTAAATTGAAACCCTGTAAATGTTGTTCTTTAATCCAGCAACGGTAGTTGATGTTAAACATGAATGATGTAATATCAGTAAGCTCAGAAAACCAAAGAATGGGAATGTAAATGTCAAAGCAAGTATCAAGGCTGTAACTGCTGGGCTTCTCTGTTTTGTTTAAATGGATATCACTGAGGAAATGCATAGCTATGTGTCACATTTTTACGTAAAAATATCAAATGATTATTTGGGCCAAAATAAATTATAAATTATCTCTCTATTTTTATTATAAATTACAAAAAATCTCATTAACAATAAAAATAAAAAGTGACGTTGTCCCAGCTTGACACTCGACAAATGTATATATATATAATTTAATTAATTAATTTATGCATTTAGCAGACGCTTTTATCCAGAGCGACTTACAGTGCATTTAGGCTATACATTTTTTTATCAGTATGTGTGTTCCCTGGGAATTTAACCCACGACCTTTTGAGCCACAGGAACATATATATATATATATATATATATGTATATGTATATGAAGAGTTTATATGCAAAAACAGATAACTCCGTTTTGTTAAATTTTCAAAAATCATGTTTTTTATTATGTAATCATGTTTTTATTGTGTTAGTTAGCTGTAATTTTTTGTTATTTTTTAACCTAATCAAAATAACCCAACTGCAGTTTGATTGAGATTAATTGGAATGCCCAATGAAAACATCTCAGGTTACGTATGTAACCATGGTTTCTCGAGGGAACGAGACGTTGCGTCGGAGAACACTTTGGGAACGCCTTCTGTGACCATGCTCTGAATCACATGTGAAATCAGTCCAATAGCTGGGCGAGACTTCACGGGCGGGTGACGTCATGACCGGGAAGTTATAAAAGCATGTGCGGCGGAGCCAGCGTCAGCTTCAGGAATGAAGCAAGCGCTGGCAGGGATGCCGGAAGTATGGCACTGAGACGCAGCGTCTCGTTCTCTCGAGGAACCATGGTTACATACGAAACCTAAGACGTTCCTCTTCAGGAACTAGAGTGTCGGAGAACGCTTTGGGAAAGAGAATGCACATGCTGCCAGACTTTCAAATCTCTGCCTAGTGTGGAAGCCTGCACAGCTAGAGCGAGAGAACAGAAGAGCCACTCCTGGCTCGCATATCTAGATCGTAGAATCTGACGAAGGTAATGGGTGTGGACCAGATGTCCTGCATCTGCTAAAAGACACACCTGCTAAAAAGGCCTTGGAGGCCGCCACACTTCGAGTGGAGTGTGCCTTGACCCCTAGCATCGAGGGGAGATCAGAGGACTCATAAGAGATAGAGATGGCATCCACTATCCACCGGCTGAGGGTCTGTTTCGTAGCTGGAAGACCTCTCTTAGGGGGACCGTAGCAAACAAGCAGTTGATCCGCCCTCCTCCACAGGGCAGCTCTGTGGACGTATGCATCCAGTGCTCACACTGGATACATACAATTAAGCTTCTGCTGGTCTGGCTCTCTAAAAGGAGGAGGTCTGAAGGCCTGGAGTACGAGAGGTTGCGGTGCAGATGAGGGGACTTTAGGGACATAACCCACTCGAGGGTACAGAAAAGCTTTGGCCAGACCGGGCGCAAAGTCAAGATAGGAAGGGGCCACTGATAGGGCCTGCAAATCCCCAACTCTCTTAAGAGAAGATATCGCCAGAAGAAAGGTAGTCTTTATAGTAAGGTGGCGATCAGAGATCTCCTCGATTGGCTCGAACGGAGGCTTACAGAGAGCTTCTATCACCACGACCAGGTCCCACGTGGGGACGCGAGATCGTACGAGAGGCCTCAGCCTCAGAGCACCGAGGAGGAAACGTGTAACCAGGGGGTGTCTCCCCACTGACTGGCCATCGAGAGGGGCGTGGTAGGCCACAATGGCCGCCACGTAGACCTTCAGGGTGGAGTGGGTCAACCCTGTAGAGAAACGGGCCTGCAGGAACTCCAGTACTGTACCAACTGGGCAGTTAGCTGGGTCGAGCTCAGTTGAGAGACCAGAAGCTACTAGTTGTGCCCCCTCAGGGGCCACACCCACAACTTCCACAGCTCCGGGTGGGGGTGAAATATCGTGCCCTCCGCCTGTGAGAGGAGGTCCCTCCTTATGGGAATCTCCCATGGAGAGCCGGCGAGAAGGGAAATCAGGTCCGAGAACCATACTCGGCCCGGCCAGAACGGGGTTACTAACAGTAGACGGACTCCATCCCGGCGCACTCTCTCCAGAACTCCTGGGAGCAGAGCAATCGGGGGAAAGACGTACAGACGAAGCCTCAGCCACGTCTGTACCATGGCATCTAGCCCTAGTGGAGCTGGATGAGTCAGAGAGAACCAGAGGGGACAGTGCAATGTCATCTGAGTCGCAAACAGGTCCACCTGAGCCTGGCCAAAAACTCTCAATATCTGCTTCACCACCTCGGGGTGAAGCCTCCATTCCCTGGGCATCAGCCCCTGCCTCGACAGGATGTCTGCTCCCATATTGAGATGCCCAGTTGTATAAACGGCGCGAGCTCAGACCTCCCTGGTGGTTTATGTATGAGACCACTGCTGTGTTGTCGGTGCGCACCAACACATGGTGACCTCTTAGGTCTGGGAGAAAGTGTTTCGGTGCTCGAAACACGACCAGTATCTCTAGACAATTGATATGCCACGTCAGATGGCGACTATTCCACAGACCGCGGGCAGGGTGGCCACTCATGAATGCAACCCAACCGGTGAGGGACGCGTCCGTCGCTAGCATCATGTAGCGACAAGGAGCTCCAGCACTGGGCCCTGAGACAAGAACCAAGGTTTCCTCCACATGTCTAAGGCACGTAGGCATCTCCGCGTGACCTTGAGCATGCGAAGCGGGTTTCCCCTTGGGGAGAACCCCCTGGTCTTGAGCCACCACTGTAGGGGTCTCATGTACAGCAAGCCAAGAGTAATGACGTTGGACGCAGCTGCCATCAGACCCAGCAGTCTTTGAAACTGCTTGACAGTGAGTGACTGGCCTTCTTTCACTCTCTTGACTGCAGTGAGGATCGACTCGATCCGAGCAGGGGACAAACGTGCCTGCATCGTGGTCGAATCTCACACCATGCCCAGATAGGTGGTCCTCTGTAATGGAGCGTTTTGGTCTTAACCCCAATTCTCTCATGTGAGCGAGAACGATATCTCGATGTCGAACTGCTACCTGCTCTGAATGAGCTAATATCAACCAATCGTCGATGTAGTTGAGTATGCGGATGCCCTGGAGTCACAACGGAGTCAGTGCAGCATCCACACACTTCGTGAAAGTGCGGGGTGAGAGTGCAAGGCCGAAAGGAAGAACACGATATTGGTAAGCTTTGCCCCCAAAAGTGGCGTCGCCGAACAGGCCAGAAGGCGCAAGCGGGGCATCGAGGAAGAAGACCCTGTCTTTCTCTTTCATATCAGACAGGGTCAACCACAAATGCCTCTCTGCTGCCACCATAGCTGCCATGGACCGCCCAATGGCACGAGCGGTCTCCTTGGTGGTGCGGAGAGAGAGATCAGCGGTTCTCCTTAACTCTGCGATGTTATCAGAGTTAAGCTCCTCGCCCTCATCTAGCTCTTTAAGCAGATCTGCCTGGTACGCCTGTAACACAGACATTGTGTGCAGACATGCACCGGCCTGACCTGCTGCCGCGTACCCCTTGCCCACCAGCGTTGATGTCGTACGCAGCGGTTTGGAGCGCAGTGCCGGAGCCTTTAAGGACGATGCCATGCCTGGGGACAAATAGCTAGCTAGCGTCTGTTCAACCCGGGTCATCGCCCTATAGCCACGCTCACTCAACCCCGCCACATTCCCATAGTAATCTGAGGCAGGGATGAAGAGATGGGCAGAGAAAGGCTTGGCCCATGACCTCGACACCTCAGTGTGAAGGTCGGGGAAAAATGGCAGGCTCCAGCATGGAGGTGGTGGCCTCACGTGCAGGAAGTGTTCATCTAACTTGCTTTGCTGCGGCTCGGCCTGCTTCTCGGCGGGCCAATCGATCTTTAATTTGGCCACGGCGCGAGTAAGCATCTCCACTAGCTCCTCATACTGGGGCGATTGAGGGGGCGAAACCTCTTCGACGCCCTCCACGTCAACCTCCTCGGAGGAAGACAGGTGGAGCGTCGAGCCCTCACCCCGGGAGGAAGCAGCCGCAGAACGGGCTTCCAAACCCAGAGATCGGGTGCTGGATCTGGCGGGTGAGGAAGGAGATAAGGACTCGCCCGTCTCCGTTCCCTCCACCAGATCCAATTGCGAACCCCACAAATGCAGCCGCCGCTCCGCCTCGACGGAAGCGGGGCCAGCACCGTGAGGAATGCTGGTGAAGGCTCCCTCCTCAAAGAGAGCCCTCCGGGAGCGAAGCATACGCAGTTGGAGACGCTCGCAATGCAGGCAGCCGGCCCCCTCGAGAGCCGACTCTGCGTGCTCCGCTCCCAAGCAAACCACGCACAGACTGTGTGTATCCCCACCTGTGATGTAGCGTGGGCAGGGAGGAACGCACAATCTATAACGTGGCTTGCTCTCGCCCTTTGCATGCTTTGTCTTAGTGTGAGCTTTAGATATAGTGGAGCTTATAGTTGCACTTTTTTTGACAGACAACAATAACAGATACAATAAGTATCCACAAACACAGAGTTCTGACTGACACACACAAAGCGCTTTGCTGAATGACAGAAAGCTGACGCCGGCTCCACCGCACCTGCTTTTATAGCTTCCTGGTCATGAGTCACCCGCCCGTGACGTCTCGCCCAGCTATTGGACTGATTTCACATGTGATTCAGAGAGTGATCACAGAAGGCGTTCCCAAAGCGTCCTTGAAGAGGAACACATGATTTCCAGAGGCGGACAGTAACTAAGTACATTTACTTGAGTATTGTACTTAAGTACACTTTTTGAGTATCTGTACTTTACTTGAGTATTATTTTTTCTGGGAATTTATGACTTTAACTTCACTATATTTTAAAAACAAATATTGTACTTTTCACTCCACTACATTTCTATCAAGGTCCTCAAAGTAGAAAGTCGTAGCTTTGAAAGTCAGTTGGTGATTTTTTTTCTTCTCTAAAACGTGACTTTCTTTTTTCAGACAGTTTATCAGTAATCACTCTTGTAGGGCTACATGAAAAGATTTCCCAGCATTTTTTGAACACTGACCAGTTGCAAATGTGATATTTATTTACAACAGTTCAATAATAAGAAGTTAATATTGTGATTTATATTAGACACAATATTGTCTGATTTTGTTAAATTGTGTAGGTGAAAATATTACCTATAAAGCCACAGAAGAACTGTTGTGCATCTCCTAATAAAACACAATAAGTGTTGGACTTGAAGCAGCACTGCACAGACCGTTCTGTGTGTGACATCAAAGTGCCACGAGAGCGATTAGACAGCATTTAAAAATTGTTGTTTTGATGTAAAAAAAAGTCTTGCTGTTTTGCTTTTTTGTTAAAGCAGTGTTGCTGTTGTAAAGTTATACAGCTACAGTTGTGTTGCTGGGTTTTAAAGCAGGTTTGATTTTTCTTTCTTTCTTATCACTCTGTATTTACAGGATTTCACTGTCCACTCTGTTCAAATGTGGATGAATGGCTACACATAGATGTGTGCACACACTGTCAGAGCTGTGTGAGATCACTACCATCCTGCTTTTGTGGGGGTGGGTAGGGGTGTTAAATAATAGTTTTTTTTGTTTTGTTTTGTTTAGTTTTCCCCATAGGTTTTTAACATTCTAAAAGCTATTTATTCCAAAGATACTACAAGCAAGTCAGTGTATTCAGTAGGTGTAATGTATTCTAAGTTGCTTCAGAGGTATTGCAAGTACTACGTACAACAATAAAACAGTGCATTGACATAAAAAAGGAAATTTACTTTTGGTACTTAAGTACTTTTGAAATCAAGTACTTCTGTACTTTTACTTAAGTAAAAATCTGTCTTTACAACTTGTACTTGTAATGGAGTAATATTTGACCAGCAGTATCTGTACTTTCACTCAAGTAATGGAGTTGTGTCCGCCTCTGATGATTTCTGAGAATTGTTAAAAACGGAGAAATCTGTTTTTGCAAATGAACTCTTCATATATACCTTTGTTCTGAGAGACTTTTTAGGAACTCACCTCATAGATAAAAATGCCAAAAAATAAATAAATAAAATAAAATTTTATATATATATATATATATATATATATATATGAAGAGTTTGGTTCCAAAACGCGATAAACGCCATTTTTGAAAACATTTAGTCAGTATTTTATCTGGTCGGTATTGAAAATACTATTTTTAATTTTACGAAAAATGCGATATCCGCCGTTCCATCTGTCATGTTTTCTCCCTTTTTTCCCAAACCGCGACAAACGCCAGTCTCCCTTTTCTGCAGAATGCAATATATCCGCTCAACCAATCACAGCGCACCATTCCACGCACTGTACACAGTAACAACCAATCACAGCGCACCATTCCACGCACTCTAGACAGTAATGGCGGCGCTTTGAATACACCCGGCATCCTAGTTTTCCCCATCTGTTTTGTACTTTGTGATCAACAAACAAACAAAAAATTAGGGCTGCAAGATAAATCGCATGTGATTGTCATGCGCATCTGGTCAGTAAAGCCGGTTCTGTGATTAATAGTAACTCTCCATCACTTGCATTCAGATGGAGCGGCATTTAATACACAGAGCCGTAGATCACTGCTATATCGCGTTCATAATCGCAGATGAGTCGCATTCGATTATGAACGCGATGTTGCGTATTGTCAGTGTAAGTGTTTTTATTTATGCCATTAATGTTTTTGTTAATACAGCGTATAGCACTAGTCAACTAAATGAATGTAACATGGCAAAGATGAATGCACTTTTGGAAGCTGAATGTAAGGGAAATGTCATTTTGGAATTTCTGTGGTTTAATGTGATATTGTTGTTCATGTATGTTCATGATGA
>NW_015505245.1:1553460-1675845 GCF_001515645.1 Sinocyclocheilus grahami | reverse complement strand
TCAACTTACTATGTTGTGTATTTTCAACAGTTTCAATATGAAAAATAATTTTTTTATTGATTCAATGGATTTATTTCATTTTGGGGGAAAAACAAACAAAACAAAAAAACAACCTTGTCATGGATTTATTGCATTTTGAAAAAAAAATAATACAATTTTAAAATAAATCTTTGAAAATCAAAATCTGGATTTGAATTTTTTATGTTATTATAACCTGAAGATGCTATGTGGAAGTTTGAAACAGAAAATAGTGGTTTTCATCTGGCCACTTTCTTGGTAAAGAAAACACATTTTTACTCAAATTAATCAAAATGGATTTATAGCGTTTTGGAACCAAACTCTTCATATATATATAAAATAACAGTCATTTTCCCAGAATATCTTGTGACATAAAACCAAAAACACATATATAATTTTTTTTAACGAGTAACAGCCAATACAAATGTTTACAAACATTGCAGTGCATGTGCAGTGATAACGTGTTGCTGCGTTCCGTGCAAAAGTGCTCTCTCAAGCGTCTAGTGCAGGGGTGGCCAGCGTCTGTCCTGGAGAGCCACAGTCCTGCAGAGTTCAGCTCCAACCCTACCTGAGCTCTACGGGTTAGGCTAGAAAGCTACAGGCAGGTGAATTTTTCTCAAGGTTGGCTTAGCCTACTCTAGGTTTAGCCTACTCTGCAGGACTGTGGCAGCCTGACAGCCCCTCTCTCTCCATTACGAAATTAAAGCTTCCACAGCTGAGTGCATTAGGTATCCAACATTCCACACTTGTTTTTATTTTCGGTTAATTAAGTACATCATATGGGCATTTGAGGGCACTTTTTCTTTATTGGAATTTTCAGTGTGAACACACTAACCACACTATTTATACTAAAAAACGGCATAGAGCATAAATACGCGACTGGACGCCACCTAAGAATCATTAAGATCAACCAAATATGGTAGCAATCGTTCGAAATAATGGAGTGAACTAGTCTTGCAGCCCACTTTTGGGCTTGTTACAAGTTAAACCCACACGACCTGTACCCTCACTTGCGGAAATGCGTGCTGAGGTCCCAGGTCTGAACATGCAGCATCGATTGTGAAGCATATTCCTTGCTGATTTTTAAATGCTTTAAAAAATACATTATATTTTTTAAAAATATACAAAGAAGGGCAAAAACATGTATAGGTAGGCCTAGATAATATATAGTTACGTAAGTGTATCTTGAAACATGATATTTTTGGCCGTTTTTGTCTAAAAATATATTTTGCCACATGTGATAAAACTCGCTTGTAATTCGCTGCTTGTAAGTTATACTCAGAGATATGAACTTCAGTGTCTTCAGTTTTATTGAGTGTTCAGTATAATCATCTTACATTATCATAATTACACAAATGAATCAAATAAATAAACAAATAAATACATAAATAAATAAATAAATTAATAAATAAATAAATAAATAATTAAATAAATAAATAAATAAATAAATAAATAAATGTGAAGCATATTCCTTGCTGATTTTTAAATGCTTTAAAAAATACATTATATTTTTTTAAAAATATACAAAGAAGGGCAAAAACATGTATAGGTAGGCCTAGATAATATATAGTTACGTAAGTGTATCTTGAAACATGATATTTTTGGCCGTTTTTGTCTAAAAATATATTTTGCCACATGTGATAAAACTCGCTTGTAATTCGCTGCTTGTAAGTTATACTCAGAGATATGAACTTCAGTGTCTTCAGTTTTATTGAGTGTTCAGTATAATCATCTTACATTATCATAATTACACAAATTAATCAAATAAATAAACAAATAAACACATAAATAAATTAATAAATTAATAAATAAATAAATAAATAAATAAATAAATAGATAGATAGATAGATAGATAGATAGATAGATAGATAGATAGATAGATAGCCTAATCTATGATCAGAATAATAGAATAATTTAAATAAATAGATAGATAGATAGATAGATAGATAGATAGATAGATAGATAGATAGATAGCCTAATCTATGAAAAACTCCTCAGAATAATTGAACTGAATAATGTTCAAGCGTGAATTTAAGAACAAGCAGGAGCTCCTTTCGAACCACCTCCCACGCGCAGACACTGTAGTCCTGAAGGAGAGAAAAAGACAGCAATTATTTATAGCCTATGGGCTTGAATGACAATATTTTGTTAGAGTGATTTGTAAACCATATTTTATGTATGCTGAACAATGAGGTCTGGTGTACCTTGTTTCTGAGGAGAGTGGCCAGTTTATCAAAATAGGTTTTCAGTGCATCTTCTCTTGTGGGAAAATCATCCACGGGTAGCTGCTTTCTCCCCATAATCTACACACGGATGAGAAATGTGAGACGATTACAGGCATGTTCATATAGCCTATTCATCAGTGAAAATCTATTAAAAAATGTATTATTCCCTTACACATTGGTACTCGTCAGTTAAACGAAAAACTATGTTTTGGAAATCCTCCACTTTCTTCTGGTTCCAGGATTCTGGATGACTATCGTTAGCAAACAGGTAGTCAATGTGTTCCATGATTTTATACACTGCCTTTGCTACACCAATGTTCTGCAAAGTAAACATATAACATAGAAAACATTATGCCCGGTCTCCTTCATCATTTTGGGTTCTAGCAAGCAGCCTAGTATTCAGCAGAAACATTTAGACAATCGAATATAGTCTTGATGTGTTGCTAGTTTACCTGATTGGAGTCATTTGATTGCAGTGCAGATTTCGGGAAGGTTATTTTGACGTTTTCTTTTAAGCATTCACGAGGAAAAAGACCTCCCTATAAGGAAAGACACAATAGGTTAAGATATAGTTTAATATGTACAACAGGTGTAGGAATGAAAAGCAAACGAAAAAATAACTTACCATATTCTCAAGTAGACCGCGAGTTGTTTTCACCAGACCCCGCCGCATGATGCATTTTGTGGGCATTGAACAAATTTGGGCGAAAAAAAGAAATGGACACAGCAAAGCGATACATTTCCAAAGGGCCATTGTATTTGTGTGAGATAAGAAAACAAAAAGATCAGAAAAAGTATGCTGAAAGTCACAAATTAAAAGAGCTGTAAAATAGCACTCGGTAACAAAATCTCCTGATATTGCTGAAGACATGGATGCCAATGATCCGTTTTATACTAAAGCTTAGTGATGAATGGAAAGAATGGGCTATCATCTTATTTGGGTTTTTTTGTCAACCGCAGTGCACTCGCTTTGCTGTTTCCCTTTGCGCCTCTCTCTCCTTTGCTGTGGTTAATGAGGATGTGATCTATCTATCTATCTATCTATCTATCTATCTATCTATCTATCTATCTATCTATCTATCTATCTATCTCATTTAGCTGGTCACAAAATATAAAATATCCAAGTCCAAATAGCATATCCAAAAATATCCAAGTATTCGACCCTACTGTTGTCCTTATATCAAAATAATCTTAAGTATCTTAATTATGTATGATAATTGGTGTAGTCTATTTTCAATGAATTAGTTTTTTGGATATAAATATTATTACTTGGGATATTTTCAACCTTAAAGACACAAAAACCGTAGGCTATCATGGGAGAAAGTTTGCGAGTTTCACATTGAAAAACAAAAAAACAAAAACTAAACAAATGAGGGAAGACAGCGTTCTCGCCTTGAATGACTACATTATGTAACTATAAATGACTATAAATTACGGTATTTTCATTACATTGATTAAACGTTGGTCAAGATCTGTCATCATTTATCAGGAGACCGGTAGATTACGTGCGCCCCAGTGGTATTTTCACTTTTCACTCGCAACTCGAAATAAGCTGCCGGGCAAGTCCCAATTCTTTCTATGAATGAACGGTTTAATTTTTTTCTTTCATGAAATTGATAAGAGAAAATCATTTTCTCAGACAGCTGGAAAGCGAAGCTCCCATTCGAGGTGTTGCGCCAACATCACAAGCGAATCATAATTACCAGCGCCTCGCCACACGCAGAGTTCACTTCCCACGCTCACAAACCACACGAGCATGTTCACCCGTGTCCTCGCGCTCTATGAATTCAGTTCTGTCGATTCAGCGCGTGTGGCAGGTTGTGTTCCACTCATAACTAATAATGAGTGTGCGCTATAATAATAATACCCACACCGTCATCATTAATAGCGGAATATTCCATCTTCACCACTGTTCACGTATGAAGCGCAATTACCTGAAATTAGCTATGCTGTTATATACATTTAGCCTCGGCTGTCGAGTAGCCTATATCTGGAAAAAATAAACAAAGGGAGTAGACCTATCATTATATGCATCATTATGGAACTGAGACCGAGACCAACTGATTTAAAAAAAAAAAATTCCTTTAAATGCATCGTCATCATCATCATCATCATCATGGAATTGCATAACCTAGGGCAGTTACAATAGTTGAGCCTATTGTATGAGTCAAACAGTAAAATGATGAAAGAAATAAAGATTGCGTTGTTGAAATGCATTTTCACTGAAATCTTCTGAATCAGGTGGTTGGCCTACAGTACAGACAATAATGGTAATACGGCCAAATGTGACTATTCAACTACAAAAGTCTATGATTTCACGAAATAAATATGAGTGTTTCAAAGTCAAAACGTGGCGCGGGTGTTTTGAATGTTGGCCTATCTCAAATAAGAAAATGTCTGTCTTCAGATTGTCTTCAGATGGCATTTTCTGGTTTTAATAAGCTCGTCTGCTGTTTTTGTTCAGGCAATGCAAAAATCAACCCATATTTTTACTCTGCAAACACAGTTGTAAATGTGAACCAGTGGATAGCTAATTTGCCCTAATAGGCATTCTAAAATGCTAAACAATTAAGACATTAGGATATATGTATCAATGTATGTGTGTAAAGTTAATATAATTGATAGTTTTGCCTCACCCCTTTTCCTACTGTCTAAAAAAATGGTGCTAAATCGCACTAAAATGGTTCATTGGCTAATCATAACCAGTTTAAGTGCTATACTACACCTTTTTCAAATGGTGCTATATGTTATATGTGCTCCTTCTTAGATTTTAGATATGTTACTCCACTCTTTGCTATGGGAATTTACTACAAACGCAAAAGGTGTTTTAAATTACTTTTATGCTTTTCTGAGGTCAAAAAGTAATGTGTAGGGGCCCTGAATATTTCCTTCTTTTTTTCAGAAAGGTTGAGAACCAAGTTATCTTCAGGAAATACACTGTATTTTAATGTTGTTTTTTAAAAATCCTTTCCCTGACTAAACTAAAACACTGAGAGAGAGTTAGAGGACCTTTAAAGAACTATGGGGCTTAAAGTTTTTTTTTCATATGGCAGTGATGCTATATAGCACCTTAACCACCACAAAGAACCACCGAAAAACCAATTTGTTTTTGTGTGGCTGAAAAGTTGTCTGTTAGCACGCTACGAAGACTCTAAAGGTATGCCTTAATTAAAGGCGTACCATTTCTAGGCGTGTTCCCCGAACTATACCTTAGGATGTTGCTTAAGCCTTAAGATATGCCTTCTTACGTGCGACGTTACCAGGTGCTGTCCATGGCGGTGGAACTGAATTGGTTGATATCGATGGCTCGAGAATCGATTATTCATTCTATGCACGGGCTGCTTTAATAATATGAGAAAGCTGTGTTCTATATAAAAGAAGTGTTGAGTTTAAATAAAAACACGGAGCCTTTTCCTGTTAGAACAATGAACTTGCATGAAACTTTTATTTTTGCTTTGCCAGAGCAACTCCCAGTGGTCACCACATAAATAAAAAGGAAAACCCTACATGGGACACTGCTTAATAATTTAACAGCTTTTAACAGAAGAAAGAGAGAGAGAGAAAGAGAAAACACCTTGGGCCTACACAAGACCACCTGAAAAACAGTGTTTCCAACAAACACTTCTCCACTTCAGAAACAGTTGAAATTGCATTTATCAGGACTCATGGGATCTTTTACTCATTTATATTATCATAATATATTTTCCATAGTGTCTTCATTTACACCAATATGTGATGTGGCTGCTGGGCAATCAACCCTGGTTGTGAAGTAAATGAAGACACATAAAAAATATATTATGATAATATAAATGACCCATTCAAAGGCCAGTGAAGGCATACTACCAGTTAGTGATATAGGCTACGTTTGTGCATGAGGTTGCGGGTTCGCAAACTTATTTCAAAAGTATATAAAATATCCAGGGTTGGATTTAGTTTGAAATTTGGGTTATTTTTTATGATCCCACGAGTCCTGATAAATGCAATTTTAACTATTTCTGAAGTGCTTCTTGTTTGAAAGCACTCTTACCACAATGTTTTTCTGTTGGACTTAGGCCCAAGGTGTTATCTCTCTCTCTCTCTCTCTCTCTTGTTAAAAGCTGTTAAATTATTAAGCAGTGTCCCGTTGTAGGTTTTTCCCCTTGTATTTTATGTGGTGACCACTGGGAGGTGTACTGGGCATATATTTTTCTTTCTTGGTTTTCTTCCCTGACGTGATGTATGTTGCAAAGCGAAAGTAAAAGTTTCACGCAAGTTTCTTGCGTTCTAACAGGAAAGAGTTCCTTGTCTTTGTTTAAAATCAACACTTATTTTATAAAGAACACACTAGTGAATAAGCCAGTGCATAGAATGAATAATCGATTCTCGAGCCATCGATATCAACCACTTCAGCGCCACGTGAAGGTATATCTTAAGCAACCTCCTAAGCCAAGGTATAGTGCGGGAAACACGCCTAGAAATAGTACACCTTTAGTTAAGGCATACATTTAGAGTCTTCGTAGCGTGCTAAGAGACAGCGTTATCGGGAAACGCAGCCCATATCATTTTAAGGTACAATTAATATGTTACCATAGATTTGCCCTGTCCCGCTCATAGGGTTTTTTTGTGTGCAGTTCTTAAAATAGGATTTTAAGTGTAAAAAAAAAATCCTAAAGATACAGTGTCAATATATGGAAACAAAGAAAAAGAAAAGACAGTCAGGAAGTCAGGTTGAAAATGGCTGGTATGTGTGGAATGTAGCGTGAAAGGCAAAATTAATTTGTTCTTCTTTGCTCTTGGCAGATATTTCTTTCACTCTTTATTTTTTCAATTAATCTTACACACTCCTGCGTCACATTTATTATATGCAATAGGCAGCTACTCTCTCTTTTTTTTGTCTTAAGAGATGACATGTTTTCATTAAACAATAGCTTTACACAGATCTTTATCAGAGCTAGGTTACATATTTGATAATGACCTAGTGCTAAACATTTCGTGTTGTCTTGATTTGGGTGTGTACAGTGGCTATTTAAATCTATAGCTCAAGTAATTTTAGCACGCCAAAGCCAAATTTAATCATCTAAAATGTAATTTCCCAACAACAAAATTGTGGAAATGTTGAGCAGCTACAACGTTGTAAAACCACTAGCCATAGTGGCTATGAGCAAAAAAAGTTAGTCATATATACATACACGAGGGCAGGCCGCAAAGTATGAAAAATAAAGATGCAATTATGCAATAAGATTAAAACAGCCGCAGCTGTGGGCAACTGGTGATTGGCAGCTTCATCACGACAGTGTGCCCGCCCATGCATCACGTCTGGTGCAAAGTTTTTTTGGCAAAACATCAAATCACCCAGATGACTCAACCCCTACAGCCCAGATTTGGCAACTTCTGGCTTTTCCCAAAATTAAAATTACCTTTGAAGGGAATTTTGAAGGCGTCATGGTCTTATGTACAATGTTTCTTGTATTCTTCGAAAGTGTGTGTGTGTGTGTGTGTGTGTGTGTGTGACACAAATGTGTATAATGACATGGGTACTACAACGTAAACATGGTTTATGAGGACACTTCCTATGTCCCCGTAAAACAACAGGCTTAAAAACAGTATTGTTAAAAGCGCTATATAAATAAAGTTGACTTGACTTGACTTGACTTGACTTAAAAACACACAAAACGGTGTTTTATGAAATGCAAAAATTGCCAGTAGTTTTCTGTAAAGGGTAGGTTTAGGTGTAGGGTTGATGTAGGGCGCTTGTTATAGCGCTTGTATATCATTGCTCTTTTGTTGATTTTGATTGCTTCCATTGTCCTCATTATTACAATGTGAAGGTGGTTTATGGACACAGCCTATGTTCCCATAATTCAAAAAGCTTACAAACAAAACGGTGTTTTTTTAAATGCTAATATTGCTCTAAGTTTTCTGTAAAGGGTAGGTTTAGGTGTAGGGTTGATGTAGGGCGATAGAAAATACAGTTACAGTATAAAACCTATTACGCCTAGTCCCCGTAAACCACAAAGGCAAGTGTGTGTGTGTGTGTGTGTGTGTGTGAACAGCCCATTCAGACAATTAGCCCAGAAGTTCAGACAAGACGGACATTTTCGGCACAGTCTTTTCACTAATGAGGACATAAAATGTTATTTGAGAAGAAAGTTTTAAAATCTTACCTGTTTATGGTCTTAAATTCAAACTTAAACTTAAATTCATCACAGTGAAAAAAACACAAACTTAAATTCATTGCAGTGTAAAAACAATAGTTGTGGCAACGATTGCTGAAGACAGCTTCAACAATTTTACCGCAGGCCTGCTATTAATACTGAAGTCCTCTGGTTTCATTTACAGTGGATATCTGAGGAGCAAGATGATCGCAGTCGCCTTTTAATGAAACTAGCCAAAGTGAGCAGCAGTGTGACTGACGATGCAAGCTCAGGCCTTAAATATTGTGTTCATTCTGCATGGCTAATGACGACTGTTGTTATCAGGGATTATCCTCGAATCTGATTGGCTGAGAGGTCTTTCCCATGGAACCGTTTCACCGCTTGTATCACTCCGCTTGCAGCATTTCTCAGTGTAGAAGTGTAGTTTTTGCGGGAGAATGTAATTGTTTAAACTCTATTTATTAATGAAGATAGCGCCTATTTGGAAAAATTGCTTCAATGTTTTCAGAGGTGTGAGCTTCAGGGTGTTAGCGGCCATTCAGCGTTCATGAATCTTAAGAGAACAGCGTTACCTCAGCCAGTTCTTCAAGGCTATATCTAAGGGGGAAACGTTTTATTCATATCTCCACAGCTTGAATTTAATGTTCACTCAAAAATGTCATTGAATTCAGTCACCATTTTACTACAGTGCTTATTTCGTTCCAATGTGTGGAACTTTAACTGTAGCCTATTGACAAAAACAGAGACATTTCCCCCCCAAATATCTTCTTTATGGCTCACAGAAGAAATGTTATGGCCCAGATATGACTTTGGCGCCTCCCATCGAGAAGAGCATCTTTGGGATATCCATTATAGTGAAGCATTTGCATTACTGAAATATCCGTAAATAATCATTTAAAAAAGGTAACACTTTATTTTAAGGTGTCATTGTTACACGTTACATGTACTTACTATTATAATAACAACAAATTATTCACAATTACATGCAATTAACCCTAATCATCTACAGTAGTAAGTACATGTAGTTAATTAATATTACTCGAGTCGGCAAATGTATAATTACACTGTAACAAAGACACATTAAAATAAAGTGTAAAAAAAAAGAGAGAAAAAAAGAAAAACTTCTTTACATTTCACAATCTCTGAAAAACCATAGACGAAGTAAGATAAGTACAAAGAACTGTAAACTGTATTGGTGTGGGGAAGTTTAATGTATTTAGTAAACAATGGTAAACACCTCAAGCAGTTTCAATAAATCATTTTTATTTGAAAGTACAAAACATTTTATGACAATTAGAGCAAATAAATAACTATAAATAATATTAAATATGAAAACAATAAATATACTGGGATATAAAAATTGTGCACAAAGATATATAAATAGATTTCGATATACTTTAAACAATTATGAAACATACCGAACATGCATGTGCAACACAACATGGCCGACTGACAATTAATACATATGATCTGAAATGCATAGCATGTTTTTTTCATATTGTTAGCAAAATATCTGAGTATAGTTTAGGCAAAGAGGCTTATTCTCACCTAAACCAAATAGAAATGTTTTCACAGGTTTTTGTAAGAAACATCATTAGCTTGTTTGATCTGATAACTTCAAGTTTTCATAGGAAACACATAAGGTAAACTCTGTATTAAAGCACTACCCATTGGTCAATATAAAGCGACTAGGCTACATTCATTGCAAATAAATACAAACATGCGAATACACAAATACATTTATAGCATTCTTTTTTTTCAGTTCTTGTTTGTAAGGCAGTTTTTTTTTTTTCTATGGAATGTGTCACAAGTCAGACATTTTTTCTGTCATTAGGACTTTTTCTGTCATTGTCTCTTAAACTCTTTGCAGAAACTTTTTTTTTGCGTTCTCTGCGATGATGTCCATCCTCTGAAGGTGGGTTCTCACAGCTCTCCAGATCTGCCCCCATGCTTGAGCACTATATTTCTTAAAACACAAAAGGAAGATCTTTAGCTATGTATCACTGACTTTGCATTTTATATGCAAGAAAATAATTCCTTTTACTCTTTACAAAGTAACATTAACATCGCAGACGTGCAAATACAATAAGCTTCTTAAGGCACTAAGAAAAATAAAGCTGATTACAGAAATCAGTCAACACATTTAAGGGTATAAAAACACAAACAATACAAACAATGTAACAAGCTGTGATATCATTTTATGCAATCAAACTTACTTCTTTCTTTAAAATCTTCTTTAAAGTCCTGAAGTGCCTTTTTATCCTTATCTCGTAAGACTCCTTTTGCGACGGCTTTTGGTATTGGGCCACCTGATCAAATGTAAACAAAACATAAACAATGAGAAAATAACATGAATTTCATATAACACATTTATTCAATTAAGTTAATGATTAATAATGATTAATGTCATAACAGTTTTGAGGTTAAACGACTGAGTGGAATCATTCAATCTAAATTCATGGTCTATTACTATTAAGACAATCCCTTTGATGATAATATAGGATTATTTCATACAAGACTTACGCATTCTTTAAGCTCAGATGACTGCCTGTGCAGATCTTTTAGGAAATATTCCACTGTCTTTGGGCTCCATTGCACTGAATTCATGTGCTCTGAGGCATCCGTGAGACTGATGATATGATCTAAGGTCGAGACAAGAAACTTCACCTGGTCTTCCACCTGTAAGGAGATATAATGCTATGTTTAGGTAACTGGTCCCACACAAAGACTGTTGTGATGTATACAAGTTATAAGATTTTCACATAATGAAATTCTGATCTAATTTTCCCTATTTATTTTGATAGCATAAGTTTTATTCATGGAATGAAATGTTTGTTCACAGAGAAAAGTTTACAAACCTCAGCTTTGTCTATCAAGTTGTACAGGGCCCCCGGAAAATGCACCTTGATACTCTCAGGATATGGTCCACCCTATAAAACAGAGTAGTTTGTAATATGTTCCTTATGCTGCATATTTAGCTGTTCATTCATCTGCACAAAAACTTCCTTAAAAAAAGTTAATAACATCAATGTACAAAAAATGAAAACCTTAATTGACTTAAATCATTTTAATAAAATTGATTGATAACATTGATTAGTTCCCTGCACTTTGTCAATCACCCACGTTGAATTAATTACTAATGAAGAAAACTCTGACAATGAATGTGAAAATAATGGATAGAAGCAATGATGTTGTAACATAATGATGGACACTTTTTCAGTTTTTTTTTTAACGCTGAAAGAATCAGACTAAACGTGACAACATCCCTCAATAAGTACAACACGTTTATTGCTGTATTCCAAATAGTCGTGAATCATTCTGTAAGGTTGAATTAACAACTAGACAGTACAAAAACAATAAATCTGTTGCACAGCCTAAATAGCCTATCTACTCGAGTGTCTTAATAAGGACCTTGCAGAAAATGGCTGTGGTTGTATTGCTCAGCAATCTAATGTCTTCTGATGAACATTTACAAAAAAAAATAAAAATCATGAAGCTTTAAAAGTGTAGGCTACTTACCATTTCCCTAAGCAGTTTCAGAGACTCGGCGCTCACCGTCCCATATCGGCCGAGCCATCTGCAAGCGGAGCACTGACTCTGCAGAGTTAAGAATATCACAAAAATATACGTCCACATTTGAGTTTGTTTCATCTTTGTATAGGTGCAGTAGCTTTCTACTGTGTCGCTCGAGAGAATGTTGCAGGGACATGGTGAAGTGTACTGGATTTTATTCAGGTGTATGGAAAGGGAAAACGCAGTAGACTATGCAGGTCGGTACTATCCGGCTTACTTTCACTTTCTAGTTGTATTCAGGCGAATGCCCATAGACTACAGAACAACATATCTCATCTGCTCCGCTATTAATAATAAAAATACTTTTAAAAGCAATATATGTTGTACTTAGAAAAGAAGAGAAAATAATTTATCGGTTAGTTATAGTTTACTCTTTAATCGTCTTTAGTTGAGCCTAGCCTAGGCCTACTATAGACACCAGCGCAAAACGCACACAAAATTAGGTTTAATACACAAATTAATGTTATAAGCAACTTCAATGTAAATTAAAGCAATCCCACGGCTCAAAATAATTACCCGATTCCAAAGTATTTCAAGGTCGCTGGCGTTTCCAAACGAGAAGGGGTTTATACCTGCGGGTTGCGTACAGAAGAACACTTTCTGTTTGAGACGTAATATGCCTTCACGCTTTGTTTACGCAACGTGCTGACGCAAGCTCGTACAATCGCTCTCACTGGAGTTCACCGCACTTTCTCTTGGTGCAGTGAAATGCAATTTCTCATCATTTGTCACTACACCAGAAAAATGACCTGGCATTGACCATCAGTTTATCAAAATAATATTTACTTCCAGCATATCTTTGTACATATATTTTTGGTTAGGCGGCTACACTTTTTTTTAAGGTGTTCTTGTTACGGTGTAATTATACATTTAGGCTTAAGTACTGAGAAATATTAATTAACTACATGTACTTACTATATGGTCAAGGTTAGGATTAGGGTTACTTGCATGCACATGTATGATTTATTGTTATTATAATAAGTACATGTGACGTGTAACAAGGACACCTTAAAATAGTGTTACCATATCTTTTTGTTACAAAATAATTGTCATTATTATTATTAATTATTGTTGTGGTTAAAATATGTTGTAGCATTTTCTTAGAAAATAATATATTATTCAAAATTAATCCAGGTTATGCTATTTATAGCTATATCTATGTTTTGGAACAGGGGTAGCCTAGCCAATTTCGAGCTTGTGCAAATAGAGAGATAGATAATAGATAGATAGATAGATAGATAGATAGATAGATAGATAGATAGATAGATAGATATCCTGTGTTTTGGAAAAAGCTGGTCAACCAACTAATGACCAGCTTGCATCTAAATGGCACTGACGAAATGGTAAGACAATTACAAGAAAAATTGAAAATAAATACATAATTGATAAAACAATCAGTTGTTAGGCGTGCACATTTAATTAAACAAATAAAGCTAAAAGTGACTATTACTTTAAATCGAGACTTCTTGCACTCCGATAAATAAAATCTAACTTTGATCTTCAGGTTCAGTGTATTTCTGTTTTTTTGTTTTGTTTGTTTGTTTGTTTGTTTGTTTGAAATACATATTCGGGCCACTGGTTTTCTCTGGTTCGTTAATCAATTAATGATAACCTTAAAGCACTTTTAAGATGTTGCACCTATTTGCCTGTAGATGGCAAGATTAGCCAACGCTGCAGTTTATATAAAGTGTTTATAAAGAGCCGCATGAAATAAAGCAGATTAAAAGAGGTTTAATGTTTTGATCGCAGTTTGAGACACGGAGCAAAAGCAACAGCGAAGAAAGTCCTTAAATCAGACATTTTGTTTACGGTATTAGGTATATTAAAAATGAAGGAATTATAGAAAGTTAGGGAAAAAACCTTTGCGTGAGAGTGGGCTCCGGGTTTCATTGTTCACTCATCGATACCCGTGTTTGATGTCTTTCGACCACAGCTGTCGCCTTGACCTTTTCTGTCGAATATTGTATGAGGTCAGAGCCCAAAGTAATGTAAACAATATTTGAGCAACAATAATAAATAATAAAAAAAATTTTTTAGTCTTCTTATTAGGCTACTTTTTTTTAACAGCCTAATTGTTTTGTGCACTGCTTAAATTATTGTTGGGAAGCAAATAAATAGCATTTTAAATATATATATATATATATATGTGTGTGTGTGTGTGTGTTAGTTAAATAAACATCTTGTTAAATAAAAAGATGACTAAGTTTTCAAGTTCATATTTTTTCTCCCAGTATAATGTCTATACCGAAATCTTTCAAAATATATAGGTCAAACTTATAAAAAAAATAAACCCACCCTGAAAAACATTTTAAATATTTAAATACTTTATTTTTTGCCAACACTGGTCAAGTTACAAATTCACATGTGTCCACACATTTGTTAGAAAGACATTTAGACATCCATTACAATCAACATGTAAACGAAACATTCCTCCATATCAATAATAGCACATTCCCGGATAAACAGTGGTTTGTATAAAAAAAAGACAATAAAAGTTTGCATATTGTAAACATTTTAGTGTAGTCTAAATGAGTTATTCTCTAATCAATGTGTTTATAAATAGCATAAGCCCAGAGCCGTTAATAAAGCGGCATATTAACATTCATTCATCTGGAAATTCACTGATTCATTTTACCATATCGACTTCAATGGAAAATGAAAATTGCAAAATAAAAACTACAAAATTAGCGTATTAATAAATAATGGACCACATTAATTTACGGCATGCGCTTTATTAAACGTGTCTTCTAGGTCTTGTCATTTTTCTGAAGTGATCCATGAGGACCAGAATGTCCTGGCGCACAGTTTCCCACGCGCAGCAGCTCAAATTCTGTCGGAAAGAAAAGTCACACAGTTAATCAATGTAGATTTGAATTATGAAGGTATGAACACATTCTAAACTTTTTTCTTTTTTTGATATCGTTTGCCGAGTTTTCACCTGCTGTGTGAGAAACTGATCGAGCTTCTTGAAGTTCTCCACCAACGTCTCATGTGCAGAGCTCATCACCGGGACCTAGATACACGATAACGATTAACGTCCAAAATTGTAAATAATGAAAGTGAATGCTGACTCAGCCCAACTGCTGACTTACGAAATGTGATTTAGCTTGTCGGTGGAGGTGTTCCATTAGATCTTGGAATGCATTGTTTTTCCAGTGGCAGTGGGTCCTGTTCTTCTTGAAGAGCTCAAAGATAGAGTTATGGGATATCTTCAGCGCCTGAGATATTTCTTGTTTCTGTCAAAGTGAAAAAAAAGATCAAACATCCAGTGCCAAAAAAACAAAGCGGTATAACGCCAACTGTGCTAAATATTTCCGGAGATCAACCACACTGCAGAATGACAGAATGCCACGCCTGAACTAGCAAATCAAGTTATTTGAAATCACTTGAAAGCAAGCATTTAGATTTGAGTGAGGCTGCACCTAAAAAAAGAACGCAACATTTCTGTGTCCTGTATTTTTTATATTGTTGCCTACCTTTTTGGGAAGACTCGTGAACCGATCAGACATCGCTTTCTCCACTTCATCCGGACATGCTTTATGGCCCTTTGAGAGAGAGAGAAAAATGTTGACGTTTTTTAGCCATTAAATACATAGAGGCTATTACGTATTGCGGCCACGCTGTTGTCAATATTAAACCATTAAGGTTTAATGAACAATATCATAAGGTAACGCTTACAATTCTAGGCACTACCATTATGAGTAGGCCTATATATGAATATTTTAACATTCAAGTTGTATGAATTAACATGAATAAAATTAACTACGAACAGCAATATAGTTCTAATTTAAAATGAACCTATGTAAAATTGTTTGCCAATTCGTGATACCTTGTGTTAATCCAGCAACTTTCCTCTAATGAATCTAGGCTATAGTAAATATTTATTAATAGATGAATGTTCCATAGCACACTGTTGTAGAGTGCTTAACACATTTTTAAATAACAGACAGACAGACGGTTTAGATTAGATTCGTTTAGATAAGTCTCACCAGTGCGTGCAGAAGTCTAATTGTTTGAAAAATGTCTCTTCTCTCCTCCTGAATAAAGGATTCTGCAAATAGGGACGGACACATGACAATCCACACAAAATACAAAAAAGTTCTCATTGTGGTTTTGTATTGACAGCGACAGCGCAGAGCTACTATTCAAACGAGATGACTACTAGGATATGGATACTATCTTATGGCAAAGGCTCTGGCTATATAATGCTCTCCAAAGAAAGAAATTACCCTACTGAATTTCCATTCACTTCAGCAGGTGACAGTTCGGGAAGCCCAGCGGTATTACAATTGGAAGTTTCTGAAGGAGAAAATGAAAGAATCACGTGCTTCTGTTGGTCCCGGTGGGCGTTCTTTTTCTCACATTGAAAACGCAATGAGATGGATAGGATGGCACTAGCTCAGATTACTCATCTTGAAAACACAGTGAATGAGAGTCAAACTGGGACTTTCATCCACGATCACTATGTAGACGCAATGACATCATAAGAAGTGTGATGTCAATACTTACGAGACAAATGAATATTATTAATTATTAATTTTTACAACCTATTATTTACGTTATCTGTAGCCTATCTTTTGTTCTGTCTTTCTGTTTGCGTTATAGCCTATGCGCAAAAATGCATTTTAAAGCACGATTTAAAAACAGCTGGATGTGTTTTTGTTTAGAATGAAATCATCAACCGGTTTGTGCGAAGTGATGACACAACTGGAGCGGGTGGTAATTCCTCATTGTTACAGGGCACTGTTTACACACAGAGCATTTCACTTTCAGTTTCCATAATGACCAGTATACGCTCTCCCGTAGAATTCCTTTAGCATTTCCACACGAGCCACGCAATTACTACCGAAAATGACATATAGGCCTAAATAAATCGATAAATAGTAGCTACAGGCTAAAGGCGAGAAGAAATATTGTCTACATGAAAAAGAAATAAAATAAAATACCAGTGAAAATGGAAAATGTAAGCAAACTGTTTTCCAGTTCAAAGGAAAATTAGTTAATTACTTGTATCTTTCGTTGTCCTGTCTAGAAATTCTTTCCAAAATCCCAATCAACGATTCTTATGCTATATTTAGAAAACAAAACAAACAAAAAAAGTACCATTCATCTTGAAGGGCCAAAACATTGTTGCTCTTTCTAATAATATTCAAAATACATAATAAGAAATAATGTATGAAGAAATGTTGGCCTCAATATGATAAGCTATTAAATGGTGTTATATGGCAACATTGAAACTAATAATGAATTACAAATTAAAATGTTCTAATATTTAATGTAACGCCGAGTATCTTTACAAAATCTAACAGATGATAATTAATTGTATGATACTTTAAATACCAATATTGTGATAAAACCAAAGGTAATCCATGGGATGTAGGCAACTGTTTTTATTTAACACAGACCTAG
Source organism: Sinocyclocheilus grahami (assembly GCF_001515645.1). Lineage (NCBI taxonomy): Eukaryota > Metazoa > Chordata > Actinopteri > Cypriniformes > Cyprinidae > Sinocyclocheilus > Sinocyclocheilus grahami. The sequence continues at coordinate 1,658,486 of NW_015505245.1, read as the reverse complement.
AAGCGACACCCAATAACAATATATACAATACACTCTGAAAACATACAAAACATACAGCTTGTTTTAATTACGTCCTGATTCTAAGTAGAACTCTGACAGCACTATTTCAGCATTTATGTATCATATCTAAAATCATTACCTTTTATTACCCCCACGTTATTGCAAAGCTCAGTCGGTAGGTGGCAGCGTAAAATCGCTGTCTTGATTAAACAATAACTGTCAGATTATTGCCTTTACATTTTACATAGGCCTACAAGGTTTGAGAAACCGTGTTTTATTTAGGTAGTTACATAACCCCTATCTACACCTAGGCTATTTCTCTTTTGTATTAACTGTCCTGGAACACTGTATAGCTTGATATAAATTGACAAATGTTACCCTGGACCACAAAACCAGTCTTAAATTGCTGGGGTATATTTGTAGCAATAGCCAAAAACACATTGTATGGGTCAAAATTATCGATTTTTCTTTTATGCCAAAAAATCATTAGGATATTAAGTAAAGATCATGTTCCATGAAGATATTTTGTAAATTTCCTATACGGTAAATATATCAAAACTGAAGTTTTGATTAGTAATATGCATTGCTAAGGACTTTATTTGGACAACTTTAAAGGCGATTTTCTCAATATTTGGATTTTTTTGCACCCTCAGATTCCAGATTTTCAAATAGTTGTATCTCGGCCATGTTCTAACAAACCATACATCAATGGAAAGCTTATTTATTCAGCTTTCGGATGATGTATAAATCTCAATTTCGAAAAACTGACACTTAAGACTTGTTTTGTGGTTCAGGGTCACAAATAAGAAACAAGTTTAGCGTAAAAGTTTATCTCGTGCACCGTTTGCTTGGTGTAGTTTGTGCAGTCGACTGAGGGGCAAAAGGTAGCCATACTTCAGCCTGAAAAATGTTGTTTTGCTAGATTACAAAATCAGTCTGCATTCAATCTGCCATTCTACCTCAAGTGAACAAAAAATGGTATGAACAAAAAATGGTATTCACAGATACAAATTACTGAGACATGTTCACAGGGGCGCCGCTAGCAATTTCGGGCCCTATGAAAGAATGAGGTTGGGCCCCCCTACCGCACCAAACATACACTATTCTAATGAACAGGTTTGACTACTTTAGTAATTTCCACGAGTACCAACCTTAATGTTTAAATTATATTCTAGGGAATTGTGTACTTCTAATTTTATAGCAACAGTTTCAACAGGACCCTCTTCTATTCTAACACAACAATGCCTCTGTGTATTCACAAAAGTTTGTTAAACTTTTAATAAATTAATGTTAAATTGTTTAAGTTTCATGATTTTAATTAATTAGACATGCTTTTTGATTAATAAAATTTAATTTAACCATTAAAAAGGAGTCCAGAAATCCCCCCCCCCAGCGATGCCCCTGCATTTTCATACTTGTTCAAGAGTTCAGCAGAGTTGCACACACCTACAGTACCTTTGTGATGTGCCTGTATGTCTCAGTCATAACATAGGCACAGTCCAAAACTCATACATTGACATACTCGCAACCACGCTACCTGTCCCCTACTCCAGAGTGTGATTGGGGCAAGGACATGTGGATCCTCCGCGGGAAATGAGATAGTTTGAGAAGAGGAAACTTTATGTGGCTGGCTTGCTGAACAGGAAAGAGGGGGTTTCCTTCCAGAGGATGAGGAAGAGGGAGGACTGCAGGGAGACAGAAAGACAGACATGTGAATGTTTGTAGGCCTCGACGGGGACAGTGTCAAATATATCACTGAGCACTTTCCAATAAAATTATGGTTTTCTAGCTGTTTTGTAAATGTTTTTTTTTTTTAAATATGGTTATTCGTAATTGTAATAATAGTGTATAAAAATTGCCTACATTTTATAATAATACATTTTGATAAAGAACATTATTTTAGTTTAAATTGTTGTATCAGTTTTGAATAGAAAAACAATTACTGCTTTCCCACGTGACACAAATGATGTCTCACAGTTATTTCCGAGGAATAGAAAATTTACCAACTATTTGACAGACGTTACTAAATCAAAACTGTCTTAGCGACAAAGTGACCGCCTTAACCCTTAAGCTCTGTAAAAATGTGTCAGAGGAGAGGCCCAGTCGGAAACGCTCTGTCTGCAAATCATTTTGCTCATTTAGGTGATAAAATTTAGAAAAGTTGCACAAACAGGACCTTAAGTATTACGTACTAGCAAATTTATAAAAGGAAATCCATTTAGAAAAGTGTTGCACAAGCAGTACATCATTTTGAACAAAAAAATCAGAGGAAACTATAGCAAGCATAGCCGTTGATGTAGCATTCGACACACTCCATGTTTACAACCATGCTAAATGCACCATGTGACGTTAAACTGTCCATTATGTGTGCACTAAACGATGAGTAACTAGAACATTATTTCATGACCTAACTGCAGCTGATTCATCTCTTTATCCTAAAAATATGAATGTAATGTAATATTAACCTTTTATTCCAGGACAGCATTCCAAGAGCATGCCCAAATGGAACATCACTGAGAGTACAGAGTCCAAAGGCATCAGTAAATCTTCTCTTGCCCCACCCAGAAAACATGCTTGCTTTTTTTCTGGGGTGGGGCATGTTGTCCTGCTCACAAATCTGAGGGTGATTACTAACCTCTTGGTTCCTGTTTAACCCTCAGTGCTCAGTACGAGATTTCTTAGTAATTATATTCAGTGGTAGTTCAGTTTTGTGCAACCTAAAAGTGATCAGAGGTTGTGCAAACTGGAAGGGAGGGAAGAAACCACCAGAGCCCAAATGGGTGTGAATCAACCACTGGGTGTTATTCATAGAAACTGCATGGAGAGCTTTTGCAATATAGTTGATGTTTTTTCATTCAGTGGCGCAGAACACTAAAGGGAATCTCTCTGAGATTTAGTCTAGCCTAAAGATACCTTTTTACTGCTCACTAGGACCGGAAAGATGTCAAGAAATGTGTACTCACGTGAGTGAACAGCGATGAAAGCAGAACTTTCTTGTTGCAGGTGAGAAAACTATTTGCAAGTTCCTGTCAGTTGTAGTCTCAGTCATGTGTTCCTATCTGCTGGTTTTGTTAATTGATTTCACCCACCAACTTTCCGGTGACCTGATTTGTTGATGGGGCGCAACACAGCTTGAACCACATGGTAACATTGCAGAAAATGAGACAGATGCACCTATTTGATAAGGAACATCATCTTGTCAGAGTTAACATAGTAATGCTTTATTGCTTTTGTGGAATAGCAATTGGTTAATAATTTTGTGAGGATTTTCTTCCTAATGATTCAGTTGAACCATACCCTCATCTCTCTTTCTCTCTCTCTTCCTGTTGCTAACTGTCTCACTCTTCAGAAGCTGTGATGTGTGTGCTGGAACAGGAAATGAATGCAGACAGAGGAGGCAGGCAAGCTGAAACTGGCACAAAGCTCTAGCGTGAATACACACCCGCCCACAATACACACACACACACACACACACACACACACACACGGACACACACTGGCCCTGAGCAACAACTGTCAGAGCTGGAACTTTGAACTATAGGTGGAACGACAGAGCGGTGGTGGCGAAAGACTGAAGCCTGTCTAAGACATTAGGCGGACTGAGGAAGGAAAAGAGATTTTAAAGAAAAAAGAAGACCAACAGGAGACAGATCTTACAAATGTAACTTGAAGAAGAAGAAGAGAGAGAAACAAAGGTGTGGAGAAGATGGTGTGTCGATCCTGCCTCAGCAGGTAAACTTCTTCTAACTTCTGAGTACTAATTTGGTTACTTGAGTTGTACATAATATTCATTCTGTCTTGAGGTACTTTGCATTTTATTTTTAGCCTTATGACTTTTCCTTAAAGTTAGAGATACCTCTAACAGCTACCTTCCTTTTTCCTGTCGTGTTGCATGACAAATGGCTATCTGTGCACATAAATAGCAGCTTGTTGCTGTTTACAAAGAAAAGGCGAAGTGAGCCATCTTACACTGTGATGTGAGACCAGTAAATCAGTGCATACTGTAAGCAACTCTTGATTTTTTTGTCACTTTATGTTTGAGTTTTGTTATGCGCCGATGTCAGAAATTGATCACCACTATCACCGTGAAATGAAGATTTAAGATATTGTGATGCCTGTATTCAGCTTCATATGCTCAATGGAACCTGTGACGAAAGATAAGAATCATTTTGTATGCATTCTTAATCTATTTTAAGTGTGTACAAACAAGGTATTCCCTTTGAGAGGATATGTTTTAGACATTTTTTGTTGTTGTTGTGTAAACTGCACAGTGAGTAAGAGTGCTCTTTCTGCATTCCTGAGGTGACTGGGCTGGTGGGTGTGGGTGTGGAGGAAAACTGGAACACCGCAGATCTGGTACTGTTATCTGAGTACACTGCACATTCAGAGGAGAATCTCATTTCTCCCTCAGGTCTTCGCTTTGCGCACATCTCAGAATAACGAATAACCCTTCTGACTTTCTGAGGCCATTGCTTTGTGTGGGTTAGAATCTGAATGAACGGCAGGTTTTATTTGAACATTTTAACTGTACACATCTGAGATTGGCCAACTGGTAAACTTTAGAAAATTCTGTCATTTACTCACCGTTCTTCCTTTCATGGGACACAAAAGGTGATGTGAGACAGAATGTCCAGGCTTTTCTTTTCCTTACAACAACAGCAGATAGATTAGTAGCCCGAATAGATTGATAAAGCATTGTAAAAAAGTAGTCCAGTCCATATGAATTATTCATTATATTCCAAGTCTTCTGAAATTTTACTAGCTATACATGAATCGACCAAAAAATAAAGGTTCCTTATTGGCATCAATAGTCCCATGAAGAACCTTTAACATCCATGGAACCTTTTCAATGCACAAAAGGTTCTTTAGATTATTTGAATTTTCTTCACAATAAGAACATTTTGTGGGAACCTAAAATGGTTCTTCTAAGGCATCACTGCAAAACCCCCTTTTTGGAACCTTTATTTTTAAGTGAAAAGTTGTTTGTTGCTGAATATCTCCTCCGCTTTCATCTTGTTGATTTCCATCACGTTGAACTCCAATGAAGTTGGAGATCACTGACATCAAACCTGGTGCATGTTTGAATGCCCACATGCACAAATTAGATTCGATCATTTTCAACAAAAAACAAGATAAGGCTGGAATACACTACACGACTTTTAAAATCTGAACAGATTTTAAAACGTTAGGCAACGCCAACTTTGTAAATAGTCAAGAGAGAAAAACTGGCCATCATACACATTAAACGACTGAGAATCTTTCACTACCAGACTTTAAAGTCCTTCCGATCACAACAAACTCACACCGAAATGTGCGCAATGTTGCTAGGCGACGCGTGACTAATGAAAACATTTTCTGAAATCGTCTGAAAATATCAAACATGTTTAAAATCCTCAGACTGGATGGAATCAGACTTGAAAAACTATGTGACCATCATGCACGACATAACTGTCTATGTAATTTGTCAACTCAAATCTGCAGACTGGCTCTGATTTTCTGCAACTAGTGTCAACTTATCCAAACTGTAAATTGGGTGAAAATGGGGGCAAAAGGTGCGCTGCACCAATATACCAAAACTCGCTAGTTCAAACTTATGCACCCTCCAGAAGCTTGCCTTGTGGTGCCATGCAAAGAGGCACAAAACTGACCTTTTCCTGGACTTTTCCCAGCTGCTCTTAAAAATTAAGGTGCTTCATGATGCCATAGAAGAACCTTTTTGTCTAAATTGTTCCATAAAGAACCTTTAACATCTTTAGAACCTCTTTGTTTCACAAAAGGTTCTTTGTGGCGAAAGAAGGTTCTTCAGATTATAAAAAAATAATAATAAGTGACGTGACATGTGGCCAAGTATGGTGACCCATACTCGAAATTAGTGCTCTGCATTTATCCCATCCAAAGTGCACACACACAGCAGTGAACACACACACACACCGTGAACACACACACACCGTGAACACACACCCGGAGCAGTGGGCAGCCATTTATGCCCGGGGAACAGTTGGGGGTTCGGTGCCTTGTTACTAGCTATACATGAATCGACCAAAAAATAAAGGTTCCTTATTGGCATCAATAGTCCCATGAAGAACCTTTAACATCCATGGAACCTTTTCAATGCACAAAAGGTTCTTTAGATTATTTGAATTTTCTTCACAATAAGAACATTTTGTGGGAACCTAAAATGGTTCTTCTAAGGCATCACTGCAAAACCCCCTTTTTGGAACCTTTATTTTTAAGTGAAAAGTTGTTTGTTGCTGAATATCTCCTCCGCTTTCATCTTGTTGATTTCCATCACGTTGAACTCCAATGAAGTTGGAGATCACTGACATCAAACCTGGTGCATGTTTGAATGCCCACATGCACAAATTAGATTCGATCATTTTCAACAAAAAACAAGTTAAGGCTGGAATACACTACACGACTTTTAAAATCTGAACAGATTTTAAAACGTTAGGCAACGCCAACTTTGTAAATAGTCAAGAGAGAAAAACTGGCCATCATACACATTAAACGACTGAGAATCTTTCACTACCAGACTTTAAAGTCCTTCCGATCACAACAAACTCACACCGAAATGTGCGCAATGTTGCTAGGCGACGCGTGACTAATGAAAACATTTTCTGAAATCGTCTGAAAATATCAAACATGTTTAAAATCCTCAGACTGGATGGAATCAGACTTGAAAAACTATGTGACCATCATGCACGACATAACTGTCTATGTAATTTGTCAACTCAAATCTGCAGACTGGCTCTGATTTTCTGCAACTAGTGTCAACTTATCCAAACTGTAAATTGGGTGAAAATGGGGGCAAAAGGTGCGCTGCACCAATATACCAAAACTCGCTAGTTCAAACTTATGCACCCTCCAGAAGCTTGCCTTGTGGTGCCATGCAAAGAGGCACAAAACTGACCTTTTCCTGGACTTTTCCCAGCTGCTCTTAAAAATTAAGGTGCTTCATGATGCCATAGAAGAACCTTTTTGTCTAAATTGTTCCATAAAGAACCTTTAACATCTTTAGAACCTCTTTGTTTCACAAAAGGTTCTTTGTGGCGAAAGAAGGTTCTTCAGATTATAAAAAAATAATAATAAGTGACGTGACATGTGGCCAAGTATGGTGACCCATACTCGAAATTAGTGCTCTGCATTTATCCCATCCAAAGTGCACACACACAGCAGTGAACACACACACACACCGTGAACACACACACACCGTGAACACACACCCGGAGCAGTGGGCAGCCATTTATGCCCGGGGAACAGTTGGGGGTTCGGTGCCTTGCTCAAGGACACCTCAGTCGTGGTATTGAAGGTGGGCGAGAGCGCTGTACATTCACTCCCCCCACCTACAATCCCTGCCGGTACGAGACTCGAACCCACAACCTTGGGTTACGAGTCCGATTCTCTAACCATTAGGCCACGACTTGATAAAAAGGTAAGGAAGAGATGGTTCTTTAAAAAAACTTTGACTGAATGGTTCTTTGTGGAACCAAAAATGGTTCTTCTATGGCATCGCTGTGAAGAACCTTTTAAGCACCTTTATTTTTAAGAGTGTGGCGGAATTACCTGCCTATCTCAATTTGAGCAGCTGAGTCTTTAGCCATTTAAAAAAAAAAAAAAAGACACTAAAGACATATCTTTTTCTCCAGCACTTGACCAATTAATACTAGCACTTGCCTATTCTATTCTATTCTATTCTATTCTAAATAGAAAACCCTAGCTTATGTGTACTGTGCTAGACTAACTGAGACTTGTGACTTGTCACAGCACTTGTATACAGTTGCTCTCTCATTGGTCTGATTGCTTCTATTGCTCTCCTCATTTGTAAGTCGCTTTGGATAAAAGCGTCTGCTAAATGATTAAATGTAAATGTAGTGTATATTCCAGCTAGTCTGTACATCACACAAATCGTTAACTATATGGTTGAACAATTCTTTTAACATTACATATGCAACAAGGAAAAGGAAGGGAAAACAGCTTTTAGCATAGAATTTCCTGTTCTTGTATTTCTTTGTTCTGTATACCTGACAGGCTATATGAAAGACATAAAAAGACTATTCAAAACATATTAGGGATGCTGAAGACCTTGGGCTGACTACATGTGACAGGAGATAATATGAAGTGGTTAGGACAGCCCTAAATCTAATTCTAAAAATGACCGTTTGCTGGGGTGAGTGAACACATCACATAAAGACCCATTTTCCCCCGCCGTGAACATCCTGTAAGAGAACCAGACAGCACATCAAGGTCAAAGCAAGCCAGGCTAGAGAAAAACAAGGAGTTTCCGTGTTTAAACAGTGTCTAAATGGGAACGGCCTCCTCCAATTGTTCTACGCTAACAGCCGTTTTCAACTGGAAGGACCCCCCCCCCCCTGAATACAGCTTGAGCAGATTCCAAGGTGATTTCTTTTTAAACTCCTCCAACATGATGAATCACGCATTGATGTTTCTCTCATTTTTGCTCCGCTGCTGTTCAACTCCTGGCTCAAAAGTTGTCAAACAGGTTCTGGCTCCCCGTTTCAAAGCTGAACTGTTTGTGAAATACATTAAGTAACCAGTTTGAGATCTAAGTTGACATACAGTAACTGCAAATCAGTATGGAGAAGATGTGTTCTCGGAATCAAATATATAACGGTGATTTTGGCCACTTCCTTCTTGGATTATGCAATGTCTTTTGGTAGACCACAAGGCCTCCTTTCGATCCATTGCCACCCCTTGGTTTATGAAGCGAGAAGGTGGTCTGGCCTTCTGTTTACTTCCCTATTTAAGAAAAGACTGCTGTGTTTGTCTACAAACTCTCTTGGTAAAATGTGCAAGGGTGGTGTTTCTTCGTCTCGTCTGACTCTCAGAACACTTGTCTTGACTTGTTAAAAAACAGCAGCTGATGTTGTTTTGGCAAGAGGCTGATAAAGTCTACTACAGACTACAGATTTTTCTCCTTTCATATGGCTAAGAGCCAAACATGATTTTGCCTTATTTTTTCATTGTAAGGCAATCGATTTCCAGTTTCCAATGGTGTGATGCAGGATCTGTTAAAGTAGTTATTAAATTCATCTTTCTGTGACACATCAATGACAAATCAGTTCGTAAAATATAATTGTTTCAATTTACATTATAGTGGCTGTAAGGGTGCAAACTGCTCACATAGAGACTAAAGAGTGCTTTACATATCTAACAAATTAACTTTTGAGAGTTTCTTGGACATTGTAAATTTGAAAATTGGTTTCCTTTTAATTCATGAGTTGGAATATGAACTGAACTGTCACATATGAAGTTGGAATTTGAATGATGAAATGCATAAACTAAATACAAATGTATCCATCACAAACATCATAGCATTTTAAACAAAAAAACAACAAAAAAACTTTAAAATCCCAACTACTTCTATCTGTCACTCACTCTCATAAGATAAAGACATCTGGGGCCTCATTTATCAACAGTGCGTACGCACAGATGTGTGCGTAATGAGTGCATAAGAACAATTTCATGCAAAGTGTATCAACTTGTACTTATACGTAGGAATGTGTGTAAATATAAGCACAACTCTGAGCATGCTTACGCAGAGAATCTAGCGGTAGAATGGCGATACTACAAAAAGAAAGTGCAGCTGCGTGTTTCCTATGTCCTTTAATTGCAAATACTCAGTTTATAAATTCATAGTTCAAGCTAGACATTTGCATAATTGGTGTAAAAAGCAATAAAAGACACACTGCAAAAAAAGGTTTATTTTGTCATTTCTTGTCAAAAGATCTAAAAATTCTTAAATAAAGATGCATTTACTAGATAAGCAAAGAGAAATAAGATATTTAGTCTAAAAAGTACAGTGAATTTTGCTTAAAACAAGTAAAATCCTCTTAAAACAAGATTATTTTTCTTACCCCACAGGCAGATACGTAATTTTACTTATTTTAAGCAAAATGCACTTAATTTAGATTTTTTTTCCACAATACTAAATTTGCAAAATCTTTTTGCTTATATAGTAAATGCATCTTGATTTAAGAATTTTTATATATTTTAACTAGAAACAAGACAAAAATACTAAGATAAGCCTTTTTTGTTATTAATATTATTAATGCCGAGTTCACACTGCACGATTTTCAAAGACGTCGCATCACTGTTGTTTTCACACTGCACGACTATCTGGGGTAGCATTCAGTTGTTGCTGTGTTCACACTGCATGACTATCTGGGGTAGCATTCAGTTGTTGCTGTGTTCACACTGCATGACTATCTGGGGTAGCATTCAGTTGTTGCTGTGTTCACACTGCACGATGGAACGACGACCGGAGGTTACACACTGCATGACTTTATAATAGGAAGAATCGCAAAATACTATTTTTTTGGCGGGGTTCTCCTGGTACAATTCACATTCCAGGGCCTAAATATCACGTTATTGGGGTCGCTTCAACCTAATGACATGAAAAATAACCGGCGGCAATCACGGATTTGGCAACACTGGTCCGCAAACTACGTTTCATATAACTCCCCGAACTTCCCGCTGCCCCCTGTATCTTGGTCTCTCATTGGCTGTAGGTCATTCGCCGATTGTGTTGTTCAGTCAGAACTCATTGCACACAGCGTGATTGTGAATTGCTGACAGCTCCAGATATTTAGCATGCCAAATATTTCACGGGCGTCGGCGATTCTCTCAGATCGTGTCTTTGATAATTCACACTGGCGTGAACGAGCATCGATTTGCCTCCGATTTCGCAAAACCTGTTGGCGAGTGAAAAATCGGGCTAAAATCATGCAGTGTTAACTCGGCATAAGAACCATGTATGCATGTTTGATAAATATGGATTTTTTTGTACTTACATTCTAAATTTCATTCATAGGACAAAATATAGAAACTTTTCTACGCATTGTTGATAAATGAGGGCCCAGGTCTGACAAGAAATTCTTGAGAAATGCCCTTTTACTGTTAGCTTACATCTATGTTAAGTGATTAAACAAAAGCAAATACTCAATGTATTTAATACATTATTTGTATAATATTAAAATAATTATTTACAAACCATTTATATAGGGCTATTTCTGCATCTGAAATGCTGCTCATCTGTTGAAAGAGCCACGGAGCATATGCATCTAGTCCATGGAAATAAGTGCTGTGACTAGACATAAAAGAATTGCATTTAAGATCCTTGGAGAATTGTTTGATTGAAGAAGCAAGCTTGCTTTGATTTGACACAGCTTCAAACAACTACTACACACGGGATGTTTAAAAGGAACACGGCACATTGGGGTTGAGGGACTTGACATCTTAGCATGACAAGAACCTCCTGATCAAGTTCTGAAGTTTCACATTTATTTATACAACCAAGTATAAACTTATATGACCACAGATATAACTGGAACACACACATCTCAAATCAGTAGAAAGCAAATTTTTGTTGCTGACAGTGCAGCATGTCTTCCTTTCTCTCTCTCTTTGTATTAGACATGCAAGAGGAAGGAAGTCTTTTAAAAACAGCCACCATGAAAACCAGACTTTTAAAAAGATCAAGTGAAATAGTGGTCATCAGATAATAAAAAACAAAGGTGCAGCAATGTAATATTTACATTAGAACTGACACAATGCATCACATCTCCAGTGCTTTGGCAATCAGATCAATCAATGTTCTTTAAAATGTCAGTGACATAATATCCTGTGTGTCTATATCTCAGATCCAATTTTTTTACATAAATTGCTGGCAGCTGATTCCAAATAGCACTTTGATTACTGACACTATACTGTTATCTGTCTTTCGTATTACAGTCAACTTCCTTTCCTTTACAGGCAGTAGTCAAACCACATACCAAAGATTACCAAGTGATAGAGGTCGCTGAGCAAACATTAAACCGCTGTTGCGTCAAGGGTGAATCTCTTTAAGTACTTTGAGTACTCTGTAAACAGATAAACTGGCAATTAATATAATCATCTAGACACATATACATTATATAGATGTAATACTATTAATTCATGTAATACTAATAAGTTAACATCTATATAAAATTAATTACAATGAATGTAATTATAATGCGATATGAATTACTATTACATTCCAAAAAAGTTGCTCTGATCTTTCTTGAGAGTCTGTGGAGGTCATGCTTGATTGGTTGCTTCAGGTCACTGATCAGAACTGGGGCATTTAACCTCAGCTATTGGTCCATATCAGCGCACTATATCACAGTTGCCTGCCTTAATTCTCTTAGGTTAAACATCAGCTGTTGACAAAAGGTGTAGGTTAGAGATCTCCACTGTTGACTTAAAATGAATGTGGTACCGATGCAATGAAATACTGTGCTTCATTAGAATTAGCAGCAACTTCACCATGGCAATACAATTTTGCAACAGACCGTTTCAATTTTTTATATATATTTTTTGGACACAGTCCTATGGTGAAAAGTTTTTAAAAAACAGTACCGTTTCTTTGTATTTGTGAATTTTACTAGCAATTTCTAGTGTACTTTGTTTCTACTATGTATGACAGTTCATACAACTTTAGATATACCATTGTGCAAGGAGCAGCACGATCTCATTTTGATAGAATCAGGCTTGTTGGGCAAAGTCTGAATAGCTGGACCTGTAGAAAGTTCAGCCAAAGTGCTGTTGTTTTTGCATTTATACAGCAGGTGCCCTTTGCTCATGACTCAAATGTGAGGCAGCAAATAAACAGTAATCCGTGTCTTCTGCTCAAATTGCTTTTTATAATCCTCTCATTTGTTTTCTACCCACAGGAGGGCCTTTCCTGAGCCTTGATTCCAGCTTGATTCCCTCAAGGGGTGAATAGGTGAGACGGGTAAGATGACGTCCTTAAACAGTCTGGGCCTGGTACTGGTAGAGTTTGAATATGAATACGAGGGTCGGGATGGTCACAAGGTGTCCATTAAACCCAACGAGCGCTACATCCTTCTGGCCAAAACAAACGATCACTGGTGGCATGTTTGCAAAGATGAACAAGCCAAGCCATTTTATATCCCTGCTAAATATGTCAAGGAGCTTCCACCCAACATCCCTTCACCTCTAGACTTCAGAGAGCCTCCAGGCCCCGCTGTGAAGCCTGTGGTGCCTGACATCACAGAGGCCCGCAAATCCGATGAGGTGACAATTAGACTTCGCTCCAAAGGTAATTACCACAAGACAGAAAACCGCATGTCTACATTTGGAGTTCCTTTGGATTTACACGAGCCCCCTTCTTACAAACATGGCAGACCTTCAGACTCCCTCATCTCCCTGAACACGGTCTCTGCCTCAGACTCATCGCATCAGAAGAAGAGGATGAGTCAAGCAACCAATCTGCTGTATGGCTCTTGCATTGAAACGGTGCCTGATAAGTTTCGAGTGCCTAGCTTCAGCCCAGCTGACCCTCTCCATAAACCTATCCCTGTCAAACCTGTGGAGCTCCCCGTCAGCAAGAACCTAAACGAGACTAAACGTCACAGGAAGTCTCCCGAGCTGGAATCCCCAAAAGAGCCAGAAAGTGAAAGCTCTAGCTCAGAACCACTGCCATCACCAGACTCTGAAAATATTTATGAATCCATATCGGATCTGAATCTGGACCTGTCGACACTGACAGACAAAACACCTGCTGGATTGCCAAGCCCTCAGACCAACACATCATGCTCTGCTCCAACAATAAAGGTACCGTTTTAGCTATATGAGAATGCCTTTTAAATTCTTATTCCTTTCCAGATTTTTAAGGCAGCAAATAGTACATATCTAGGGAAGCAGAATGCAAATTAATTTGGGAGGGGGGGGTCCAACAAAAGGTGCATAAATCCATCATAAAAAGTGCTCCACATGGCTCCAGGAGGTTAATAAAGGCCTTCTGAAGCATATCGATGCATTTTGGTTAGAAACTTTATAAACCGTAATCTCTAGCTTCCATAACTGTTGTACGTACGTTCACTAGAAAGTGGAGTTCCTGCAGATGACGTAGGACGTAGGCGAATAATGACGAACGCAGAAGTGCAGTGGACAGAGCAAAACAAAACACCGGTCACAAATTAGAAGTACAAAATGAGGATTTGTAAAGGCAGGAGGATTTTGATATAATCCAAGAGGAGACTGGTTTTCCTTTGTTGTGAACAAAACTTGGTTCTCGCGAGACTAGCATATTCTCACCAGAGCTTATGTTACGCCTATGTCCTACCAACGTGATCTCATGATAATTCGTATGTATTTTACGTAAAATGTGCTTCTATAAAACGTACATTTACTTTTTTATTGTACGTTTTTACAGGCACTAAAACGTACAATACTGACGTATTTTCAGCATTTAAACGTACAAAACTGACGTATTGACGACACCTAAAAATGACTCCTTGTGAATATTGAAATCGCAGCATTAATTTTATTAGTTTTTAGTTGTCATATGAAGTACCTTGTTTTCAATTGCATTATTAAATTGTTTACTCGTTTACTTATGAAATGATAACATTTCGTTTTGTTGTGATTTCTGTTGCCAGCTCGTTTCCAAGAATATGCCTACATAATGTTAAACACGACTTCACTTTAAACCTTAAAATAAATACAATTTCTGCAATCGTTTAACCTTTACTTGTCATGTAATGTTTACTTTGATTGCCATGGGCCACAAAAGGTGTTTTTTCCACATGCTGTGACTGAAAATATAACTATAAAATACACCAAAAGATTACTTTTAGTACTGCTTTTGACATTTTTGCAATAAATAAATGATTGTAACGTTAATTGCATTTATCTGTCATGTTTTTCTTATACTGTACAGAAATGTTTAGGCTTATAGGTAGGAGTGGAATTAGCGACTGTAAATATATTGTAATGATATATTGTTTAAAAATTTTGTATTTTCCTGCGTATTTCGGTAATTTGCGTTTTATATCCTTTATCGCTATAGAATGGGTAGGTTAAGGGGTCTAAAAATCGAAATTGCTTATTGATAAAATGATAAAAATGCATATTCGCTATAAAATGGGTAGGTTTGGGGGCAGGTTAAAGGTTTGGGGGCAGGTTAAGGGGTCTAAAAATCGAAATCGCTTATTGATAAAATGATAAAAATGCATTGATACGAATATCTAAATGATATAAAAGATACATACATATTTTTTATAAAAATACGTAGCGATTTGTACGTTTTAAACGTTGAAATACGTCTAAATTGTACGTTTTAGCATGAATGAAAACGTACAAAAATGTAGGTTTTGTGCTTGTAAATGTTACTAATACCTACGTATAAACCTGAGACCAGGCTGGTCCTACATCACCTGCTGGCGCCACTCTATTGTGTACATGAGTACTACAGATAGCAGAAACTAGAATTTATGGTTTATAAAGTTTTAAATATGGATATTTTTCTTTCACATATACATCGATTAACTTCAGGAGGCCTTTATTAATGCCCCTGTGCTGTGTGGAATGCTTTTTATGATGGATGGATGGATGCACTTTATTGAAATTTAAAAATCTCGACCACCGTTCACTGCTATTATAAAAGCTTTTTTAAAATATAACTCCGATTGTATTCGTCTGAAAGAATAAAGTCAGATACACCTAGGATGGCTTGAGTAAATCATGGGGTAATTTTCATTTTTGGGTGAACAATCCCTTTAACTAGAAAAGTCCAACTTTGAATTAACAAAGTTAAAGAGTCTTGAGGTTTTGAAGACCATGCATGCCTTACAGATTACAGTCTTACAGGATCTGCTGATGCAAACAAGAATGCTTGTTTTCGAATCCTCTTTGAAGCATTGGTTTCTCTTTCTAAATTCCACTGTTAACGGTTCCTTAAACCATACTGACCTATTTCTGTACAGACACAACCAATACTGATGCCGAAAGATGTGATAAATCATTTAAACCCAGTTACATCATTGCCTTTCACATACACTAATGTTAAAATTTGTCTTCTGTCTTGGACGGAGAAAGCATTGGGCATTTGATCAAAGTGGGCCACTAGGAGGCGATGTTGGCATGGTAAATCAAAGCAAAGCAGTACGTTTATCGTAAAGAACTGAGATCCACTATAAACGAATTTGCACCCATTATCATATCTTCTACTTTCACTAACAGAATTTACAGACAGCCATGATCTTGATGTGATCAGGTCACCATCAATGTGGCATTTTGTTCACTTTAGAAGTAGTTACTCAGCTGTTTTTGGAGCCACATGAAATAAAGCACTGGAAACAATGGGAAATAAAGGAGAGCTGCTTAACAATAACGCCCTCCTACGTGACATCAGAACAGGATATTACAGCTTTTCCTTCAGCAAGGGAAGGATAAAGTGTATGTTTTATCCTATGAAAGACATCTAGAACTCTCATCCTATAAAAACCATGTGTACCAACATAACAGTCAGTTAGCCACTACCCTGCAAACTGTAGGCCTATCCAAAGAAAACATAAAAATCCAGTTTTATTTGCATTCACTATGTTTGTAATGCACTTGCCTGCTTACAGGTTAACAGGGCACCCATCCCTTTTTCTTGTGTGTGTGTGAACAAATTTGAAAGGTTTGGACACACTGTGCCACATAGTTCAATTAATAAAAGCTACAGGGCATGTCACAACAAGGTTAGGTTTTCTTTTGTGTCAACTGTCTCTTAAAGAATACAAAATAGAAATGCAGCTCACTTCTAGTAGCAGGCAATGTTTTCAATCAAATTCAAACCTGAAATATAATATGAGACTACGTTTTATAATTGTGTTATTTGTTTCAGAATACATTTGTGGTGGTAGAGATAAAAATACATGTTATTTGTCTTTTTGCATGTAAACTTCAAAGGGGAACATGTTAATCTCCTGGGACACTTTTGGGATCTGAGTCAGGCTTGGTGTTGAAGCTGCAAGGCTACTATTGTTGGCACAGATGTTTTAGCTTTCAAAAACAGTACAGGATCCTGAAGCTTGAAATTTGTCAGAAAACCAGGGAGAAGGAGATAAATACTGAGTATGAAAGAAAGAAAGAAAGAGAGAGAGAGAGGGGGGGTTTTATTGTTATTTTCAAATTGTCCCATTCTCTACTACATTGGTAATTTAAATTGTTTGTCATAAAGCTACTGAAACATTGAAACTTTGTGGGAGGAGAGAGACAGATGGAGAGCGAGAGTGAAAGAGAGATGTTTGGCCTACTTTTTTTTTTTTTACAGAAATAGCTTTCTATAGAAAAATGATTAAATATAAAATATTCATTTTCATTTCAGTTTCATAACAGAATTCCAGAATTTGTACAAAATTCCAGGGAATCTAGTAGTTCATTCTCATGTTCTCAGTTGCTCTAAACATTGCCTCATTTCAAAGCATTTTAAGTTATAGCGGACAAAGCCTGGATTACTTTTAGTACTGCTTTTGACATTTTTGCAATAAATAAATGATTGTAACGTTAATTGCATTTATCTGTCATGTTTTTCTTATACTGTACAGAAATGTTTAGGCTTATAGGTAGGAGTGGAATTAGCGACTATAAATATATTGTAATGATATATTGTTTAAAAATTTTGTATTTTCCTGCGTATTTCGGTAATTTGCGTTTTATATCCTTTATCGCTATAGAATGGGTAGGTTAAGGGGTCTAAAAATCGAAATTGCTTATTGATAAAATGATAAAAATGCATATTCGCTATAAAATGGGTAGGTTTGGGGGCAGGTTAAGGGGTCTAAAAATCGAAATCGCTTATTGATAAAATGATAAAAATGCATTGATACGAATATCTAAATGATATAAAAGATACATACATATTTTTTATAAAAATACGTAGCGATTTGTACGTTTTAAACGTTGAAATACGTCTAAATTGTACGTTTTAGCATGAATGAAAGCGTACAAAAGTGTAGGTTTTGTGCTTGTAAATGTTACTAATACCTACGTATAAACATGAGACCAGGCTGGTCCTACATCACCTGCTGGCGCTACTCTATTGTGTACATGAGTACTACAGATAGCAGAAACTAGAATTTATGGTTTATAAAGTTTTAAATATGGATATTTTTCTTTCACATATACATCGATTCACTTCAGGAGGCCTTTATTAATGCCCCTGTGCTGTGTGGAATGCTTTTTATGATGGATGGATGGATGCACTTTATTGAAATTTAAAAATCTCGACCACCGTTCGCTGCTATTATAAAAGCTTTTTAAAAATATAACTCCGATTGTATTCGTCTGAAAGAATAAAGTCAGATACACCTAGGATGGCTTGAGTAAATCATGGGGTAATTTTCATTTTTGGGTGAACAATCCCTTTAACTAGAAAAGTCCAACTTTGAATTAACAAAGTTAAAGAGTCTTGAGGTTTTGAAGACCATGCATGCCTTACAGATTACAGTCTTACAGGATCTGCTGATGCAAACAAGAATGCTTGTTTTCGAATCCTCTTTGAAGCATTGGTTTCTCTTTCTAAATTCCACTGTTAACGGTTCCTTAAACCATACTGACCTATTTCTGTACAGACACAACCAATACTGATGCCGAAAGATGTGATAAATCATTTAAACCCAGTTACATCATTGCCTTTCACATACACTAATGTTAAAATTTGTCTTCTGTCTTGGACGGAGAAAGCATTGGGCATTTGATCAAAGTGGGCCACTAGGAGGCGATGTTGGCATGGTAAATCAAAGCAAAGCAGTACGTTTATCGTAAAGAACTGAGATCCACTATAAACGAATTTGCACCCATTATCATATCTTCTACTTTCACTAACAGAATTTACAGACAGCCATGATCTTGATGTGATCAGGTCACCATCAATGTGGCATTTTGTTCACTTTAGAAGTAGTTACTCAGCTGTTTTTGGAGCCACATGAAATAAAGCACTGGAAACAATGGGAAATAAAGGAGAGCTGCTTAACAATAACGCCCTCCTACGTGACATCAGAACAGGATATTACAGCTTTTCCTTCAGCAAGGGAAGGATAAAGTGTATGTTTTATCCTATGAAAGACATCTAGAACTCTCATCCTATAAAAACCATGTGTACCAACATAACAGTCAGTTAGCCACTACCCTGCAAACTGTAGGCCTATCCAAAGAAAACATAAAAATCCAGTTTTATTTGCATTCACTATGTTTGTAATGCACTTGCCTGCTTACAGGTTAACAGGGCACCCATCCCTTTTTCTTGTGTGTGTGTGAACAAATTTGAAAGGTTTGGACACACTGTGCCACATAGTTCAATTAATAAAAGCTACAGGGCATGTCACAACAAGGTTAGGTTTTCTTTTGTGTCAACTGTCTCTTAAAGAATACAAAATAGAAATGCAGCTCACTTCTAGTAGCAGGCAATGTTTTCAATCAAATTCAAACCTGAAATATAATATGAGACTACGTTTTATAATTGTGTTATTTGTTTCAGAATACATTTGTGGTGGTAGAGATAAAAATACATGTTATTTGTCTTTTTGCATGTAAACTTCAAAGGGGAACATGTTAATCTCCTGGGACACTTTTGGGATCTGAGTCAGGCTTGGTGTTGAAGCTGCAAGGCTACTATTGTTGGCACAGATGTTTTAGCTTTCAAAAACAGTACAGGATCCTGAAGCTTGAAATTTGTCAGAAAACCAGGGAGAAGGAGATAAATACTGAGTATGAAAGAAAGAAAGAAAGAGAGAGAGAGAGGGGGGGTTTTATTGTTATTTTCAAATTGTCCCATTCTCTACTACATTGGTAATTTAAATTGTTTGTCATAAAGCTACTGAAACATTGAAACTTTGTGGGAGGAGAGAGACAGATGGAGAGCGAGAGTGAAAGAGAGATGTTTGGCCTACTTTTTTTTTTTTTACAGTTTTTTTTTACTTGGCTCTCGACGCGATAAAGGCAGAACTCTTCTTAATCTTCTATTGACTTTTTATGGCGGTTAAGGCAGAACTCAACCGAATCGCTTGTTTTTAGAAGGCTTTAATGGTTATAATAAGAGCGTTTGCTATACACGACTTTGAGCGCGAATAGTCTGTGTTTATGGGAAATTATAAATCAATTCAGTTTTATTTGTATTGCGCTTTTCACAGTATAGGCCTATATTGTTTCTAAGCAGCTTTGATGCCCACTTGGGTTTGTGAAGTATAACACTGCTTTAAAAAACGAGCTTAAACCAGTCTAAACTGTTTTCACTGATCTACCTTATTTAAGCTGATCTCCCCAAATTGCTAGGAGATCAGCAAACCAGCTGTTTTCCCCTCTTAAATTAAAAATGTACAGCTCTTTATATAGAAATATAAAGTAGATTTCATGTCCACGCCTTGTTTTACCATTAAGTCAAGGTTCATTAGGTCTATTGCTGTTAAATGATTGCCATGCAGCCTATTTACTGTATGTTTTTATTAGACTGGATAATCAGTTAGCATATTCATTATAAATAGCCAACTAAAACAATACTCAAACTAAAACTGTTAAATTCCAGGTTGAAATTGATATTTTTGTGTAAAATAATATTGGGGTTTAATTTATCATGTAAATATTGATATATAAAGAAACCTTAAGTGGTCACGGAAAAGATGGAGAGCTTTTGTAGGCAGAACATTTTATTTTTGTGCTTTACCTTTGAGGTAAACCTATCATTTAACTGATTCATTTGTGCATCAAATTATTCAAGACAGTCTGTTTTGACCTCTCAATGGAGTGGAGCTGTTTTGAACAGATAAGGCCACTTGCTTTCTGAATTGCTTAGACCTGTGTGAATAAGGATTTCATCGATTGAGAAAATATAATGTAGACTGTTTAATTATTGCTTATTAATAGTAAGTTATTATGGCCTTCTAATGATTTCTTTGCACTTTTTGTGATTTACATTTCAAATTGTTAAATTCTGCAGCCTCTTTTGGATATGGATATTTTGCAGTTACAACATGAGCAAGCCAAAACCTCTGAGATGCATGCAGATGTTTAAATTTCGCACGGTATCCTCAAAACTTTAGATAATATTTGATCTGCGATCAACCTTTGAATGAATCAGTGGGATTTATTTTGTGACTAATATTTGTGCCATCTGGTTTAATACAAATTCTTTTACTTTTAATCAGACACATGTATTTATTCAGATATACTTTTAATCAGACCTAAGTGAACAGCAATGAGGAAATCTTTTAAATCGTTTAAAGTACTTTGTTTGTGAACACTGGTATAAGTGTTCCTGGTTTCTGTTATTGTTTGTGTTGCATAAGGAAGAACTGTCTGTAAACTCAGTGATCAAGAATGGGGTCAAAATACTCTGGAATGTCACACCATAAGACTATTTTGAGACTATGGGCGACGTAAATAATTGACCAAACAACATAGTGTGCATTGATTTTTGGCAGTTTGCTGTGGTTCGTGGGTTTAAATGAAAAATATTTGAATTACCTGAGGGATTTTGATTGTTATTTCAAAATCAAAGTGTTAGAAATTATTTTTCTCTAAAACATGACCCCAACACTGAAATTTGGTTAATTTGTTGGGCCTTCTTGAACCCTGCAACACTTTTTTGGTCTGTGTGTCAGTGTGTTCAGTTGAAACAAGATGGCATGAAATGCAGATGCAGTTTCCTTGACACCAGTGCTGGTAGAGTGTTCTGCTTTTTCAATAAAAATACCAGAGTACATTTACATTGCTTGCCTGTGCAACACACCCAGCCTAGATATCCTAGATATGGCTCGGATCCCTCATTTAGTGTAAGTCTATGGGATGTTTTGGGACATTTTGCCATTAATTGGCCAAAAATTATTTGCATAGATAGCACACCTCTCCTCAACAAGCCAAACTATTTGAGGTTTCAGCTGAGCTACATGATGCCAGAGTTTAATAACTAGATTTGGGGGTTTAGAAACGTCCCTAAAATATGAGCAATAACAATAGTTTGTGAGCTGAGCTAAATCGTACCTGTTGTCATTGTTTTTAAACCTGCCAATTCTAATGGCAATGCTGGAAATAAAAGGTCTGATCCAGTAACACGTTTCTGTGAAATACAGATCAGCACACAGGGTCACCTTTAAAGTGAAATCAGGTGAGTTTCTAAAAGAGCTTTTGAGGTTTTATTTGAATGATGAAGCTTTGGCCTTTAATCTAGACTTACCGCTTGATTTGGTTACACTAGAATCCCGTCTCACCCAGTTCTTCGCACGTAGCTTGTTCAGCAGGAAAGAGGAATTAAGTTTGCAAGTGAAAGTGATTTCAGTTTGCAAGCACTACTTCCCTTATTGGGATAATGGGACTTTGCATACGCTGACGGATATTACTTTAAGCATGGCTTTGATTTTACTTCAAATTCTTGTTTGTTGTCCATGTAGCCTTTTTGACAGATCGCAGGATGTTTACCAAGCCAATAATTATGTTGTTTATTTTAATTAGCATTACTCCACCTCAAGAGGAAATGATAGTTTAACATGAGTCCCTCCACCCACAGCAGTTAGTTTGTGTTCCCAGTTGAGGTTTCTGTGTTTGTGTGTGCGCACAAACACGCCTGTTGGACCCTCAGGAGATCCCCTTTAGCTTTCCTGTCAATTAATCTGATGTGCCCCTCCCCTAAAGCCGGATGTTTTTTTTGTAAATTCCCAATTTCTGTGAATCCCTACTTACTGTATATCAGCTGGTACTGTACTGTTAGCCAGAAGCCGTGTTGTAGTTCAGCAGAAAAACGTTTCCAGATCTTCTGGTGTTTTGAAACTCTCGCTCCTTTCAGGTGGGACCATATGTGGTCAGAACACAATAGTTGAATTTTTTTTTTTATGATAGTAGCTTTATTTTGCTGACTGCTCGGATGGAAGTAAAAGAGGTGATCCTTAAGGCTTGCCATACGCTTATGCCAAGGCTGCAGACCTTCCTGAGGTTTCGTAAGGTAAGCGGTAAACAAGGTAGCTTTGTGAGACTGAGACTGGGGTTTGTGGGAATGCTGTGACAGATACGCAGGTAGGATATCGTGCTTGTCAGACTACCCTGCTATTGTTTGCTTACTGTCGTTTACCCAACAATTTTCTACTCCAAGTTTGTTATTGCTAGTTAAGAAGTGAAACAGGGTCAGATGGTTTACCTTTGTTTTGCAGTCTTGAACTGAATCCATCAACAAATTGTAATTGTTAATGGGTCATTCGTATTTATAGATCCTGTATAAGAGATTGCGATTAATCGCATGCAAAATAAAAGTTTTTGTTTACATAATATATATGTGTGTGTGTACTGTGTATATTTATTATATATATATATATATATATATATCTAAAGACACACACATACAGCATATATTTTGAACATATTTACATGTATATATTCATATAAATTATATAATATATAAGTATATTTAATATGTAAACGTAACATATTTTTCTTAAATATATACATGCATGTGTGTGTATTTATATATACATAATACATATACACAGTACACACACATGTATTATATAAACAAAAACGTTTATTTTGGATGCAATTAATGGCGATTAATCATTTCACAGCACAACTTTATACTAATTAAAAGATTAATACATAGATTATTTGTACTTTGTCAAACTGCATGAGTTTAGTGAACAAAAAGCTCAAATGTGATTAAAAATTCTGTTCATTTACACCACTTGAACACACATTATCATAATTTATATATTTACACAGAGACAATGTTTTTAAACTTAAAATAAACTTGTAAAATCAAGTTGTTCTGTTTGCTGCATTGTAAACTGACAGAGTTTATTAATGTTATATTATTTTGATGCACTTGGGTTCTTTTTTAGCTGACGCGCATATCAGATTATTGAGATACTCCAGCAGGCCGTACATTTTGGCAGTGGTCCACACACTCCAGCATTATGTGTGTATCAAGCTCCTCTCAAATGTACATCGTGCAGCGGAAACTCCTGCCCGTTGTTATGTTTTGATCTTGGCTTCCCTTCCCCAGAGAGTGTGCTGTGGAAAACACATTATCTGGATGCTTCCTCATTTTGGAAGAACATGGTATCCAGAGAAACTTTCACTTGGACTAAACAAACACAGGTTTTCATTAGGATGGCCTGTTGTTGATGTTTTTCCGACCTCACATTGTGGTTTCCAATGAGCTTTCCACAGGTGTGCAGCAAGGCTCCTGTCTACGTCTTGCCAGCTTTTTGGTATGATGCCCATGATAGTTCTAACACAGATGAAAATTATGTCACCAACTCACCCTCATGATGGTTGAAACACTAACTATGCCTTTTTTAACTAGTGGACTGGAGTTAGCTAGCAGAATGCCCAAGCTGCTTTTTTTTTACACAAATGGTGACTTTGACTGTCAAGTGTACAGTACATACTCTTAAGCTGTCCATACAACTCTGTATTCTTATGTAACTCTAAAAATGTTTTAAACAGCATGAGGTGATTTATTGGTTTGTAATGTTTTGGGCAAACTTTCCAATTAAGTGCAGAGGTCTGTTCTAGTTTATTAAAATTCCACTGAAGAACTCTATAATGGGAAAAAGAGTGAAGGCCTGAAGATGAAAGCTGGCAAGATATTTGATTCCAAATAAACGTCCTTGTGTTTTCCTGAATCGAGGGAGCGGTTCCAGCAGGATTTTCTTCCCATAGCTCTTTGATTTCATCAGGTTTCTATAGACCTTTGTTCAGATGAATAATGTAAGTTTTTGCATGGGACATAGACAGATACACTCCTCATGCCAGTGCCATGTTCCGTGTGATGTGGTCTGTTCAATTGTATGTGTCCATAAAAGCTTAATATTTACTTTTTTCAAATTTGATTATGATATACAGTACTTGATAAATACTTCAAGTACTTAAATTTACTTTGTTTTGACCTTGATTTTCATCTTTTGATTAAATTTAGTCCTGTAGAAGTTGCCATTATACCCAAAACATCATCATTCTTCTCTCTCATCAGACAGAGAATGACCCAAACACAGCTGTGTATGCCAACATTACTGACCTGAAGAAGACCATTCCTCGCTCTGCAAACTCCTCTACTTCAACTTGCTCGTCGCCCGGCATCACCCTCAGTCCTGCTCCGGACTCCGCCTCCCCTCCCAACTCGGCCGGATGGCAGGTTCATACTGACCACGACAGCGGTAAGGAGTACTACTACCACCCTGCCACAGGACAGAGCAGTTGGTCTGATCCCCGTAGCCCCCCAGCAGGAGCAGGTATGGAGTCTGTGACCTCCCCCATACCTGTGTCCACCCCGTCCTCAGCACACTCGCTGGGCTCTGACTGGGAGCAGCTTTTGGATGAGACCACTGGGAGACATTATTATTATAATTATGCTTTGAAGCAAACCTCTTGGACTGCCCCGGAGCCATCGGAACTACCTCCGTCCTCTACAGATAAGGCACACAGTCATGGCAAGGAGCCAAACGGGCCGGTAAGATTCTGCCGCTCCATCTGCTCTACCATTTATGATTAGTAAGATTATTTTAAAGAAATTTAATAATTTTATTCTGCAAGGATGCAAAAAATTGATCCAAACTGGCAGTAAAGATTTCTGTCCCTGTTTTTTGTTCACTTTTTGCTTCCGCAGCCACCTCTTCCAGAGGAGGACTACCCAGCGAATCAGCGTGAGGATTCCCATTTTTCTCTTCAGCTCCCTAAGGATTTTCAATTGCCCCAAATCAAGATTGCCATCATCCCTAGGGCTGTTGTGGACATGCATAAAGACGTCCCTGTGGGCTGGGCTCAATCTGTAGGGGCCGATGGAAAATCTGTCTACACAAATGAACTCACACATGAACAGGTCATGAGAGTTCATCACAACACACATACACACATGCACAGGGGATGATATTAAACATGTTTAAAATGGAGATGGGGTTGCTATTTTCTTATTGGAAGCTAAAAGTGAAATCAAAATAGCCAGCATATTTAATAAATAAACATGCTAGAGGTATGTGTTGATCTTTGGGAAAGATTTGTCAAATAGTTCTCTAGTGGGTCTATATCTCCACATTGCATATGCTCAAATATATACTTTTATTTTAACGTAAATAATTTCAGAGCCAAATCTTTAAAATAAGTCGCTTAATAAATAAACCAAAACTAATATTTTTGTCTCCCAATCGCAGTGGATCCAGTCTAAGGATGACAAAGGGAAGTTGTATTACTACTTAAAGGATGGGTCTAAATGTCAGTGGACCCTTCCAGAGGTCTGTATAGGATTTTCTTTGGACATTCAAGTTTCTGTATTTCATTCTGTTTTTGTGTTTTTTTTTTTTTTTTGGTCAAATACTTTTTTTTTTAAATTTTCTTTACAAATGCATATCTCACCCTGAACTCTGTATGAACTTATAAGACCTTTATTTACTCTGTGTAAAGGCTTCAGTCCCACCTGGTCAGCCGATCAATGGAAATGGAACAGACCAAGATACTCAACCTGTTATGAACTGGAGGCAATCCCAGTTCACCGTATCTCAGGAAGACCTGGTGAGTTTCTGGACACTCTTAACTAGGGTTGTGATGGTGAGGATATTGTCCCACCCGTAAAGCAATTGTTCATTTGAATTTTCCCTCTTTTCCTCGCTTTCCGTCGCATTTAAATAGCTTAAAATTGCCATGCGCATTTTACTTTCACTTTCGAATTAGCAGCAGTTCAGCATCAATTGCTTGAATGCAACAACAAAATACAACGTCAAACTCACTTTAGCCTATATATCAAACATAGAACTTTTATTAACAAAACGAATAAAAATACACCATGCTGTAGGGCAGGCCGACTCACTCTCCTCACTGGATAAATTAATGTTGTTCGGCACGCTGCATTGTGCAGCCGCGTTCAGTTTTTAATTGTAGTGTCTGTTCTTTTACTGAAATAAATTATTTTTATTTCTATAAAAAAATCAAAACGACGGTGGGGGTCGGTGACGCGGTGGGCAAGTGACGTAACCGGTGTTGCGGCTTAACACTGGTATCACCGTCAACACCGTCTATCGCGGCAAGCCTACTCTTAACCTGGATCTGTTCACTCATATAATTTAAGATATATACAGTTGTTTGACTTTTTAAAAAATCCTGTCCTTTGTAACTCATTAACCTTTATCTGACTTGTGAACCCTTATAGAGGTCAGAGACAGCTAGACATAAACCAAAAAGTTTCTTCACAGTTTCAGCAAATTGTGTGAGGGATGCCCTCTCACTGTTCTCTCTCATGTGAGACATTTCATTCTCAGCTATTTTTGCAGCTTACATCAGTGACCACAACAGGAAGGAAGGAAACATCTGGTACCTGATCTGACACACCACCGCACCATTTTCCACCAGCTAATATTCATTTATTTCTCTTTCTCTCGTTTTCCTCCTGCAGAAATTTTCCCCCTCACACAGGCGGATCGCCTCTGACAATGCCAGTGATGCATCCAGTTCAGGGAATTCACCAGAATCACAGCATAACGTATGTAACATGACCTCTGTTATTTCCAGCCCTCAGTGGAGCTTTTAACTCATGTCATTTAGTTCACCAAAACTCATTCATGTGTAACAGTCTCATTCTTTACTGCATTGTCATTTAGCTCTCATTCATGTCAAGTTCCCCTAATGGAATGCTTTTGCATGCATAATCTAAAACGAATTATAAACCATTGTTTAAGGCCATGCTAATAAAAAAATATGTTTTAAGTCTCAAGTAAACAATTTCCTGCCATTATCAGGTTTTTATAATGTGCTTTAGTTGTCAGTGTTTTTATGTAAAAATAAACTAGTTGTTGATCAAAAATATGCAATATAATGTGATTTGCTCTACAAAAATGAAAAGAAGTCCACGATTTAGTGAGAACCCAAGATTTTGTTTCCTTTCTCAAGAATAAAAAGTTAAGGCGGCGGAGGAACCTGTCCAGTCACAGCACAGATTCACATTCTCATCATGTGCGTCCTGAGCTTGTTTATTGGGCCTGTTAAGTTGTCTGCATTGGGGTCCAAAACTAACATGTCGTGCATTAGATGAAAACTAACATCACTGCTTGTTGTCCAGTGGCTGGAAAATAGTTTTGCTTCATTTTAAAATGTGTCTTTGTTAGTAGCTGTTGATCGTGTTGTTTTGTGGCATGCTGTTTCGTTGTTGTTCATTTAACATGCTACCAACATACCTGCACTAACACTTTTTTAAATTATTATTATTTTATATTTTTATTTTGTTGCACTCACATCACACAAAGTTTTCTGAAATTTAGCTCTTATTTGTTTGTCATTATGAAATGGGCAAATAGTATATTTTTAAACTTTCACAAAGAGCTTTTTTGTTTGTCCTTCATTTGATGTGTTTTTTATTTTATTTTAAATAAATCCGATCCCTCTAACAAACAACCCCTTGTCTTTTGCATTCATCAGTCATCACTGGAGAAGGCTGGGATTCTCAACAAGACAAAAGTGGCTGAGAATGGAAAAAGACTGAGGTGGGGCCTTAAATTAACTGAGTTTATCTTTGGTTAAACAGTACAGTCATCCTTCAAGTATTAAAATATGAAAACTACTGTGTAGTTGTGTTTTTACTGCAGGGATTCCCAAACTTTCTTGTCAACCCCCTGAGATATTAATGTAAATATATTAATAATGTCACATTCTTCAACATGCAGTACATTTTTTTATTTCATTTAATGACATTGCATTTCATTTTTTTCTGTTTGTTTTTATTTTACTTTTCCATTTTAATAACTAATTATTAGGTTTTCAATCAACGCACAACTGCAGTTACCTTGAAAGCCCTGGTCTGGGAAACATGCACTTTTAGCTAATGGTAGTTTATATAAAGATTCCCTTTTATATATTCCTCAGATGCTGAGGATAGGGTAAGATTAGACAGATCTTTGATCTTTAAAGTGTTTTACCATGTGTCTCTGCTCTGAAATGGCTGTTGCTGTCTTTGCAGGAAGAACTGGGCGCAGTCGTGGACTGTTCTCCATGATGGCATACTCACTTTCCACAAAGACCCTAAATTTACACCTGCTGGGATGTCTGTAAGTTTACTTAATCTGTTTACTACGTAATTTGGGATGCACAATAGATCAGTAACATATCAGTATTAGACTTTGTTTTAAATGTATCATATTAGTCGATATTGAATATATATACTGTTTATTGGTTATCGGCACCCCTAGTTGGTCTGGTACAACATTGATTTTGAGAAATCACATACAGTAGCACCTACTAAAGAGAACCAATTTAAAATAAACTGATTGCCTTTGGTTGACTCCTGCAGACCAAGAGCAATCAGATCGTCCCTGAGTACACAGTGGAACTGAAAGGAGCGACTTTATCATGGGCGTCTAAAGAAAAGTCAAGCAAGAAGAATGTTCTAGAGGTGAGCACTGTGACTCGGGACATTCTTTCCTGTTCATAGCTTGTGCAAAATAAATAATCAAAGGACTGCATCCTGTGAAATTTATTACACATTGCTTTTCCACAAATGAAGACTGAATTTGTTTCTCTGAATTCAAATATGTTCCATTGTGATCGGTTTAGTCATTGGCAAGTGTGACTGGTGACCTTTGTTTTGGCAATAAAACAAATGCTGCCAGAACTCTTGCACTATTAGTAACGTGTTGCAGTTAAGGGAGTGGTGAAGCTGAGAAGTATGTTATCTTAGGCACGAATATCTTAAAGGGGTCCTATTATGTTCTTTTACAAAGTCTTGATTTTGTTTTGGGGGTGTACTAGAACAGGCTTTCAGACTAGGTTGTTCGAAAAACACATTCTTTTTCACATATTTTACGTTATTACAACACCTCTCTCCCCAGTCTGGCATGAACGGCTCGAATAGTTCCTGTATCAAATGAAGGCCGCCTTCTGAAATACGAAATGTACTGTGATTGGTTAGCTGGGCCAGTGTGTGTTGTGATTGGTTAGCTGGGCCAGTGTGTGTTGTGATTGGTTAGCTGGGCCAGTGTGTGTTGTGATTGGTTATCTGGGCCAGTGTGTGCTGTGATTGGTTAGCTGGGCCAGTGTGTGCTGTGATTGGCAGCACTCAGCGCCTGGTCGGGAAATGTCATGCCCCTTACCATAGCCGCCTGTGAGCTTCAGTTTAAATATTGCGTCAAAATCAAATAAATTTGAGCGCGATTTAAACCCGGATGATTGTAACCACTCTAAGTTCGTCTGCCTTGGGAAAGCTAGCGTGTCTCCGACATAGTGATAACAATCGTTGCCTTCTCTAGTGCAGCTCGACCAGGTCTCGTCCCATTCGTCGATATTTGTGATATCACAAATCCCAGAAAATATGCGTTGTAGTCCAAACGATTCGTTCGTTGTAGTTTTTGAAAAGTTAGGGTTTATTTCTGTTAAATAAAATATCTCCTTCTGAAGTGGACTTTGAGCTTTGTAACATTGCAGATCTTTTTTATGCTCAAACAGCAACATTACAGACTAATTAAAGTTAAAAAAGTGAAAACGCATAATAGGACCCCTTTAAAATGTATTACCTTGACATGGATTGACACCAGTAATTGTTGGCTTTTGCCCTCAGAGATTTTCTTGTCAGCATATATCAGTCCATATTTTTGAATAATAAAGCCAGTAACACTGTCCATGTCTCTGAGCAGCTCAAGACACGTCACGGCTCTGAGTATCTGATACAGTATGACACAGACAGCATCATACACGACTGGCACAAGATCATTCTGGACACCATCAGACTGCTGGTGAGTGCCACAAACAGTGTAACAGGAAAACACAAAATCCTGTCATGTTTCCTCTTAAAATGATGTTGTGATCTTTCACAGCAGGACCATGGCCATTACTCTGAGGATGAAGCAGAAGATATCCCAGAAAAATCTACATTGCCTGCAGATAAAGAGAGGAAGAGTGAATGTCAGTAACTGAATCAGATGCACATCAAACACATTGCTGTTATTAATCATTTAATTCAGCATCTTTGTATTTTTAAATATTCTTCTTACAGCAACAAGACTGAGTTCTTCTAGTAGCATAGACATTGAACAGGGCCGTGTTCGCACCAAGCTACGCAAGTTCCTCCAACGGCGGCCCACCCTGCAGTCAGTCAAAGAGAAGGGCTACATTAAAGGTTAGTATCGACTTTTGCCTCTTATAACATGATCTTAATTAATGTCGCTGACTGTGATTAAATGCAGTCTATAAATATTGAAGACTCACTTTCAAAGTCTCGTGGACTTGTCCTTGTCCTTATCCCATGTTCACAGTAAATCGTTTTAATTTTCAGTTTCTCTTTGTTTACAGAGAATGTGTTTGGCTGCCACCTAGACACCCTCTGTCATCGGGAAAACACAACCGTGCCCAAGTTTATGGAAAAATGCATCAGATCTGTTGAGAAAAGGGGTAAGCGCTCGTTTTGGTGTCTGTTTGCAAGTTCATTAGTGAGAAAAGTTATCTAAAGTGTCAGATTCTGTGTAGGTCTGAAAATAGATGGACTCTACAGAGTGAGCGGGAACCTGGCTGTCATCCAGAAGCTGCGATATAAAGCTGATCACGGTAAACAAGAGCTAGACACATCATCACAATGACTGTAACTGTGTTTTCAACCCTTGAACTGTATACATCCACCATTTAGGACTGAGTTGATCAGTGTTTATAGAATGCTGGAAATAAATGCATTTACCATGGTAACAATCTGCCAAAACACCTTAATTACTGCAGTTATAGTTAAGTATTTCGTTCAGAATGTTAATTGATGTTTTAAAAACTTCTCATGAGGAGGAATTTTTAGAACTTTAGAAAATTATCGGAGGTCAAATTGAAAGAGCTTGTATAGTTTTTCTTACAATGCTGTAAAAGTATGTTTTTTTTCAAAGTTATTTTTATCGTAAATAGCTATAAACATAATATAAATAATGTTAATAAAAATGGTTGCTGCTGTAAAATCACAAATTCGTGTGGAAACTCCTTAAACGGTTTTCAGAATTTATTTATTTATTCATTATAGCAGTGGTGGATAAACAATACTGTATTATTGACTATATAAAACTGTATATTCCTTTCTTTCTGTAGAAGAGGATCTGGATCTGGAGGATGGGCAGTGGGAAGAGATCCATGTGATCACAGGAGCTTTGAAGCTTTTCCTGCGTGAACTTCCTGAGCCTCTTTTCCCCTTCAGCTTTTTTGATAGGTTCATCGCCGCCATTCGTGAGTGTTACTGTCCTATTTTAGAGAACCAAATCAATGTTTGTTTTTTTAGTTCACCCAAAAATGAAAATGTTGTCATTATTTTCTCACTCTTAAGTTGTTCCAAACTTGTATGAGTTTCTTTCTTCTGTTGAACACAAATGAAGATATTTTGAAGAATGTTGGTAGCCAAACAGTTGCTAGTAGCCATTGATTTGCGTTTAATCATTTCCATTTCAATTTATATTTTTTTCAATGGCTAACAGCAACTTTATTTACTAACATTCTTCAAATGATCTTCTTATGTGTATAATATAAGAAAGAAACTCATACAGGTTTGGAACAACTCGAGAGTGAGTAAATGATGACATCTTCATTTTTGGGTGAACTATCCCTTTAAGTTTTGACACATGATATATACATAAAAAAAGCTTTTATTTAATAAAGAGCTAGATATTAAAAGTAATATATTTTTGACATGAGAACTATTGATGTATATTTACTTTGACAGCAATTAGATTTGGTTATGATTATTTTCCTAAATGATGCAATGCATCATGAACTCTGAAATGAATGATTCATGATTCCACTTGACTCTATGTAATTATTATGGAAACTGTAGGGAGTATCTACAAAAACAATACACTATGTTTAATTTCCAAGACCAAAACCTCATTCATGCATGTTTAAGAGCTCAAGAATTGTATTCGTTTTCTAGAAATGAGTGACTACAGCCAGAAAGTCTCATATATTCGAGATCTAGTGAGAAACCTGCCTTTGCCCAACCATGACACCATGGAGGTTCTTTTCAGACATCTTCGCAAGTATGGACCTATTTCTCATTCTGTTTCAATGTAGTACGTCAGTAGTATGATGACCCTCTTTGTTTTATTTTGTTACTTCCATTTGCCTTGGGTATTAACAGTGATCAGATCATTCGAGAAAAACTGTAGAAGTACTAAATGCATCCTCAGTCTATTTACTGAAAAGCAGTTCTGAGTATACACCCATCTGTCCCACAGAGTGATTGAGCATGGTGATCTGAACCGCATGTCTGTCCAAAGTATGGCCATCGTGTTCGGTCCAACATTGCTGAGACCACAGGAGGAGTCCAACATCACCATGCACATGGTCTTCCAGAACCAGATCGTGGAGCTCATTCTCAACGAGTTCAATGAGCTCTTCCAAACCAAATGAAATCACCCAATGGAAAGCAAGAGAAAACACCCATCAGCACCATCTTCTCATATTCCCAAGTGAACAAGGTGACTGACTGTTTTCTGTCTACTGATTGAATATTGACTGTCCCAGTCAATCAAAGCCAAAATATCACAACAAATAAGTGCATTGTGAAACCTCGAAACTGCCTTGTTCTTTAATGCAATCTGTGTTTTTGGTACTGCCGAAATCAAGAGAGCAAAAAGCCGAAGGGATCATCTGCCGATATGATCAAACAGATCTTATAAAGAAAGAAAATGTCTAGTTTGTCAAAATGTTATGTTCGAGATGAGACAGTCGTGGAGTCCTTAATAATAAATAACTTACAACAATTGCTTTAAAGGTATTATACATACAGCGCACATCCTTGTACATGTTACTGAATAATATACTGTATATTATTGCTACTCACCAAGAACTGTTCCTGTGGAACAACAACACTTTTCAGTTAGCCAAACAGCTTTTTCCTTTAAGTTTTCTGTGCAAATGTTGTATGAACAAGTAAATATACTCGACAAAGGTATGGATATTTGGTTGATTTGTAATTTTTCTCTGAACAAAGATCTTGATGGTGACACCTGGATTTAATGTGTGCTTAATCACCAATACGGTGCACTACTGGTTAAACCTTATTATTCAGGAGGCTGAGAAAAAGGTGTTTAATTAATCAACTGTATGACTAACATTTTTTACTGTCTTTAGTCTCTAAGATGAAATATTGTTAAAATGCTGACAGGACATTGCACAGAAGTATGAAAATGAATATAATGAACAATAGAACATTTTGCAGTAAAGTATGTATGTGCATTGTGTGTTAAAAACGAACTGTGGATATAGACTAAACTGTACATATTTTAAATATGTTGTTTATATAAAAATATGGTTAAGAAATAATTGGCAATTTCATTTTATTACAGAGATAAATATTCTATAAATAAAACAGATAGACCATATTTAATGTTATGCAAATATGTGCATAGTTTTTACACTGGCAATTTCAGAATTCTAGGAAATGGATATAAAAAAAATGTTTTTAGTATTATAAGAGTGCATATATACAGTCATTTTGTCAGATAAAAGTGTGTACATCAATTTAAAATAGAGAATAGATATTACCACTGGACTATAGATCAATGCAATGTGAGAAATTATAAATAAATACGGTGCCTTCATTTTCACTCTTTGGCTCTTGTCTTTGTTTCCTGAAATATTTTCCAGCTTTCAATCCCCAGTTCTCCAAATGGTCTGACTTTTGAAAAAATATGTGATAGTGTTTATTTTTATTTTTTACATGTTACACTAAATGTGAGCCAAAATCATCACAATTAAAAGAACCAAAGACTTAAACTACTTCAGTCTGTGTGCATTGAATTTAATAATAAATGAACTTTTTAATGAAGGTTAAGGTGTCTTTGTTAGATGCTTAAGACAAATTCATTAAACTTAAAAACATGTATTAAAACTATGTTTAGAATGATGTCTTTTTATGGGCTAAAATGAGTCGGTAAATTTCAGTAAGAAGGCCTATGTTATACAGTATGTAACTGTTACACTTGAGAAATGAGAACAAAATAAATGAGAGATATAAGTTCAGAACTTAATTTTGGGAAATATTTTCCATAAGGAAATAAATGTAGAATTTCAGGTTTGGTCCTCCATAGTGAAATAGCAGTCGATTAAATGAGGGCAAGGAGTTTTAATTTAATTTCTGTCAAGTCCTATTCCTCATAGTTCCACAGCGACACCTCCTGGTTGTTCGCATCGAGGCATCTGACGTACCCACGTATGGATTATTTGATTGGTGCAGCGCGGAACGTCACACAACACGAGACAAACATGGAGGGAAAGACTGAGGACGCGTCCTCAACAGCGCCGAAGCCTCTTACACCTGCTCAGACACGGCTCCTTAAAAGACAGCAGGAACTGGAGCACTGGAAGAGGCACTCAAAACAACTGCGAAGCCGTAATTTGATCACGGGCCTGACCATCGGAGCCTTTGTGCTGGGCCTATGTATCCTTCATAGTTTCATAACAGGACAGTTCAGCCTCAACTGGTTTAGTTTAATAAGTGATACACATCTTTTTGCACATTTCATTTAAAAATGCTGTCAATGTTCATGCTTTCCGACTCCCAGTTACTACAGTAAAGCTGTGTTTACCTGGTATTAACCACTGATTTAATTCTACACATTTACAGGACTGTCTTGAAAACTCTAAAGGCTAACGTTATTACTTTTCATTTTATTATGATTTTGCCTTATGATTTTAAGGTAAAGTCATAGTAACCTTTTCGCAAGAGTACCAAAGGACAATGATGTTTATGATATGATTCCTTGATATATCAAAGTGAATGTTAAATAATGATTCCCATAGTCATGTGCCATGATATTTGTATGATATATTAAAGATTACCATGGGACAAAAAGGCATGGTATGACCATAGTGAAATAAATGGTAGCACCATGACTTTTGTGTCTGTAAAATGTTATTATTAGCACATTTTCAGGTGAATCGTGACCTAATATGTTTGTTGAGTCTCTACCAAAATGGTATGATTACAATTTTATGAACGAATACCTACCCACCAACTATTAATAACTACAAATCAATCAAGCCAATTATTAACTAATAAGTTATTGTATCTCTAGCTGTATGACGTAATGGCCTTAACCCCTGCATCAGTCAGCTACACCATTCTCTCAGTCAGGCAGGAGAGAATCATGGATGAGATTGATGATGAGGCAAAGACCTTCGTCATGAAAGGCCCTCGGACGGGGGCCAACTCTTAAGACGCTCCTCTGGCTCACTGATGCCAACTTTCTAATGTTGGCAGGGCAGTTATCATTTGTCTTCATGTTTGAGACTGTAGATCTCTTGATACATTATCAATGAACATATTTTCTGGTAGCCACATTATATGGCACAAAGCAAAATGCCCTCATGAACTTGTTAACTTGTGTTTTTCATTATATTTATTTCTTTTAATCATTCCTTGTCTGCCTTTTCTTATGCTAGTTGCTGTAACTTAAAAATAAAACAAAAATGGATATTGAATTTGATAGGTTTTATGTATTGGCTATTTTCAACGTGAAGCATCTAGTTATTTTTCAGAACTGTTATTATAACTGCTTTATAATGTTCTATTGTATTCCGCTAGATGGCAGTATATGTCACATTAGTAGGAGCTGATAGGAGCTAGTTTGTTTATACAGTATACAGGCATGGCTTGATAAGCTTGCAGGACACACTGTACCTTTCCGGTCATGTGCCACTTGAGACAAAATGGATTAGTTATATAGGCTTGATTTCCAGAGTCTCTGAGAAATCTGGAGAATATCATAACAAATGTCATAGATTAATCATGTCATAATGAAAAATTGTACATACTGTATTTAAGAATCCTAAGGTCTGCAAAACCTTATCCCATAGAGCTATGTTAGATTGAACTTTTGCAGCCTTCTCCACTCTGATAATATTCTTACTGGGGATGTTAAAGGAATATTCTTGGTTGCATACCGTTAAGATAAATTGTGGCATAATTTTGATCAAATTGATTTTGAATTCTTCTATTTCTTTAAAGAAAATAAAAAATCTTGGAGTGAATGGGGGCCAATCTAGAATTGTTGTTTTACTATTAAAACAATATTTTAACAAGACATAAACAATATGCATCATGCATGTAACGTTTTTTTTTTCGAATAAAAATATGCTTGTATCGTAACGATTGTATCGTTGTGAAAGCGAAACTACTTTGTTTGGTCTTCCAAAAGAGGACGATATGGCTTCGTCATGCCTGGAGCTGATCCGTGCTGGTCGCTGAGAAAACACAACAACTTTGCGCTGTGGATCGCCGGATCGGCTTTCACCGTGGACGAAGCGGAGTCCAGCCCGGGGTCGTCACGTGGTTGCCGCAAGCCCGCCGGCCGCGCCGTTCTCAAGCTCATCGGCCTCCTCTCACTCAGGGCCTGACAGGGCATCATCACAGTATGGTAAGGGGCGTAACATTTCCGTCACACGCTTGAGGTATTTGGCCAATCACAACGCACTGGATATCTGGCCAATCACAGCACACCTCGCTTTTTCAGACCGGTGAGCTTTGTAAAAATCGACACGTTTCAGAAAGGTGGGGCATAGAGGAGAAACAATAATGTACAGTATGTGGAAAATAATGTGTTTTTTGAACCTTAAACCGCATAAACACATTTCATTACACCAAATACACAAAATAATGTTCTTTTTAGCAACATCATATGACCCCTTTAACTTTTCATGCATTAAAATTTTTTTGCCATGATGATGCAATTACGCAAACCCTGTAATGCCACAAAACAATTTAAGCAAATTTGTAGTTTAATTGTACATGATACATAATATTGTTGCACAATATTAAACAACAAACAGCAAGAATTTATATATTATATTAAAAAACTGAAGATATAAACAAGAATCTGTCTGTCTGTCTATCATCTATCTATCTATCTATCGATCTATCTATCTATCTATCTATTTGACATTTCTGAATACAACTGTTGCCTAAGAAAAGGAGGTGTAGGCAACAGTTGTATTCAGAATTTTTTTTTTTTTAAGGTTTCCTAGGAAATATTTAGAATTTCTATCAAATGTTACACTGAAAGATTGTATCTAGTTATTTTAATTTTGTCAGAAGTTTAATTATATATTGTATTGTTTTATTTATTTATTTGAGTATAATTATTGACGCTAGCATGGTGATAAATAAATAATTCTAAAATATGTATTATTATTAATTTTTATAAAGAACAAAAGGGGCAAGTGATTTTTTTTTTTGTAACTAGCTAAACTATCCCCAGTGTTTATTCGTTTACTGGAAGCTTGTTATTTTTTTCAAGAATCTACCTGATTTCTACTAAATACTGAGCAAAGGGTCTGAATACTTAGGACCATGTAATATTTCAGTTTTTCTTTTTTAATAAATCTGCAAAAATGTCAACAATTCTGTGTTTTTCTGTC
This sequence comes from Sinocyclocheilus grahami, assembly GCF_001515645.1. Taxonomy (NCBI): domain Eukaryota; kingdom Metazoa; phylum Chordata; class Actinopteri; order Cypriniformes; family Cyprinidae; genus Sinocyclocheilus; species Sinocyclocheilus grahami. Next base: position 1,620,323 of record NW_015505245.1, on the reverse strand, counting down.
AATATGGGGTGCTGTGTGTACATTAATGAGGAAAAACAATTAACTTAAATGATTTTAGCAAATGGCTGCAATATAACAAAGAGTGAAAAATTTAAGGGGGTGGGAATACTTTCCGTACCCACTGTATGTCCTTCACACAGACCCAGCACAGAGATAAATAGGGAGTGCAGAAAGCTGATGGGGGCCATCATCATTTCGTGAGAATAACATCACCTCTCTCACATGACTCGCTTCTGTTGCATGATTATTTATATATATGTTATATATATAATCCAACAAGCTGTTCTTAATATGAAATATGATTCGGCAAAAGTATGTCAAGGTGAGGGGTGATTAGAACGAAGTGGAGGCAGGAGGCCCAGCTGCTCACGGAGCAGCATGTTCATACTGATAAGCGTACACACACACCCGCACGCACGCACGCACGTCCTTCTTTTGAGTTTGTGTCACGTGAGGCTGTTTAGAGCCACAGGCACAGCCATGCTGTATCACGCTCAAGGGGTCTGAGATATCTGCTCCATACAAGCTCATCTGTAGTTCCATTCTGGCCCATATTCATATCTTCTTTATCATTTTTAGACACATGATTTTTTTTTTTACAATGGTTGCATGACATTCGTTCATTCAGCTTAAGAAAGTTTCCAGCAAAGCTGTCAGCTGCGTTGTTTTATTATCAATGATATAGAATAGGTTTTGTTAATATTTTGACTATTTACTTTTTATTTTTATGTTTTCCATTTTAATTTTGAAATGTAGTTACAGTAATTTTATTGTTATTTGTTTTTGTTGTATGTATTTTTTTTAAACATTTTTTTCTGATTTCAGTTTTAGTCATTTAAGTATTAAACTAGCTGAAATAAAATAAGCTAAAATGTTTTATATTTTATTACAGTTAACATTTAAGTAACTTTTTTTAATGGTTTTAGTTTTAGTTTAATTTTAGTTTTAGTCAAAGAAATAGATCACCCAAATAGCATTTGCAGAAAATGTACCATTTCTTCATGAGAGTAGATTTGGGAAATTTTAGCATTACATTATTTGCTTGCCAAAATCCTTTGCAGTGAATGGGTGCCGTCAGAATGATCACAAGAATCCACAAGTAATCCACACGACTCCAGTCCATCAGTTGACATCTTGTGACATTAAAAGTTGCATGTTTGTAATAAATCTATCATAAAGACACTTTTAACTTCTGGCCATTGCTTCTGGTTAAAATATGAGACCTCTATCCATAATTTGATTTTCTAGTGAAAGTCATCTTGTCTGACTCATGAAAGAAATATGCACAGATCAGGTACTGTTTATAAGCGCAAGTAGTCCAAAACAATTTTAAACAAATATGTCTGTGGCCAAGAGGGGATGGACTTTTCCACTGGAGGAATCATTATTATGGATTAGTATTTTGGCCAGAAGTGATGGTTTAAAGTTAAAATGCCTTAATTATCAATTTGTTTCATACAAACAGCTTTTCACTTCACAAGATGTTAATTGATGGACTGGAGTCGTGTGGATGATTGTGAAGTTTTTATCAGCGGTTTTGTTTCTGACGGCACCCATTCACTGCAGAGGATCCAATGGTGAGCAAGTGATGTAACGCTAAATTTTCCCCAAATCTATTTCGATGAAGAAACAAACTCATCTACATCTTGGATGGCCTGAAATTGAGTGCATTGTCAGCAAATTTTAATTTTTGGGTGAAATATTCCTTCAGTGAGAATAACTCTACAGCCTTTTGTGTGCTTGTTCTGGTATTTCTTTAGATTGTTCACATCTTAAGTGCATCGTTCAGTTTGCAGGCAAGGAATAATTCACTCAAAGGGGAAAATTCTATCATTTATTCACCCTTATGTTGTTTACTTCATTTTCAAACCTGTATGAGTTTGCTTCCCTGTGGAATGCAAAAGAACATTTAAACCTCCCCCCCCCCCAGGTTGATAGACAGAATTTATCCCTGTTCTGTTGCCCCAGAGTGTTCAGCGCTCCTATTCTCACTGTTGTCAAAATGAACATAAACACTGTAGTCAAGTCACCTGCTGCTGTGGATGAAAGCTCCCCGGTGGCCCACTGGTACATGGCGATTTAAAGTTAATCCTTAGAGTGTTTAAGCCAATAGAAACACAAACAGTCGGAAACAGATGACCTATGCTTGAGTGGCTAGACTCTCACTGACCCTCACGCTTCTCTGCGATCACAATCAGTTCATGTCCTTTAATTGGGCATCAGCACATTGTTAGGAAACTAAGCCATCATAACAAACACACTGACAGAGAGAGAAAAGGGGGCTGCTCAAAATAGCCACCATGAACCTATAGAGATAAATTACTTGGTGCGGAAAAGTTTCAGTGATTGTCATTAGACAAAGCAAAGAAGAAACCAAGCAGTTTATTTGGATTGCTATGCGAAATATGCATGCTGTATGTGAACGGGATAATATTAATAGTCACATGAAGCCATTACAAACATTTGTCATGTGTTATGTTGTATTGTCATAATGCAAGATGTTTATGTCTTAGCTAGAGTGATACTGACGTGTAAGGAAGTGTGGCACACCTCTGAGCTTATATCCACATGCTGTGAAGAGGATTTAATTACACCTGATGTATATGTTTATGCAACTCTGATACTGCTCATCAGCTGATCAGTTATTATTAGTTTCTGTTATGTATTAGCTACTTACTGTAACATGATCGTGGGGTCATGACCACATTGAGGAGGACATGTCCTACCCAATATTCAGATGGATGACTGATCGCATACCGATTCTTAAATTATTTTAGTCCCCTCCATCCTAAATATATATATCCTTGAATGTACTTCAGGCTAATGGAATACAGGAGGATTGAATCATTCTCAGTGCTCAATGATAGTTTTAAGCTTGACTAATAACATGCATGTCATTAAGGATTCTGACTAATCAATCTCATGGGAACCGCAGAGAAATAATTCCATCTGTTCAGTTTATTCACTTTTATATGGGGAGGTTTTGATACTTTGGATTTGAATTAAGCAGCCGTTTCTTGAATTCACTGCTTCATGATTTCAAAGATCAGGGGTTCCCTGCACTGAGTTGAACTTATTGACTCTGTAATGATCTTGCAACAGACAAACCCAAAGTAACTTTGGCAATAGCATGTGGCAAGAAGTTTCAACATTTATTCAACTAAAGTCTTTTATAGAATTTTTTATTTCTGCTTTTATTTTAGCTAATAGTAATTCTGATATTTTCAGCACTAGTAGCCTACTTATTAATTTGTTAGTAGTCATTTTACCAATAGCAACAGGTAACTTTTTCATTCTTACTAGTAATAAATTGCAAAAATTCTATTTGTGCTCATATCAACTTTCGAGGGTGAACTGAAATGGTCTGGGGTTGATTTTTTGAAAATGCATTTATTTATGATCCTCATGGAATTGAATGATAAAAGTTTGCAATTTATTACCCAGTTACAGATGCTTGTATCAAAAAAGTATGATTATTATTGTAAATAAATACCAATTGAAGAGATATAGTCACTTTGGCAACAAGCACTAATATCCAGTGAACCTTGTGAAAGTGAAAGATACTTGTCATTTTTAAAATGACTAGTTATTAAAAACAATTGTGAATTATAACATAATAAATGTTTCAACAGCTTGCCATAATAGACAGCTGTAATATTTCTGAGACGTGAGGGACTGCATTTATGGTGTTGTAGCTTGACTGTTTGTGGTCCCTCACAGACTAATTACTAAGGTGTTTTTCCACGGGGAGGAGTAACCAGAGCAGCAGAGTAGCGTAGCGTACTAGACACTTGCGCTTGGAAAGCGAAGGCACAGCGTGCGCTCCGTGGACGCGTTCGAACGTCACGCCGTGATATTCGAATTATTAACCAGTTGATTGCTGCGTAATATTTCTACAGAACGTTAACTTGCGTTCGCATTTATTTTACAGTCGCGTTGATTTTTATATATATAGGTATATAGGCTAATCTACATTGCGCTCTTGGAGAAGTTCGTTTGGAGGGGCTAAATGTAAATGCATAGTTGTTATGGAGAAATTCTTGAACGCAAAGACATGTAATGCTTTACATTATGCGCTGCAGTTCTAATGTTAACTACACAGATATCTACTACAATGTCACAGGCTGAGGTTGACATGGCAGGTCTTGGCTTCCCGAAGTTGCCTGCGGGTTTTGACGCGGACTCGTTTTTCCCAGCGCGCCTGCCGCCGAGACGGAGGAGACACTCGGCGAACTCCAGGAGAAATGCCTACAGGTTTAACAAACTCCACACCATGGACGTTGAGCCCCAGGAGAGCATCGCACCTCTGACAAAAACTCTTTCGTGGTCAGCCGACAACATTTTATCGGAAGGTGCCAACGAGGAGAAAAAGACGGACTCTTCTCCAATGTCATCTGTCTCCAGCTCTCCACCTGAGACGCAAGACTCGGACCCGCGGCCAGCTGATACCTGGGCCACCGAGGAGCCCAGCGCGCAGGAGGCTGATGCCAGCTCGGACTCGGATGAAGAAAGCACCCAGAAGAAAGCTGTTTTGTCAAGAGCCCCGTTTGAGCGCAAACGCGAGCAGGAGGAAAAAGATGAGGTTGAGACTAAAGCTGTGGCGACTTCACCTGATGGAAGGTTTCTGAAATTCAACATTGAGATCGGAAGGGGGTCCTTTAAGACAGTCTACAAAGGCTTGGATACGGAGACCACCGTGGAGGTTGCTTGGTGTGAACTACAGGTAAGAAGTTGCACAGTTCAGTTACTTTAATGGGGGTCAACTTTTCGGTCAGTAAATGTCTGGATGCAGTTGGTTAAGGTTCGAGTAACCCAAATTGCCGTATGGCGCCTCTAGCGACGCCAGGTAACTGTGAAATGGTTCAAACAGTAATTCTTTTATTAGCAGTAACTGTATGTATCAGTTCATAGATGTGCAATAGGTCATTTATCGGGTCACCAGGTCAGCAAGTGTTTTAGGAAGGGTTCTGTATATCTTATGATGAGGAGGAGGTGGTGATGAGAAAGCGTGTAATTAATCTAACTTATGATAGCATTTAGATTGGCTTTGTGCTATACAATGACTGCGACCAGCTGATATCTAAACTCGTCCTATGATGAATGGACGAATAATGTATCTGTTATCTTTGCACTGTTAGTAATCAGATGCATCTGCATCTGTTCTTTAATGCAAATGAGAGTAACACTGATGTCATGTGTTACTTTGAAAGGCAGTTTTCATCAGCATGTGACATTACAGTCTAATCAAGGCAGTGGTTTCTAAAAACTCACATTTTTGTTTTGATAGTAGGCTATACTGAAAATCATTATCTCATCCTAAGAGGCAAGATGTCATCATGTGGAGTGTCAATAGGATGATTAATGTGCAAGGCTCCAGACAGGAATGGCTAGGTCAAGGTTGTGTCATGTTGAATGCTTTAGTGTTTAATATAGATGGGTTAACCTATTTTTATTTTCACCTCATACAGTTATGTTTTTAAGTAAGTGTGAACTTTCCTCTAGTTTAATCATTTTGACTGGGTTGTCAAACATGATTTATTTTTTAAATTTACAAATTGATCTTGATTGAATGGAGTGTAGATGGTCTGATCAATCTTTAATTTTAGGTATATGTATAGATGTGTTCTGATATTTTTTGTACATTGAATACAAAACCTAGAATTCTTTACTGTGCATTAGGAACTTTCTTCTCCAGTGCTGATAGCTGTGTTGGCTATTATGTGCACAGTCCCAGGTAACCTGAGTATTGGGCACCGGACCTTCTGCCAGGCTTCCTTATGGTGCAGTATGCAAGATGTCACATGCTTTGGTTACTAGGCAAATTGCTGGGGTCTTTAAGTATTAAGTATTAAGTAAGAACATTTTTCAAGCAAAAATGTGCATGCTAAAACATGCTATGTTCACACTACAGTACAGATGGAAGTGGCCCAAATCTGCAGCACAGATGTGATTCTAAGCAATCATTTTCAAATCTGATTTTGGCTAATTAATTCAATAAATCACCCTAGATCTGATTGAGTGTTTCTCATTTGGTCTGTTCTGATAGGATCATGGATAACAAGAAAGGAAACAATGCTAAATGCAAATAATAAAATGTAATGAATTGTATTTAGGATAGACAATTACTGTAAATCAGCTTTTTTAAGGGAGGATAAATTGCGTTCCATATCATTTGTTGTTGATGTCAAAGGTTGAATGTCCAAACTCTTCAGCAATCACTTGGTAAAAGTGAACCAAATCAGCCAGATGCCAGCATGAACAGGTTGGGTGACATACTCTCATCCTCGAAAAGAATGAATGAAGCTACGCTTCTGAAAGAAAACACAACCTACACTCTTAAAACTAAAGGTGCTTCAAAAGGTTCTTCAAGCGATGCCATAGAAGAACCATTTTTGGTTCCACAAAGAACCATTCAGTCAAAGGTTCTTTAAAAAAACATCTCATCTTACCTTTTTATAATCTGAAGAACCTTTTCGCCACAAATAACCTTTTGTGAAACAGAAAGGTTCTTCAGATGTTAAAGGTTCTTTATGGAACCATTTAGACAAAAAGGTTCTTCTATGGCATCATGAAGCACCTTTATTTTTAAGAGTGTAGATGATTATGATTATAGTATTTTTTACTTAATATTACATTCATGTTAAAAAATGTGCCTATTATCATTTTGTATTTATTTGAAAAGACAAGATAGAACATGTATAGCACACAGATAGCTATTAAAATGGTCTTGGTGTACCCCTTAAAGTTAAGATTTTCTAAACATTTTTGTTTATTTTGTATGCTAAACTATTTTGTTTCGATAAACATTGTTGGGTCATCACTTTATGTCAAATTTGGGCTCTGAAGCAAACCAGTTGAAAACCACTACAAAGAGCTCAGCATAGACTTCAGTTCATGTATTTCTTTAACTTCACTCATCGCTGTGCAGGTGCACATTACAATCATCGTCATTCATTGCCAGTGGAACTTTTCTTGAACAAAACCGCTGTCAACACAATTACTGATGAATGCTCCTTTGGCTGTTTTATTCTTTTTCCTTGATGCATTCAGAAAAATATATCAAATTATTGGATTTGAGCTTAAAAAAAATCTTCAAGGGAAAATTCACACAAAAATGAAAATTCTCTAATTATTTACTCAGCATCCACTTGTTCCAAACCTGTATTAGTTTCTTTCTTCTGTTGAACACAAATGAAGATATTTTGAAGAATGTTGGTAACCGAACAACTGGAGGGTGAGTAAATGATGACAGAATATTCATTTTTGCGTGAACTGTCTCTTTAAGGCCTGTAACGTAAGTGTAGCTTTAGTGGAGGCATCGATTGTTCTGCTGACAGTGCTGTCTACAGCACTTGGACTCTGTCTTTGTACTTGCAGGACATGTTGTCTGTCTTGTTAGAAAGAGATGCTTGTTAATCCTTTGAACGGCCAGTAAAGTGTTTTTGTGACTTTCCCAGACTGCCGGCCCCCGGTCATTCACAGAGAGTTTGTTTACCCCTCACAGTTTTATCTGAGAAAGCCATTCCCTTTATTCCACAGTTCATTTTTCTGCCTGCTCGTTACACCTTTGAATGTGCCATTTACTGCCTGTGGCGTGTTCATTGAGCTAATTCTGTTGAAAGAGTAGAACATTTATTTTACCCAGAATGCAGTGCCTAATTACCTTGCTAAATGGTCGTCTGGTGGAGGGGAGCTGCCAGGGTGACGGTGGCTTGTGTCCACTGAGGATGGCTCCATGCTCTGTGAAAATGACACAGGCTTTGCTTTGAGACTTAAGGCGGTTAATGGGATTGACTGAAGTCTCTCACTCAGTGATCTCTCTTTCATGACGGCTGACGTGAGGGGAGATCAAGGATAAGAATAACTTAACACAGAGGTTGGCTTCACTGTTGCTCATTCAGTGCATGTGTGTTTAAGAACCCATGAGTGTTGCATATATGTTTATATGTTTATATATATATATATATATATATATATATATATATATACACACTTAACCTTATTTTTCTTTTTAAACATTTAAAACATTTATTTTAAATTGTAATATTTCACAATATTACCGTTTTACTGTATTTTTGATCAAATAAATGTAGCATAAGTGAGGTGAGCATAAGAGACGTTCTTCAAAAATAATAAAACATTTTAATTATTCTGTAATTGTTCCTTTTGACCAGTAGTGTGCGTGTGTTCACTATTGAAAATGTAAATTATAGATCTTATATTTATAAAATTATGTACATCTTAAATGTACTTAAAATATTTAATATATAATTAATATGATTTGTTTACTTGTAAACCATGTTCTGATAAAGTAGATGTGCATTTTTAATTTGTCTTTTAAACATATAGACTTATTAGTCTGATTATGTTTACATTCATGCGTATCTCTCTGCCTCATTTCTGCTGCTTGCTGATTAGAGCTGAGCATGCTGTGGTCATGTCTCACACTTGTTGTCTAATTCATAGCTCCACGTGGCTCAGCTGTGGGGTCTGATATTCTGTTTCCTGTAGAGGGGGGCACATGGGTGGAGATTAAGGGGCTCGCATGTCTGTCAGGTGGTCGAGCTGGATAGGGGTAGAATGTAATTGACAAGCCGGATGGAAAGAAGCCATTGGCCCCAGAACTTGGGGGAGGGTGGAAGTATGTCAAAGTGTGTAACAGATGGTCTACGCTGTGTTCATATCTAGCTTAAAGGGTTAGTTTACCCAAAAATGAAAATTCTGTCATTAATTACTCACCCTCATGTTGTTTCAAACCCGTAAGACCTTCGTTCATCTTCGGAACACAAATTAATATATTTTTGATGGAATCTGAGAGCTCTCTGACCCTCCATAGACAGCAACATAACTGAAATGTTCCCAAGTCCAGAGACGTAGTAAGGAGACCGGTAAAATAATCCATGTGACATCAGTGGTTCAACCGTAATTATACGAAGCTACGAGAATACCTTTTGTGCGCAAAAGAAAAAAAAAACGACTTTATTCAACAATTCGTCTCCTCCGCGTCACCCTAGTGCCATTTTGGAGAGTATCAGCTGGACGTAAACAGCGTATGCTATTCTGTGTCAGCTGCATCGGTTTCCTACGTTGTTGTGATTTGATCCGAACGAAAACAGTGTATCCGTGTGACACAGCTGACATAGAACAGCATACGCTGTTTACGTCCAGCTGATACTCTCCAAAATAACAACCAGCCTGAATGTCTCTAGAGTTTCCCTTTAAATCCCAAATGAACTGCTTTGCACCCTGCTTCAGTCCCTATTTTTCAATGTAACTAATTTTCCTCTGTCAAGTCAATATTTTTTCTTAATAACTGTGTGATTATAGATAGTAGTGCATGAAAGTCATAATTCTGATGGCTTGAATACAACCCACTGTAATTCAGCACAGCAGGTGGATTTCACCAGCTGATCCTTCTCATTTCACACCCTTTATCTCACTTATTCCAATGAAGTCAGACATGAAACACATTCATAAAAGGATAAAGGCAACAACAGCTGGTAAAAAGAAAATTTGTTGCTCAGCACATCATTAGAGGGCTGAGGCCGTGCCTTGCTTCGCCACACGTTCTGCTCGTGAATGACACTCTTAATTTTTCGTCATTGCAGAGACTTCTCACAAAAAGGCTGTGGCCTGAAGGCTTGTGGCTTCAGTTGCACAGCATATCAGTTTTTTCCCAGGCAACAATTAGACTATATCCTGCTTTTCTCTTTTTGATTTCCATGTGGCTTCTCACAATGAGACTGAGGTTTTGATGTCCCTCAGTTTTGTGGATTTTGGGGTTTGTACACTGATATTGATTATAAATAAATAAATTAATTAAAAAAATAAAATAAAAATGAAGCATAAAACAAAGATTATTAGAGTATGTTTTACAAGAAAATTCTATTTCAGTCTTTCAACTTCAAAATTTCATGTTTAATTCAACGTTACTTGCAGTTTCTTTGTAATTATTTGAGAAATGTACTAGCAAATTCTGAGTGAAAACTGTTTCTAAGTAAATCCTACACCATTTTTTCAGTCTAGTGTATTCTTAAATAAAATAAAATAAAATTATCATTTATAAAAATACACGTTTAAAAAAAAATCTCTTTCAAGAAAATGAACCAAACAGGTTGATGACTTATCTAGCACTAAATATTTGTCAACATATTATATTGTATATATTTTAAAATAGATAATAGCATTTACATCACATCCCATTTAGTTTACATGTCTTTGGTTGTTTGTTGCTGGTGGTAGTTGGAGGGTTTTCTTATTCAAGATGGCATTTTATTGCACAAAATTCTGTACACCTGTGCAAACAAGATGAGCCATCAGTGTTTTTGGTCCATTTTCTTGCATATATTATAATGCTAATTATGTATATTTTAAGTACACTAGTATATAGATGACCTCAAAGCTGAAAGACTTGGATTAAAACCTTCCATTTTCCATAAACCTTCCATTTTGATTTCATTCATTGTCAGATACTTCAGCAGTGTGACCTGAAGTATATTCCCAATGGTCAATATCAGGAAGTGCATCACTTCCCCTGAGTATATTGCATGCTGAAGGAGCTGATTGTATGACACGTCATCACTTTCCATACATGCTTGACAGGACACACGTTTTCCGCTGATTTTGCCTTGTTTTGGATTCTATACAGCAAGCTGACCTTTCAGCTGAAAGAGTGACCCTTCCAGGCCTAGTGATGATAAGCTTCTCTTCAGGCAAAAGCAGTAGGGGCAGATTCTCCAACTATGGTCTTACTCAAACTATAGTAGATGATAATTAGTTGTGTGAGTCACACACCCCCCCAAAAAAAATCTCCGTCTGTCTGTATAGTTGTTTCAGCGGTGCAACATTCCCCCTAATTGCAATTTCCTTTGGCGGTGGTGTTGGTCACCCGCTGTTTTATGAGGCATGTATGTAGCTCAGACCCAGAAAGCTGTATTTCACATGAAAGTATCAGCAGGTAATGAGGTGTTATCACCACCAGCCATGAGAGTGACGGCAGACGCCTTTAACAGCGCTCATGCTGACGTTGTGTGTGACTGGCTTTGGAATGCCAAATTGGAGTGCTGGCTGTAGTGATATTAACTTTATCTTAATATCATCTTCTATTGGCATCAGATGCTTCATATTCATACTTGTGGACATCTTAGAGATTATTTTGCTTGTGACCTCAGAAATTGCACAGTTTAGAATATTTGTTTTTGAAAGAAGTCTCTTATGTTTACCAAGGCTGAATGCATTTGTTCACAATGACACTGAATACAATTAGTAAAGACATGTATAATGTTATGAAAGAATTCTGCTTCACATAAATGCTGTTTATTGAATTTTCTATTTTCTATCAAAGAATCCTGGAACAAATGTGTTATGGTTTTAGGCACTAAAAGGTTTTTCAGCATATACAAAGAACCATTATTAATAAATGAGCACCAGTAATAACTGATAATAATTGTGCCCCGAATCATCATATCAGAATGATTTCTGAAGGATCATGTGACACTGAAGACTGGAGTGATGGATGCAGAAAATTTAGATTTGCATCACAGCAATAAATTGCATTTTAAAATAATAAAACAGAAAATGGTTCTTTTAAATTGTAATAATATTTCACAATATTACTGCTTTTGCTGTATTTGTGATCTAATGCAGTCTTGGTGAACAAAAGAGACTTCTTTCAAAAACATTAAGAAAACTGAATTATTCCAAACTTTTGACCAGTAGTGTAGATCTAAAGGTGTTTTTCTGTATCTTGAACTTGGCTAAATGTGTACACATAATATCTAAAAATTGTATCTTTTGTACACGCAAACAAGGCTTTAAAGTCTTTTCCTGGTGGATACATGAGACCTTTCCACCTGTTTGTACTTTAAACAAACTATGGCTCTGCCCTGCCATTGTTGCTTAATGTCAGCAAGCCTGGGCAAACCAGACACCAAACGGTTTCTGTCTTCAGGCATCTCATTTAATGATAATAGGGACAGTTCACCCCCCCAAAAAAGACAATTCTCTCATCATTTACTCACCCTCAAATTGTTCCAAACCTATACGAGTTTCTTTCTTCTGTTGAACACAAAAGAAGATATGTTGAAAAAAGTAACCAAACAACTGACGGTAGCCATTGACTTCCATAGCATGGAAAAAAATGATTTAGAAGTCATTGGCTACTGTCAACTGTTTGGCTACCAGCATTCTTCAAAATATCTTCATTTGTGTTCAACAGCTGCAAGAAACTGGAACAAGTGGAAAGTGAGTAAATGATGACAGACTTTTCATTTTAGAGTGAATTATTCCTTTAAACACTGGCAGTTTTGAAAGAGAGCTGTGAGATTATGGGCAGCACTTCTAGCCTTAGGTTATTGTTGAGACAGACACAGTAACAGTTTTTGTGAGCTGAAAGTTAAATACACTTGACAGACTGGTTCGAAATTAAATATTTTTGCAAATAAGCACTAAATGACCCATGACATAGAACAAGTCTTAACTGATTTCAGAACCCGCCCCTAAATGACATGTCCAAATAAACTGAACTGTGGTCGGTCACTTCACATGTCAAATTGTTGTCTCTTCCTGTATAATTGGGCTGTTTTTGACAAGAATAAGGTGCAGTGTGGACATTGGCTTTCAGAACTAAGTTAGGACTTCACCACTGTAAATCACGAGAAGAGATTTGGCTGAACCAGATGGAAGAAGTTTTATTGGCTTTTAGCATTTGGCCACTACACCCGGTGTTATTCTTTTCTTTTTATGCATGTCTTCCTCTCTGAAACAGAGTCATAATTTACAGTGTCCTCCGACGTGGACATTTTCCAGATATTATGTGTCAGTGAGGAGCCAGTGGGATTAGCAACAGGTGAATGTAGGATTTTCATACAGTAGAGTCGCTATTGATGCTATCTCATCAGATAGCATCAGATGGCATCTGTTGCTGTTGGAAAATGGCCAGGGCTGGATCCCATCTGCCTGTACTATTACAGTACCTGTGGTCTTATATTTTTTCACCCTATTCCTAGTGCATCTCTATAAGTCCAGCTTGAAAAATGTCTTGTCTTCTTGAATATTATGATGTGTTGCTTGCTGTGCTGTATGGAAAGTGTAAATGGGATTTTAGAGTATGTGATGTTACAAGATGCAACCCAAAAAAGAACAATTCTCAATCATAGTCAGGTTGTGACCATATCCTTATGCATATTGTTTTGTGTTTTTAGTTGTGGTGTTACAAATGAGGTTGTGAATGCTAAGCGAACCCATAACTAAATGTATTGTTTTCTTTTTTTTTGATCCGGATCAAAATAACTAGAAAACTGAATTACAAGCGTGAACACATTCTTAATAATAGTGGCTGATACTTTACATTAAAGCATTCCATCTCCATAAAAACCGTTTTTGTTGCAGGTGCCCAGCAGTAGATCTCAGCTGGTTTTATCATGCTACAGATAGGTTAGTCTGTGCGAATAAGATAACATATGCAAAATAGGCTACGCATACCATTATCATTGTTACATAACCATTTATATATCAACACTCCCTTCCCCGCCATTGACAAAAATACACTCGTGGGCGTTAAAGGGATGAGGAATTTCGGAAACTTGTTTTTTGGTGCAACTTTTGTACACAGAGTCTGTAACATTGTGTATTTTCATGTAGTGACTTAAAAGCATGTGACCTCTGTGTGTCTTTTGAGATTACATCAGATCTGGTGTTGTCATACTCTGATCACTCGTTTACAGTAACATGAGTATTTTAGTACAAAGTGTTGCAAATTCAGTCAGAAGAAAAAGTTGTCGTATATCTGGATCCTCAACATTGTGTGGCCTTTTCAATATGCAAGCCATTACATTTTAATATGGATGTAAATATAATAATTTGATTGAATAAATGACATGAGATTAGTTAACCATTACCTGTATAGTTGCGTATATTGTATGTAGTTGGAGGAATACGTGTTATTTTTCTTTTTTTAATGGTTTTTAAAATAATTGTGCCAAATTAATGTTAAATAAATCTTTTTGTCCCTCTCTAGTAGTATTTTCAAAACAATATATAAAAATATAATAATACTAATGTGTAGAATTGTTTTGTAATTTTTTACTAGAACAATTACTAGAAAATGTGTAACATACTCAAAATGTACACAATTTGTAATAATGTGTGTGTTTTTTTTCTTTCCCCAGACTCAAATCTGATATAGTTTTAGCTGTTTCTAGGCTGATTTGCCAAAAAATTACAAATCCGTTCCAAGCCACAACTGAATGGAATTTCATGTTTTTAGAAATGAGTTGCAGTCAGATTGGATTTGATCGGATGATAAGTAGTTTTATAAATATTAGATTCAAAGTTTTACGTCACACATGATGCACTACAATTACAGCATGTAATAATTCAGCTGCATAAACTTGTCCTTAGACGCATGCATACAATTTACACACACCCTCTCATGCGCAAACACACACACACAGACAGTCTGCCTGCAGTAGTGTTTGCTCTGTTGCATTTTCTATGGTTCACACATTCATTCGGCCTTTTGTAGGGCCATGGCTGCTCACTGTTTTGTTTCTGCATAATTAAACAACAGCAGCTGTCTTCAATGGAGAGTGAGAGTTCACATTCAGATCTATTTTTTATTTTTTTTTAAGATTTATTTTTTATGCCTTTAACGTTTAACTTGAACGATCACATGAGATCTACCGTCTTCTTTCCAATTGGCTGTCGCTTGCGAAAGTCGCTCTTCATTTGCATAAAGTTGAAGTATTCTGAACTTTGTTGCGTCGCTGGACGCGCTCCATCCGTCGCCAACGGTCGCTGTCTCTCGTGTCGCCGGAAATCGCCAGCTCTCCATTGAAATGAATGGGATTGTGTCGCTTTGTTGTTGCGTGTCGCTTGTAGTGTGAACGGGGCTTTACCCAGTTAGAACACGTGACCCTGCTAGATTCAAACGTAAATTAAATCTGTGCTGTACGCTGATATATTGTTTAGTCATTGACTAAACAAGCATGTAGAATGACAAAATGTATGGGTTGTTTTGGCATATTACTGTTACCAGAGCTTAAACTTTGTGGTTTAGCACTCTTAAAAGGAAAGTTCACTCACCCTCACGTCATTCCAAACCTGTATGTGATCTATACTTTTAAGGACAAGCTACTTGCATACATACTTGCAATTTCTGTAGTATATTTCTGTACACAATATCTAGCCCAAATGTCTATATGCATGCAATACCCAACCTACTACAATATTATTATATTACACCCCACAATGTGATTGACCTGACTTTTCATTTCCAGCTTGATTTATTCGTTCTTATTCACTCGGGTCAAGAGCAGTGTACTAATGCTCGTTCTTTTGGGAGGTATAATTTCAAAATATTGATACTACCAGAGGAAATATGACAAACATATGAATGTCAAACAGAGGGCTGCAATGCAATTAGTCTTGAATTAAGACAATTATATGATTTTTTAAATCCCACATGAAATGTTAATTGCAAAATGAGCTTCCAATTGATTTTGAAATGACCTCATGCTGTGTCCAAGAGCTCCTGGGACGTTTGCATTTATGAGCTCATAATTACGATTTGATCTGCGTTCAAGTAATTTTGCAGGAGAAAAATAAATGCAGTGGCCCATTTCCTTTTCCCTTTAAGCACCACTGCACATTTTAGTTATACAAGCTTGTTGTTTCATAACAGAAGAGTTGGTATTCTACATCAAACTAAGTTGTACTCTGTCAACATTCACAATTAATTTAATAACGAATGATTAATACCATTATGTTTCCTCTATAGTTCTTTATTTGACACAGAAAGTCCACCTTAGAAAATTTGTCTTGAAATAATGATAATTACAACATGACTTGAGTGCAATAAGTTATAAGAGGTCATTTTTGACCGTTGAGTGTGTCAGTGCTCTGTTGTAAAAGTGTTTTGATTTATACGGATTGCATTAGTGACAGTTCAAACTTAGATAAACCTGAGGTTTACGATCCCTCATGTGAAGATAAAATGCTATCTTGTATTGTTGGCATTGCATTTAAATCTGAATGTCATTTTGTTTCACAACATAACATCTGGAATAAGAAAAAGACGGATAAGCTTTCCTTCTTTGACAAAACAATAGACCATTATATTCATTGATCTTGATTATTTAAGTTTGTTAATAACAGAGGTAATTTGATTACATGTAGAAGCCTTAAAAGTACAGTAGCAAAAAAAAGTGTTCCGTTTAGTCAGAGAGAGGGTGGAAATGATTTACACAATTATGACTGTTTTTGATGCAAAAAAGCCTTATTATAACAGAATAAATACACTTCAGGGAAAATATAAAAAGTGTACAATATGTCTTCTTAAGAAAGACAAGTGTCTAGGGAAGAATATGTGGCCTTGTTCTTGCAATTCATGAGCATTTATCCTACTTGAGTTATTTATTATACTGTGTAGGAAAGTTAGTTACAGGAGTGTTTAATTGTTATCTTGCACGTACAGAACATATAGCAGCATTTTCTGGTTAGTCGTCTGTTCCACATTGAGTTTCCATATAGTGTTTTTGCCCGGATCGTCAGCTACACTGCCAGTGTTTAATTGCTGTGTAAGATTTATTGCACACGCCCTGTGCATATTAGAACTGTGAGTCATGGTTCCTTCTCTATGGATGGATAATGTGATGGAAAATGATTTATAAATGAACATGAGCAATTTGTCATTCTGTCAATTTGTCTCCGATTTGTAATATTTCCTGGTATTGTCACTGTGGATCATGCATGTGTTAATGCTTGTTCAAACTCTATTAAGTAACACTTAGGGATGAGAGAGTAAAGCAATAAGCCCCAAGAAGCTGTGGTTTACAGTGAATTTATAACAGCTAAAGGGCGTTGTTAGACACGACAACCTACCTACAACCCCCTTAGCTGTTATAAATTCACTGTAAACCACGTCTTCCCGGGGCTTATTGCTTTTATATAATGGTTATTCCACATACGTAGTAAGGTTTCACAAAACAAAACAAAGCAAATAAAGTGTAATGATATTAATAAAAACATTATTCTTTCACCAAACAATTTAGTTCCTCAGAAATGGTTGTGGTTCCAACAAAGTGGTTGCCGAGCAACACATAAATGTAAGCAAAGGTGTAGGTTTGTAGAGTAATTTACAACAGCTTCAAACTTGGCTCAACCAATCAGAATCAAGGACCGGAACTATCTGTTTTATAAAGTTACTTTTGAATCTTTTTAAGTGTGTTAAGGTATGTAAAAAACAAAACAAACAAAAGAACTGTGATTAATGTCATAATGGTTTATATTATATTATTCCGTGGTTAGAAATGTGTTGTTCACATGTTGTGCAATAATTTGAGCACTAATTAGATATTTTTAATTTGTGTCAGTGTATCATTGTGGTGTCATCTACAGTGCATTACAAATGTTTGGAAACGCCTTTTGTTTCAAAGTGAGCATTTGATTAATCAACATAAATCCTTCCCCATTTCTTGTCATAAGTGGATTGAAGTAACTAATGATTTTCTTATTACATAATACAGTCAGACTATGATGCCTGATTAATTATGTGATATGGACTAAGCATACTCGATGTTTCTTTTTTGAAGAGTATTGGGTCAGTTTTACTTGTGGCCCAATTAAAGGTATAGTTCACCCAAAATTTAAAATTGTGTCATTAATTACTCACCCTCATGTCGTTCCAAACCCATAAGGCCTTCGTTCATCTTCAGAACACAAATAGGTATTCAAGATATTAAGATATTTTCTGATGAAATCTGAGAGCTTTCTGACCCTCCATAGACAGCAACGGATCTACCACGTTCAAGGCCCAGAAAGGTAGTAAGGACATCGTTAAATTAGTCCATGTGACATCAGTGGTTCAACCGTAATCTTATGAAGCTGTGGGAAAACTTTTTGTGCATAAAGAAAACAAAAATAACGACTTTTTTCAGGGTCAGCCACTGCCATTCATGAGAGTGCCACAATGCATGAATGGTGGCGGACTGACCCAGAAGAGAAGAATTTATTGAATAAAGTCGTTATTTTTGTTAACAACCTTAATTTTATGAAGCTACAATAATACTTTTTGTGCGCAACGAAAAAACAAAAACGTGCAGTGAAGACTGACACAGAAGAGAAGAAATTGTTGAGTAAAGTTAGTTTTTTTTCGTTGCGCACAAAAAAAGTTCTTGTAGCTTCATAAAATTAAAGTTGAACCATTGATGCCACATGGACTATTTTAACGATGACCTTACTACCTTTCTGGGCCTTGAACGTGGTTAGAAAGGAGGGTTAGAAAGCTCTCGGATTTCATCAAAAATATCTTAATTGGTGTTCCAAAGATTAACGAAGGTCTTACAGGTTTGGAACGACATGAGGGTGAGTAATTAATGACAGAATTTTTTTGGGTGAACTATCTCTTTAAGGTTAGAAATAGAACGCAACAGATTGGTTGCAAATCTGCTTGTTAAAGGGTTAGTTCACCCAAAAATTTTAATTAGTCCATGTTTTACTCACCCTCAAGGCATCCTAGGTGTATATGACTTTCGTCTTTCAGATGAATCCAATCGGAGTTATATTAAAAATTGTCCTGGCACTTCCAAGCTTTATAATGGCATGGGCGGGTGTTTTTATTCAACAGTCTAAAAATAGTGAAATAAAGCACATCCATCCATATTAACTCTTTCCCCGCCATTGACGAGTTATCTCGTCTTTTACAAGAAAACGCTTTCCCGCCAAAGAGCTTTCCATGTTTTCACTGTTATACACTTGGGGGCGCTATTACGCATCTTCTAAACGAGTACAAAACCTCCCGAACAAAAACACACGTGAACAGGACGGAGAAACTAGTGATCTCTTTATGTAAACAGATGCATATGAAAAATAATGCGATCATCAGCAATTTATCAGCAAATAAATGAAAACTGCTTAATGTTACAGAGTAAAATGTTGATCCAGGAAGTGGTATATGTCTGTGCAAACTTTGGAGGTATTGATGGAAGCGATTTACTGGATTTATCCTTTGATAATCGTACTGAATATTATCCAGATGTAATTTTTGATAAAAAGTAGATTTTCTGACCTTTTTGATAAAAATTATGATTTTTTTATGAAACCTACCTATATTCAAGTGTTGATTAAAAAAAAGAATGCTTTAAGCTAGAATAAAACTTTTTTTGTTTAAAAGTAGAGGGACTGCCTTTCCGGCGGATGATGTAGGACGTAGGCACAGTGAGTCTCGCGAAAACCAACATTTGTTTACAGGAGTAAAGGAAGCAAAGTTTCCTTACTTTAGCAAAGGAAAACCAGTCTTCTTGTGGCTTATATCGAAATCCTCTGGCATTTTTCTTTACAAATCCTCATTTTGTGCTTCTCATTCGTGACCGGCATTTTGTTTTGTTCTCTCTCCGTCGCACTTCCGCGTTCGTGACGAGTCACCGCTGCGTGAGCTACGCATACGTCCTACGTCATCCACTGGAACGGCTTCTGCTTAGGACAGTTAGCAGAAGTGAGAAAAAGGTGTTCATATCGTTTTAAATATGGATATTTTTCTTACAAAAATGCATCGATTCGCTACAGGAGACCTTTATTCACCCCCCGGAGCCGTGTAATGCACATTTTAATATGGATGGATGCGATTTACTTCACTACTTTTGGACTGTTGAACAAAAAAACCCACCCATGCGATAATAAAGCTTAAAAGAGCCAGGGCAATTTTTTGTATAACTCCTATTGGATTCGTCTGAAAGAAGAAAGTCGTGATGCCTTGAGGGTGAGTAAAACATGGACTAATTTTCATTTTGGGGTGAACTAACCCTTTAAGTCTGACGTCACTCGTCGCCGCTTCCAGGTCCAAACGCTCTATCAGATGCCACGAGAAAAAACGAACACTGCTAATATACACTCACAATGTGAAATAATACTACCAAAAAAAATTATAATCCTAATCTTTAACTCCATGCCGAAATCCCAGATAGCCAGACAATGAAAATATAAATAAATAAATATAACAATTATTTGTGTTTGGGACGCTGTGAGAACGGAGACTGTACTGTACACCGTAAGTTTGCAAACATTTAGCTTTAATGTTTTATATGAATGAACAGTCAATGCTCATAAACGGCTTCTGAGATAGTATTCCCAAGTGAAACGAGTTGAGGCTTGGACCTGGAAACAGTATTCCTTACGTCACCACTTAACAAGCGGATTAAGTTTAGAATGGAACAGATCAATTAGAATGCAGATTTAAATGAATAAATAAATTATATAAAATTATATATATATTTATTTTTTTACATTTTTTATATATATAATACATGCTTTCATAGTAGGCTAAATGTTGCCTCTTTTCAGTTCAAAGCAAAATAAAAGGGATTTGTATTTTTTTCTTTTGGAGAGCATTGTGTTTCAGATGTATTGAAATAACATAAAACAAAACAAACAGTGGTTAGTCATTTTATATATCTGTATATATGCTTCCATTCATATTCACTGGCTCCAAGCTTCTGTTCTTGGGCCAGAATAAAAAGACTTTAGGTTAAAAACCTGCATTTATCCATACTGTTTGGTATTAAATATGCCAAACCAGCTCAGTTTGATATATTAACTTAAAACTGCCCCTCAATACTGTAGATGCTGCCTGAAATAAGAAAATGGCAGCAAAATTGTTCCCTTTTACTGTTGGAAAACAATAAACCCTTATAGTTCTGCCAGTCATTTAACAGCCTACAGTTGCCAAAGAAAAACACTTTGATTTACATTACCTATGATCAGACACTTTATGTCCTTATTCTCAGAGTGCAGCTTCTCATAGCTTGTTGATTTACTCCATGCTTTTGTAATAAAAATGAACTATCATTCTATTGATGGATGATTTTGTTGTTGCAGACTCTGACTTTAGCTGTTATTCGGGTGTACTGTATGTGGTAATCTAGTACAAGTGCTGCCAGAGGCTCCAGTGAAATCTTAAAATAAGGATCCCCAATCCCCTTTATAGAGCTGAGAGCTTTATAAGCGAGATGCTCCTTTAATGAGACATTCCACACAGCCAGCAGACGGCCTCCCTTCCCTCAGGCAGGACGTACACACTCGACTAGTGAAGAGAAAGGAGTCAAGCCAACGCCTCGAGCACAACTAACTTATTATCATTTAGAAGCACAAACTTGTAGAGGAAAATAGATCATAAAATCATAAAGAAATGTGTTATTAGCTCCTATGAAAGCCAAGGGAATACAAACAGAACATTAACTGTAATACATTATTATATTAGACAAACGACCCACATTCTTCACATATTTTGAGTGATGTTTTTAAACAGTATAAATATGTTAATATTATATTTGATATACTGTTTTTTTAAAACTAAATTTTAAGTGGTATAAAAGTGCAATGATTAATTTTTTTTATTAAATAGAAATAAATAGGAATTGCTTATATTGTTTTATTTATTTATTTACTTTTTCAGAGTGTGAACTATATTTATTTACCATTAAAGTGGTATTAAAAGAAAAAAATTAAATTAGATTGACATTGCATTGTTATTTTATATTGTTTTGTTTTATATTTATTTTATTTAGATTTTTTTGTTCAAGTTTGAACTCTGTCTTCAATAAAGTGATCTAAAAAGTGCAACAAAATTTTCATCTAGATAGATATTACCTCATCTTTTTTTAATATATATTATTTTTACTCAAGTTTCTGAGTTTTAACTCAGTTTTCTTTGTTATAGTGATATAAAAAGTGCAATGAATTTTTCAGTTAGTTTTACTTTTAAAGAAGCAATTAGCTTTAATTGCTGGCTTAAGGGAAATCTGTTTGAAAAATGCATTGCATTATCTAAGTAATTATATTTTCTAAGTGCTCAAACATGTTTTTTTCTGACCAATAAATGGTGTCAGATACATGCATCAGACCTGTTCAGTTTAATAATGTCAAATCAGTGATACAGCTTCTCAGCATCTGGTTCTGTTCAGACAAACACACCAGCATTGTGGGAAATGAGCAGATATTTCCACACCTCATTTCCACCTTGTCAGTTGTACCTGTACAGTCTGTTTTGTATTACAGCAAGAGGCTGTTCGTGGTGTTTTGGTGATCCATAAATCTTGGACTTTCATAATGCAGAGGGAGATAGAGAGGAAGCTTCCATTGAGGCATTAGGTCTGCTAGTTCTAGATTGATTCGTCTCTTACGTAATGGAGAAGTCATCCATCGTTCCACTGGCTTCCTTGAGCATGCCAAACTTCCTCCTGCCTGACAGGAGGTTTAAAGGAATAGTTCACCCAAATGATCATTTTGTCATCATTTTCTCACCCCCGTGTCATTCTGACCCTGTATTACAGCTTGTTTAGGCGATAGTGACATGCAATTCTTCTTTTGGACCTCTGGATTCTAGTGAGATCTCAGGTGACCCATCTGGCAGGTTACCAGCCCTCTTCAACCTCCTGAGTCCAACCATGTGGATCAGAGCCTGGAAATATATGGATTACCATGGGTATCTTTGGAAGTACTTGGCTTTCACTCCTACACTGAGATCAGCCCCATCATCTCAGATACCAGAGAGGTACCTGAGAAGTTTCCAGTAGCCCATTTCAACCTCGGATGAACTTGTGATGTTGTCACCTAACGTTAGCAGCTACTGCTTCAGACCATCATCTACCATTCTTCAGGTTTTTCTTGTATGGATCACAAAAGAAGATATTTTGAAAAATGTAAATGTAGAAGGAAAGTCATGCAGGTTTGGAATGACACGAGAATGAGTAAGTGATGGCAGAGTCTTCATTGCGGCCTGTATGCTGAAAAACATTCATTCCTAGACAGCAGTTTATCTTAATTATGCTATCTAATTTGTGTCTGGTGACATTATCCATTCTTTAGTTCATCATTATAGCTGTTATCTTCATATCCTGGCCTTCAGTCATTTTGAAATACACAGAGGCAAGTGAAGGGTCTATAAACACCCTAACACCGGTTAGGTAAGAGTGACACACAGAGCCAAATATTCATTGCTCTCCAGTGTAGGCTAAGAATACACTGCCCAGAGAGCAGATGGAGTCTGATGACCCATGTAATATGAGTACTTGCACAGACATGGTAACTGTTGCTTGGTATACATGTACCAGACAGAGAATTGCTCCATGTTAACAAGAGTGTGGGGCTGAAATAATTTGCATTTATGTTTAAGGCATTTAATATATATTTTTATTCACAACTACTTACAAAAAAATTATAAATGCAATTGATTACATTATCTGCTTAGAAAAAAATGCTTCCTTTACCAGTAAACAAGTGTTAAAATTGTGCGAAAACATTGCACTTGCACATTTACTTGTTTTTCTTTCCTGTGGTTGTTGGGCCAAATATTCAAGGATTATTTTTTGAATTATTTCTCTGAAAGTCAAGGCAGATTTTAGTAAATGTGTGCCTGTTTTGCCCTTGAAGCCTTTGAATATCAACGAGTAAATGAAATGCAGCTGGTTCAAACAATCAGCATCAAATTCTATTATATTAAAATTATTCCACATATTATCACATGAGATTACTGGGTTAGCCTATATATTTTAATATATATTAGCCAATACAATTTTAAATTTCTAATCTAAGTTATATAGTATATTTGCCTAGAGCCTTCCTTGAGGCAGTTCTTATCTTTTCTTCTCTTCACAGGCACATTTGTGGGAAGTCATGGATGTTTTCTGTGTATCTGTTAAAAGAGCACTGGATCCATTGAGACTGTATTGAGAAAAGCGTATCTTTGAGCTGACACAGCTTGTTCCTGATAAATAGCAGGGCTTTGTAACCCACCCACATGCTCAAACAATATTACACCACATCCTCCATTCTTCCCAGTTTATGATCAGTGCTGTAAATGCACATTACACATGTGCTCTTTCCCTTGTCTGGAATACATTATATGTCTGCTTTGACGTCACAACCGCTCTCAGAAACCCCAATCACAGCCTGCCACTGACCGCCATCATAAACTAAAATTACAGGTTCTGCATTACCAAGCCAGTGTCCAGTTTAACATATTCTCTGTTTATGCATTTTTGGACATGCTGTAGTAAAGAACCCCCCCTTCATAGTATATTTTAAGACCTATTCTTGTTTGCATGGCCTTTGTGTTGCATAATGGCTCATGGAGTGTGTTTAACAGATGCGCTGACTTATGGTGCTGAGTTTCCCACACTTGGGGTTGATGAATGTGCAAATAAGATTATTTAGCTATCAAGGACAACGCTTTCCTTTCATGAAAAACGACCCTCACGAGACAGACTCTTAAGTACTCAACAAACAGCTTGGATGGAAAGTCCCTGCTAAAGTACAAAGAACTGATGAATAGATGTTATAAGCAGATTTTTTCCCTCAATAGGTAGATCAGACAGTTAGAATTGGTCACAGATTTCCCAATTACATTTAATTTAGATTCAGAAGCACTTGATTCTATTCGATTTGAGTCCAATTTCAATGGCAGCATTTCAAAGTGATCCAAAACAGTAGCTGGTCACATAGTGTTTTATTTAAAGCACTGCCTCATGTATGTTTTTGATTCCCCAAAAAGAACGGAATCAGAGTAATTTGTTTTTAAATTGTACTAGACTGGTAATGTTGTATGTTTGTTTTTGCATGCAGCCTGTGAGAAGCAAATCATGTCCAAATCTCCAAAACTGTCTGTCAGGTTTTCAGTAATGTATCTTAGGCTGCAGCATAAACAAACTACTAAAAAGATGTTAGCTTGTTTAAATGAAAGGCAAGACTTGCATTCCTATAGCCTCCACATTAAGTGTTGCGATTTTTTCCCATTCAGATTTCTGTGAGTGGTCAGTCTCCTTTCTAGTAAAACTCAAGGCAGTCATTCTGAGTGTGGTTCCATTAGCAGTTAGTTTAGCGCTAAACTGCACTGGCAGCCACAGCTAAAAACCAGTCCACTAACCACCAGAACTGGGCTTCTGCCTGAAACAGTTACTACAAGAGCCTACGTTACATACCAGGGAGCATAGATTAGAAAACATGTCTGATAGATTCTTCATCCAGTCACGGAACCATATACCATGATAGTGTTTTGCTTAGGAGCATGTCCATATGAATAGTATACTTTCTCTGTGTGTGTGTGTTTTTAAGCTGTATCTATTTCTTTTTGAAATGGCTATAATTACCCAACTAGATTCTCCACTGGACTAAGCTGATATTGAAAAGGAAGTGTTTATTCATTCTTGAAAAGTAGCAGGAGATCAGAACGTCAAGCTCTTTAACTTTCTGGGCTAAAGCTGTTACTGTTATCTTTATAAATCTGGATTGTGTTTGATCGCTGAGAGTCAATCTAAGGCAGAGGTTCTCAGCAAAGGTACTGTATACAATAAAACAAATCTGTATTTGAGCAAATTAATGTCACTTGCTAAAGACAAATCATTTTAGTGTTTTTTTTCAAATTTTTAAAAAGTATTTCATGTAAATAATTATGCATATTATTGGACCTATGCAGTTCATGATTTTACAATATACAATTTTTTGCTTCTTTATTTGCAATTTTGGTCCTGAAGCAAAGCAATTTTAGAAGCACTTATTGTGAAGCAAAAACAGTTAAAAACCACTCATTGTGAAGCAAAGTCAGTTGAGAACCATTTATCGTGTAGCAAAGCCAGCAGAGAACCACTTATTATTAAGCAAAACCAGTTAAGAATCACTTATTGTGAAGCAAAACAAGATGAGAACCGCTTATCTGAAGGGAAATTGTGGGTTGGCAGGGAAAGCAACTGAGGGAATGAGAGAATAAGTTTCACACAGCTGTTCTTCCAGGACTGTAGCATCCTGAAATAGCGTTTTCAGAGATGCAACAGCATTCCTCACATACAGGACGCTGGATATTCTTTCCTACTTTCCTTGCAGCACCATATTACCACATTACTCTTATTAATGTACTCTCAACGCGCTCATGCACTCTTCACCCTTCACTCCCGCCCACTTCATCCAAACCTGTCAAGAATATCCTCATCTGCCTTGGTTACATAACCAACTGTCTTTGCCCCACTATCAGAATGTTCTATCAGAAAGATGTTATCCATTAGCCTAAGCACCTGAAATGAGCTTTTTCACTGAGCATTTCAAAGTTTTGCGCTCACGGTAGGCTTGTCTACCTAAAGCAACAAACATAATTCACACATGAACTCATTCTGGACAATCAGTACTCTGTTTTAAGTGTGTTTTTGCTTGTTACAGACCAACAACCATGAGCATGAGGCAGTCATCGGTCCGGTTGACCTGTCACCTGTCTCAGGGGCTAACATGTTGTTGGCACCATCTGGCTTTGCCTTTGACATAATGTCATGTGTGGGACAGGTCAAGCTGTCTGGAGAGCCAGATGTGGAAATGCAAACAAACTCAGGGCTGCCATATGTGTTTTGACCAACAACTTTTGTCAATTACCTCCTTCTTTTACAGAAAATCATGCAGTTCAGCCTTTAAAGCCCAGAGCTGCAAATCAACGTTATGAAAGAAGACAGCGCTGTCAGTTTTTCCTTGTGCGTAGCACAGATTCTTTTTGCATATACTGTGTGCCAGCTTATGGATTTGGCACAATTTGATGTCTACTGCATTTCTGATACTTTAAAAACACAGAATCTCTGCTAACATAATTTAGTAAGTTGTGTTTTGATTTGTCAGGGAGTTCTGGTGTGCTTAATCTCAGTTTATACTTTATTTGCAGTAGCGTTTTGAAGCTTCTGTAAATAAATGGATAATTTCATGTCAGTTTTTGCAATTACTTGACCTTTTTCTGAGAACAAGGAATAATATTTCAATCAAACAGTCATAGATTGAAGGCATTACACCTATTTAAACCCTAACATCCCTCTGAAATGGGAAGGATATTATTGGTTTATAAGAACATTGTACAAACCCCCAACCCTTAACCTAATTGTAAAACTTGATTAGTTAATAGGACTCACACAGGAACATGACTTATTTGGGTAAATCGCATTAAACAAGTTAAACGTCAAAGAAAAGGGACTAAATGGCAAAAAAGACTTAATAATAACAGTTGTTCTAAAAGTCGAGAACTGAAGGTTGGTTAACAAGTGTTGTTTTGAATTCCCAGCCACTGAAGTCACTTTCAACTTGAATGTGGTTCAACTTCAATTGTCATAGAACAGTCCTACGAGTCACAAAGTGTACAGAGCTCCCCAGACTCAGTGTCCCATCATGTATGAACATGAATGAACTAACCCATAAATTTACCTGAAATATGTGTCTCTTCGACAGACCCGAAGGCTGACGAAAGTGGAACGGCAACGGTTCAGTGAAGAGGTGGAGATGCTGAAGTGCCTGCAGCATCCAAACATCGTCCGTTTCTATGACTCCTGGAAGTCCACCATGAAAGGACACAAGTGCATCATCCTTGTGACAGAACTCATGACGTCAGGGACACTGAAGACGTAAGTTCAGTCCAAGCATAGTTGTATAAAATTGCTACAAAAATACTTGCAGATGGTGTGCCCATTAAAGATGCCAGTACAAAGACATGAAAAGTTGTCTCTCCTGTAAATAAACTGTTAATTCTGTGTATTCTCACATGAGACACTGAAGCCCAACTGCTTTTTTCCACCCATTGTCGGAATAATAACTGTGCTTTGTCATTCTGCAGGCACTTTTATCCAGAGTTGCTAACTGTAGAAGAAAAGTGTCTTTCTCGATAAATGTAATACTGTAGCTTTTTTTTGCCTCACTCACAACCTCTAATGGATAACAAACAAAATTGTTCACAACTATGCCGCCACCATAGTTTAAATGTATATCCCTGTATGCATATATTATGAAACAAATTTTATATTCAGTTTAATTTGACTGTTCGTTAAAAGTAGCTCCATTCCAAATTGCACCGCACTTTGTGACATAATGCTGCACAGATTGCTGTCATAGGTTGCATAGCAGGAGTACAATAAAATGACATAAAGGAGAATGAAATGAAAGTCCACAGCTCTGTTCCAAGCCTAGTAATCTTTCTAACTGCCAACTGCCTACATAGTCCATCAAAATATTGCTCTGCATGGGAGACTGAACTCACAATTGATTTCAGTAGAGCTTGTCATTAGCATGTTGTGAAGATAACACTTTCCTAATAACACTTTCTGGAATTGACCCTTCACAAAGACCTGCCCCCTTTAAAATACATTGCGGAGCAAAGAGGACACTGACAACATGCTGACACACAAGACAGAGCAGGTTACTTTTGGTATGAAACAAAGTCTCAGCTGTCAAATTTTGTAATTTCTTAAGAAATTCAAACAATAAATACCATTTTGTGGCTCTTTAATGTGTCGTGACAGATCGCTGTAGCACCTCAGTTCAAGAGGCACGTGAACCGATCATCTCTTCCTCTTTACTAGTTATAGCACAAAATAAACATGAATGAACATTAGAAGGTATCTTGTTTCAGCCGCAGAAAGACGTCAATACACACCATTTTTCAAGTTTAAGTCCACCAACGTTAATCTAATCTCCAGTCTGGTTTGTTTGTCAGACAAAATGGCAGATTTGGCGTTATGATCAGGCGATGGGGATGATGGTCAGATCGCCTGTCAATCAAACTCCTGGCGAAGGGTCAATTGCCTTCTTCATGAAGAATACACATGCTGCTGCTGCTTTAGAATTTAGTAAAAATTATGCCTACTATAACTACAATGCCGACCTGTTTACCTGTAGGTACCTGAAAAGGTTCAAAGAGATGAAGCTGAAGCTCCTCCAGCGTTGGAGTCAGCAGATCCTGAAGGGCCTTCACTTCCTGCACACCCGAACACCTCCCATAATCCACCGAGACCTTAAATGTGACAACATCTTCATCACTGGCCCCACTGGATCTGTTAAGATTGGTGATTTGGGCCTAGCTACTCTCAAGAGTGCCTCATTTGCCAAGAGTGTCATTGGTGAGTTCATACCAAATACCATGTCAACAATCTTTCTTCAAACACTCCAGCAGAACTTTCTTTGACCTTTACAACAGTTACTGTAAACAGTGCCCTGAGCTACCTCTACTATAGGCTTACCTTGTTTGTTTACTCTGTCAACTGTATTCATCCCACAACAAGTGATTGACACAGATTTCTCACCTTGCTTATATACAGTGGTGCTTGTATCACATTAGCTCAGCATTGGCTCGACAGTTTAAAATCTGATCTACTCACGCTCAGATTAGGAGAGTACAATGACATGAATAAGTAAAGAATGTGTGACCTGCATGGGACATCAGGAAAGCACAACCAGTATATCAAGTTTAAGTTCAACTTGGATCTCAAATGTACTGTTCATGTTTACGAGAGCACATTTAACATTCAGTCACTTGGTGGGCCAACTAGCGCTCTGGGATCAGAATTGTGCACTTGAGCAAGACAAGGTTATTCCTTGTAATACCCTGTTGAAAAAAACAGCATATGCTGGTTAGGTATGTTTTGAAGCATGGCAGCTGGTTTAAGCTGGTCCTTAGCTGGTCCTAAGCAACTAGCCCCTGCTCAGGACTAGCTTAATCCAGCTTCAAAACATACCTAACCAGCATATGCTGTTTTTTCAACAGGGTATGTATGTTGTTTTGGATGAAAGTACCTGCAAAATGGTCACTTAATGTTTGTTTTTGGCATTGTTCTTTGCTTGCACACAGGAACACCAGAGTTTATGGCTCCAGAGATGTACGAGGAGAAATATAATGAAGCTGTTGATGTTTATGCCTTTGGCATGTGCATCCTGGAGATGACCACATCAGAGTACCCTTACTCAGAGTGCCAAAACGCTGCGCAGATCTACCGCAAAGTCACTAGTGTAAGTCAGTCCTCGCAGCTGTATTACAAGCTTGAAAAGAACGTCATGGCCCCAGGCTATGCTTAATATGTTTTTTACCATCAGTACAGACTTCATTGTTTTGTCATCACCTCTTTCTCTGTCTGCCTCTCACATACACTTCAGCTTGCGTACACTCTTAAAAATCAAGGTTCTTTATGGGAAACTATGGTTCCTTGAAGAACCTTTAACATCCATGGAAAATTCCATTGCACAAAAGGTTCTTTATAGAAGATAAGGTTCTTTAGATCATTGCAATGTTCTAAATGGTTCTTACTGAGAAGGTTCTTTGGGGAACTCAAATTGTTCTTCTGTGGAATCACTGCAAAAAAAAAAACCCTTTGGAACCTTTATTTTTTTTAAGTGTTGCTAGCCATTTTGTGAAACCGCATACCGATTCGCTACTCTCTCAGCTCACTGTCACCCACTTCATTAGCCATCTCTCCTCAAAGCAGCTTCAAGCTTTTACAAGTCTGCTAATGGTTGTGTGAGGCCTTTATTAGGCTCTTGTTGACATTTCTTTACGACATTAGCGCATCTCTCTTGAGCTGTAATTCTATTTAGAAGATGGTGATCTTGCCTCTCGCCCAGATCTCTAATCAACCCCCTGGTTAACCCCAGAGTCCAAACTGATTTCTGATTACAGTGTTGTAAATGTGTCATTTCATTGTACATGTGTGCAATGCATGCTAACCGCAATCTTGGGAGTGCATCGAGTTGCATGGTTATAATCTCTTCCATAAAGGACGACTTTTTCCCTAGGGGCGGCTCGTTAAGAGTCCAACCAATCGGCATGTTTACGTGAATAATATACAAAGCAATAACCACACAGTTAAACCGTTCTAGAACAACAGCAGTCGCATTGTTGAATACAGAAGCCCTAGAGGAGATTCGTTATTTTGTTGGGAAAAACTGGCTGATTTTCTCCTTCTCTTCCTGAAACCTCAAATCAGTTCCATTTATGATGTATTTAATGGCCAACACATGTTGGAAGAAAATTTTTCCAGTTTGTAATACTTTACATAGATGGATGCCATCTCAATATATGTGCACTTGTTTTTTTTTCCATTTAAAGTATCTTATAGCCAAAGAAAAGCATCAAATCTGTTGTATAGAAAGAGATATTTTATTCTTCTTAAGGGTGGTCTCTCATTATAATAGCCATATTGAGATCACATGACCAACGCAATAATACTCACTTAATCACAAATTCGGTTGCAGAGTAAATTAATCATGATGAGCAAGTATGTTTACATGTACTTTAAAAGGTTTGTATCAATCAGACTGAAACACTGTTTTGTAAGCACTTTCGTTCCACTGAAATCATGCATGTCAGATATTTGCAAGGCCAGACTGACAGACCTAGATAATACATTGTAACTTGCTAGCAAAACATAAACACATATATTAAATATGGATGTCATCTTGAAATATAGCTGTCCTTCATAAACTACAGAGTTTGCAAAGCTGAAAGTCAATGTAAATGTAATTTCAAGTATTATTTGGGTTGTTTTTATATTATTTCATTTCATGTGCATTATTAGCATTACCTATGATCATTTTACACCTGTTTTGGGCTCTCTTTATTTTTTGCATATTCAAGGACATTTTATTGTACTGTTCTCCATTATGGTCTTTATGACATTACAGCCACTAGGTCTTCAATCAGCATGTTCTTTGGTTGTTTTGTTTCTGTTTTCCCTCACCGATTAGTGTTTGAGGCCATATCAGATTCAGCTGATAAGGAAAGAGGAAGGAAAGCGTGAATTAGATGCTTGCAGTCGTTTGTGTGCCTGACATCAGCTTTCATCCTGCTGTTCCTGATACAGTTGAGAAGAGACTTTGTGGCTTTGAAGTTGGTATGCAGAAATTACATGGTTGGTCAGAGAGCACATTTCCGTTTTCCAGAACACTGACCGATAATGATAGACAAAGCGAGACAGTAGCATTTTTCCAAAATGCTGTTTTTTTAAAGAAGCCTCCAATGATCAACTAAGCTGCATTTATTTCATGAAAAATACAGGAAAATGTATAAAATTGTGAATTATTATTACAATTTAAAATAACTCTTTTCTATTTTGATATATTTTAAAATGTAATTTATTCATGTGATGGTAAAGCTTAATTTTTAGCAATCATTACTCCAGTCTTCAGTCTCACATGTTATTCAGTGCTTAAATATTTTTATTAATATTATCAGTGTCATAAAAAGTTGTGTCGCTTAATTTTTTTGTGGAAATTGTGACGCTTTTTCAAGATATTTTGATGAATAGAAAGCTCAAAATAGCAGCATTTTTGTTTTTATATATTTTTTATATATTATCTGTTACTGGACGATTTAATGTGTCCTTGCCGAATAAAAGTATTAATTTCTTAAAAAGAAAAGAAAAAAGAACAATACAGTACATGTCATCGTGTGAATAAAAACTTATTTTTTTGTCTTGTTTTAAATATAAATATAACAATATTTGTGTTACTTTTTTGGTAAAAATAAAAATAAAAAAACATTTGAGGTTGAAAAATAAGCAAATATTGATTTTCGAGTCAATTTTATAGATGTTTGTATAGGTTTGCTAGGTACAGGGAAAAATAAATACAGATTTAAGCCACACCAAGGATGATAAGTACAAAGATAACGATATTAGCGTCCACACCAGCGGACGATATAATCTGTTATTAGGGGTGTGACGAGACACTTATCCCACGAGACGAGATGAGACACGAGACTGGGTTCACGAGAACGAGACGAGACAACATTTTTAGACTTTTTTAAAGAAATCCTCAATGATGAAATATATGGGGAAAAATAGTTTTTTATTCAACTGAAAATCACAAAATGCAAAAAACTAGGTGCATTTTGAAATCACCTTGTACTTTATGAAATTAAACATCTATTTTAATTAATTAATTTAATTAATTGTTACCAAATTCTGTGTTTTAGCATGTCTAATTATTTGAATGCATAAAACAACTAAAGTAGCCTTATGAATTTTTTTCCCCTTAGAAATTCTGTTGTGTATTTACATTTTTCTGGTTATCATATGAAGGCATAAAACATAAATTTAATTGATCATTTATCTTTTAATTATTGAAAATTAAGCAAACAAGATTTTTTGGCAAACAAAGGGGATTTACTATTAAAGGGGTCATATGATGCGATTTCAAGTTTTCCTTTCTCTTTACCTCGCTTTTTCAGACCGATGAGCTTTGTAAAAATCGACGCGTTTCAGAAAGGCGAAGCATAGAGCAGAAACAATAATGTACAGTATGTGGAAAATAATGTGTTTTTTGAACCTTAAACCGCATAAACACATTTCATTACACCAAATACACAAAATAATGTTATTTTTAGCAGCATCAAAACATGGAAGAAATGTTTTGTATGATTATTCTTTAAAAAATTATATTCGTTTCATTTTAGTAGTAGCAGTAGTAGGTTATGTACATTCTGCCGAAAAATAGTTATAGGCACAATGTCTTCAAATCAAACTGACTTTTATTTTGACGGGTTGCCGAGAATACCTTTACAGTTCTATGTATGAGATATGACGCTAGTTTTACTCAAATCAAACGCTAAAATGCTCATGAAGTGACTCTCAGAGCAGTTCTGGAGATGTTGCTCATGTGTTTACGTCCTCATTTAGTGAGACGGCAGACGCTGAAATCACCGCGAGTGTCACGCGTGTAGTAAATGAAACCACGCGTCTGTGCCATTCATTAACAGAGACATGCAGAACATGCAGGATTCATATTTAAATCACCTTTTGCGGCTTAATGTTTACAGATACTAGTCCATATCGTGATTTGCCCTACTTTTGATTAATTAATTCAAAATTTGACAACGTCTGTGACATTCCGCGTTAAACTGTGAATTCTGTTTTTATGACTGGATAAAGACTACACTGCGTAATTTTCCCCCTTATCATGCGGCCACTTGCCTGATGTGAACATAAAATATCTCACATACCACCACTTGTGAACGAGCCAGTGTAATGCAAATATATCTGAAAGGTCTGTGAGAGGATATCGTCACGTTCTCGCAAGACCAGTCAGATCTCGCGAGACACATAGGATCTCGCGAGATCTCATGCCACGAGATCTCGTCACTCTAAGCGCTTGCTCGTCTGCCACTTTAAATTCTCAAGCTCGTTATAGCAGAATGGATTCTGATTAGGTGTCAATGTTTGTATCGTTCATCAGCTGGAAAAAGTCGTTCTGAAAGGGATTCCAATGATATCGTTTCTCTGTGCCTTTATCGTTATAGCTGTGGTGTGGACTCCGCTATTCTTTAATATCGAGAACGATTTTTAGAACTATATCTTTATCATTATCTTTATAGTTATCGTCCTTGGTGTGAACGGGCCTTTAGACAGTGATTTTTTTTTCTGTGTATGTATATCATGTATATCTGCATTTTGCATGTGTATCTTGTACATCTGCATTTGCATGTCCATTCATATGACCGACTCGAGCCAGTCATAAATCACTGATTACGACTGTTAATTTCCACACTTCACACAGTGGATCAGCTATGCATGATCTAAGAGTGTGGACACAAACAATGCAGTGGCCCCTGGCAAGCATGGGAGGGACGCAGAGGAGTTCAGTGGGGCAAAGTGGAGCCCAAAAGAAGGTCAAACCATGTGCCTGAGCATCAGCTGATTGGAGAATCTGTCGCAAAGGCACAATCATATTTGATCCCAACGGGCTTTTGCATTTCCCTGGGTTAATGAAAATCATCCTCTGTGTCACTGGGGGCTGAGAGCGTGGGGTATGTGATACCGCGGTCATGGTCTGTGGAGGAGGCGATTGACCCCGGCGTGTTTATGAGCGCAAGAAAGATGCTGTTGTTTATAGAAAGTTGTGCTTTCTGTTTAGACTGCAGATGGGTTTTATGATCTGCATAAGCATGAAACAAGCTTTTAAGAGACAGAAAAAGGAATGTTCAATTGTTCCTGGAGCAAAGGAAGTTCGGAAGACAAACAGCAGCTTTTCAAAGCTGTTTTTCAAAGCACAGGTTGGAGGCGTCCCAGAGAGACGAGGCATGTAAAACAGAAAAACATTTAAATGCAGACGCTGAGCATTGGAAACAACAGGCTCCTCTAAGCCATGTAATTCTGTTTGTGGACGTTTGTTTTGGGCGATATGCAAATATCACAAAACACATACATTTTGTGGAGGATTGAGTTTGAGCTTCAATATTCGGAGTCTTAAGTGCATAACATGTTCTCTAACAAACACAATCCTCAATCTCGGCATGTTTGTTTTTCAGATAGGGCCGGGCGGGTGGGCCCTCGAGCTCAACTTTATGAACCGTGGCCCCTGCGCTTAAAATTCTTCTGTTGTTATGCCACGGGTTTTTCTTGGTATTCTAGGATTACCATGGCAACACAGTCTCTTACTTAGTTCTTAACCTGTCATTCTTTCTAACTGCTGAAAATAATTTTGTATGGTTAAAAAGGAAAAGAGCCTGACACCTTGGTTCAAATTCAATTTATTTTCATCCCAATATTCATAATTTTCATTTAGTAATTTTTGTTAGACACAACTATGGGACACAGTCGTGCAGCAGCGAGCAACAGTGAAAGGAACCTCAAGGTTGTAAATGTGTGAAATTGTATAGGGCCCCATTCCTGTATTTTGCCTGGGGCCCCTAAATCCGCCCCTGGTGTGTGTATTAGATAGATAGATAGATAGATAGATAGATAGATAGATAGATAGATAGATAGATAGATAGATAGATAGACAGACCAAAATGTATTCAGACACCTTCAACATTTCTCACATTATCACAGTTTAGAAAATGGTAATAAAATATGACAAGAACTCAGAGTTAAACTGTGTCAGAACAAATTCAGCTTGATAATTTTCAGATAACTTTGATAGAAAGGTATGTAATGAATTAGGTTGAATAGCTGTCAACTGTCAGATGTTAAATTTAAGTACACAATTAGATAATACCAATTTAGGTCAACCAATTTCCAAACAATGATTCATTTTGTTCAGTCTGTGGTGTAAAAACATTGCGCATTAGCAATTAAAGAAAAAAACACATAAGCAAAACATGGTCAGGTCAAAGTGTCTGAATAATTGTTTGTCCCAGATTTTTATGAATTTTACTGGTAGTCCACTGTATGAAAAATGTTTGGGTATAGATAGATAGATAGATAGATAGATAGATAGATAGATAGATAGATAGATAGATAGATAGACAGACCAAAATGTATTCAGACACCTTCAACATTTCTCACATTATCACAGTTTAGAAAATGGTAATAAAATATGACAAGAACTCAGAGTTAAACTGTGTCAGAACAAATTCAGCTTGATAATTTTCAGATAACTTTGATAGAAAGGTATGTAATGAATTAGGTTGA
Organism: Sinocyclocheilus grahami; assembly: GCF_001515645.1. Taxonomy (NCBI): domain Eukaryota; kingdom Metazoa; phylum Chordata; class Actinopteri; order Cypriniformes; family Cyprinidae; genus Sinocyclocheilus; species Sinocyclocheilus grahami. The sequence continues at coordinate 1,584,141 of NW_015505245.1, read as the reverse complement.
ATAGCTGTCAACTGTCAGATGTTAAATTTAAGTACACAATTAGATAATACCAATTTAGGTCAACCAAATTTCCAAACAATGATTCATTTTGTTCAGTCTGTGGTGTAAAAACATTGCGCATTAGCAATTAAAGAAAAAAACACATAAGCAAAACATGGTCAGGTCAAAGTGTCTGAATAATTGTTTGTCCCAGATTTTTATGAATTTTACTGGTAGTCCACTGTATGAAAAATTTTTGGGTATAATGTCACAGTTTACTTTATTTTGCTATCCTCACGTACATAAATTAATTATAATGACCTGGACCCACTAGTAAAAAAATATCAAAAAGTATATCTGGTGTCTGAATAATTTTTGGTTTGACTGTATATACAGTATATATATATATATACACAGACATGGTCATTGAGTTGTGTTTATGAATTGTCCTGCATCTAATTTTATAGTTCAAAAATAAGGAGATTTTATTCTTTTAATTTTAGGTTGGTTTGTGTTATTCTGTTTATCTAAAATACATTTCATTTGTTCCAGTAATGCAATGCTGTCGCTGTCACAGCTCCAGCTAATTAAGTATAATACAATTAGACGTGAATCTGGGTCCTGCATTGCCATGGGGACAGATTTATTTTCGTGAGGTTGCGGAGGCGTTAGGACCAAACTTACTAATGTGCATGCTATTGGGAGGGCAAAGATAGTGCATATCAGACGTGCTATAATTAGACCATGTACACATCACTATGAAGACTGTCTCCTCATCTGCCTGTGCTTAAACACAGATAAAACTTTGATGAAATGTCATTATATTCCATGTACATGGAATATACTGTTTTTCCATGAAAGTGGTGCACGTTATTGTTAAAGTATGTAAGATTTGTCTTTTTTGCCTATATATGACCGTCAGTGTATCCACAGCAGATTGAGTGACATGCAGAACCAGAGGGAAACAGACAGAGAGAATTAAGACTGGACCAGACGTTAATTATGTCTGCTAGTCTTTGCGGAGCCATTGATGTCACTGAAGCATGTGGTCTTGCCACATTAGCTCAACTGATAGACATGGCGCTAGCAACACCAATTACAGGTTCGATTCCTAGGTAATGTAATGTACTAAACTAATGAAATGAGTACCCTGAATCAGGAGGTAAGACATTTTGAAGACTGTTTTAACTATTTTTGCCCATAAAATGGAAATCATTGGGGTCCAAATGTTGAAATATCCCTTTAACTGTAAGAACCATCATGGCAGCTTAAACTGTTTCCACAAAATCCTGTTTTTACAAAATAACACCGCTTTCATGTTCAAATACAGCTAACACTGAATCACACTATGTATTTACCGAAACATGTAACCTTGCTATTTTCCATATTTATCTTCCAATTCAGCCCATGCTGCTTACCTGTTAAACACACAGTGGAGATGAAAAGCCTTTCCATCAAGCACAAGGTCCGTGCCAGCAAGATGACTGTGGTCACTTAACTGATACGCAGAGAAAATTGACTTTGCCTTTTCACTGAATTCAAACGCTTTCAGGTCGATTTATTGGCTTACTGTGAGCATTAGCCTTATAATGAAACTTGCCTGTAAAATGAACAAAGATCTATCAAAACTAATCAACCTAATCACAGTTCTGATGAGAGAACATTTAGATGTAAACTACTTTGCCAGTTTAACACTTGGTTTCTGCGGACACATATGTTGGGTGGTATCGTCATGCTTATATATGGTATGAGTACATTAATGATTTGGAGTTCAGCACAGTTTGTTTGTGAAGCTTCCAGTTTTATACACAAACAAGTGGCATGTTTATGTTGACAGCTAGAAAGGTTGGCATATCTGTCTGCAATCCTTAGGGAAAAGGTCAGTTCATATCTACTGTGACGTTTTCGTACTAAGAGTATGAAAAGTGTTTCGACTGGACCTGGCAGGAAATCGTAATGCTCAGCGGTTGCTCTTTGATAGCTCACAAGACTTAATGGAGTTTTTTGTTATGTTTCTATAGGCAATATAATTACTATAGGCAAAACGTTTATATAGGCAAAAAGCTCAAGTGAGACAATTGCTGACACAGTAAGAGATATGAAGTTAATGGGCAAAAGTGAATTACAAAAAGATTCAGTTGGTTAATGCAGTAACTAACGTGACCTAACCATGAACAAGACCTTTACAGCATGTATTATTTATTTTGGTTAATGTAAATTTCTACATTACAACATTTTAACAATTAAAGTTAGAAATGTTAATGTTTAATTAAAAAGTTATAAAAATGTATTATGAACAAACATGACTTAACACTGAATTAAAGTAACTTTTTAAGATGAATAAAACCATTTTTATCAGTTAGTTCATTGAGCTAACATTAAAATAACAATTAATGTTGTTAATGTGTTTACCATTGCTCAGATAATTTGATCTTGCATGTATTTGGTGAAAATAGTAGTTCATATTGACTTTTGATTCAGATAATCTATTTGAGAGAAGATGTGCAATTACTGAGTTTTTTCAGGGTTTTCACTTCTTACAGAAAGTTTAGAAACGAACGAAATTTATTTGAATTTGGATTAATTAATGACAGCAAACTTTGTATGAAATCTGGTTTCAAGCCACCAGCACATAACTGCTGCAGCACTTTCAGCTGGATGTAATGTTGGGCTTCTTGTGTAAATGTGAGGCAATGATCGTTCCTCAAGCCATTGGCGAGGAAGAAGAAACAGAGAGAAGATGCAGAGCAGAAATTAAACTTTTTTTCCTTTTCATTTCTTATAACAGGACTGTGAAGGCTTGCTGGTTTTAGCTGGTTTAAAGTGGTTCCTTACTGGTCTAGCTGGCCTCTAGTCAGATCAGGCGGGTCTTTAACTCACTTAGATGGTCTCTCAGACTGACCAGCTAAAAATGACCCCAAAACCCCTCTAAAAGCAGTAAACCAGACCAGCTTGAACAGGCTGAGCGACCTAATGCTGGTGTAGAAAAAGAGCTGATTAACGGTGTGTGAAACAAACATAAATGGGAATTTGGTTCTTTGGTTCTTTGCTTCATGGTCTCAAGGGGTCTCCTCAAAAGACTAATGTCATCAAGAGGCGCCTGACCAGTGAAAAATCATTCAACTAATCCCTTTCAACTACCTCCTGAACCCCTGTTGAAAGCCTATGAGATCAGTTTTGCCCAGTGCCTCGGACAGAAGCGGTTTTCAGGGGCGAGAACTTCAGGCCGCCCCACCCCCTTTATGCTGAATTGCACCTCTGTTTTGTATTTTCTCTTTTCCTTTCCATCTCAACCTTTCAATGGGCCTATTATCTGAACATGCAATAGCAAAGCGTCCTGGTCATGTCAACAAGTTCCTCTCTGTATTTTCTGGGCAGCTCAGAACATTGAGGTTGCCACAAAAATGTTCTGTCCAACAACAGCATGGATCTTGTCCATAATGCCTTTTGCAATGAGCATATGGCAGCGGGCCTGGCTGGAAGAATACTGAAGTTACGTCATAGCTTTCCTCCAAGAGGATTTCAGGCCAAGAACGCTGTTTTAAGTGATGATGTGATGGATTGGAAACCATTTATGGCATACATATACTCACACACTTTATGTGCTCAAGTTTTCTATATCACTGTGGTGAGGGCATTTACCTTGAATCAGTGGGTATGATGCTGCAAAATGTCCTCAGCATCACAATTTTGTGGTTTTCACCTCATCTGTTTTACAGTGCGGTTTCAGCTGCCTGATTCAGAGCTTGATTTAATTTTGCTTTCCACTTAACAAAGGAGATGGACTGTGAAAAGAGCATTTCCTTGAATTACAGAATTGGATTTCTTATCATCTAAATGAAAAAAGCAATGTTCCTTCTAGGAGAAGAGTGATTTTATAGAATGACTGTACAGTGCGGTCCTTTTATTAGCTATTTTTCTTTAAAATCCAGTATAGACTTAATCAAAGTGTTCTTTGTAGTCATTTTTATACGTGTGTTTGTGAGTGTTTATTATGCCCATTTTTGGAAATGTCCTCACAAGGCTTGTAAAATCGAGTTGAGTGTGGAAACAGGCAACCAAACCATGTTCCACAAAGCACATCTTGTGTGATCGATGTTTTTCAACAATATGGTGTCTGTTCCCTGTTATTAGATGGCCAACGGATAACACTGATAACATAAATGTTCAATCCTTCTTTTTAACCCAGGAGGACTGAACGTACATCTGGCGTGATGTGCTCTGTTGACTAATATGTGCTGTATAAAAACTTGCTTACAGTTTTATATGGCCAATCTCTAATGCCGATTTCACACTGCACGATTTTAGCCCGATTTTTCACTCGCTGACAGGTTTTGCGAAATCGCCGACAAATGCCCGACATCGGAGGCAAATCGGTGCTGGTTCACGCGAGTGACAATCACGCAGTGTGAATTATCGAAGACGCGATCTGAGGGAATCGCCGACACGTCACCGACGCCCGTGAAATATTTGGCATGCTAAATATCTGGAGCTGTCTGTGATTCACAATCACGCTGTGTGCAATGAGTTCTGACTGAAAAACACAATCGGCGATGACCTACAGCCAATGAAAGACCAAGATAGAGGGCAGCGGGAAGTTCGGGGAGGAGTTATATGAAACGTAGTTTGCGGACCAGTGTTGCCAAATCCGCGATTGCCGCCGGTTGTTTTTTATGTCAGCAGGTTGAAGCGACCCCAATAACGTGATATTTAGGCCCTGGAATGTGAATTGTACCAGGAGAACCGGAGGGTTTTGTAGTGAAAACCTGGCAACCCTGCACCAGACAGAGCTGTCGGCGATTCTTCCTATTATAAAGTCATGCAGTGTGTAACCTCCTGTCGTCGTTCCATCGTGCAGTGTGAACACAGCAACAACTGAATGCTCCCCCAGATAGTCGTGCAGTGTGAACACAGCAACAACTGAATGCTCCCCCAGATAGTCGTGCAGTGTGAACACAGCAACAACTGAATGCTCCCCCAGATAGTCGTGCAGTGTGAACACAGCAACAACTGAATGCTCCCCCAGATAGTCGTGCAGTGTGAACACAGCAACAACTGAATGCTCCCCCAGATAGTCGTGCAGTGTGAACACAGCAACAACTGAATGCTCCCCCAGATAGTCGTGCAGTGTGAACACAGCAACAACTGAATGCTCCCCCAGATAGTCGTGCAGTGTGAACACAGCAACAACTGAATGCTCCCCCAGATAGTCGTGCAGTGTGAACACAGCAACAACTGAATGCTCCCCCAGATAGTCGTGCAGTGTGAACACAGCAACAACTGAATGCTCCCCCAGATAGTCGTGCAGTGTGAACACAGCAACAACTGAATGCTCCCCCAGATAGTCGTGCAGTGTGAACACAGCAACAACTGAATGCTCCCCCAGATAGTCGTGCAGTGTGAACACAGCAACAACTGAATGCTCCCCCAGATAGTCGTGCAGTGTGAACACAGCAGCAACTGAACGCTACCCCAGATAGTCGTGCAGTGTGAACACAGCAGCAACTGAATGCTACCCCAGATAGTCCTGCAGTGTGAAACCAACAGTGATGCGACATCTTTGAAAAGCGTGCAGTGTGAACTCTGCATTAAAGAGCCTGGTTTCTCCTTACTTACAATTTGAATCTTTTGTACTATTATTTATTTATTTAACGGTACATGTGATGTCATCAATTAGGTTTGCAGTAGGTTTTGATAGCTTCTTTTCTATTAGGTTCTCTTTAAAATTTAATTTCAAGTTAAAAAAAAATTCAAATACATTCTTGCATTCTTCTTAATGTGTCTTAAGCAAGAAAAGAGAGTGCAGACTGTTTATTGCAACAATATATAAATTGATTCATTAGATGTTTTTGACAGTGTGAACTCTGCATTAAAGAGCCTGGTTTCTCCTTACTTACAATTTGAATCTTTTGTACTATTATTTATTTATTTAATGGTACATGTGATGTCATCAATTAGGTTTGCAGTAGGTTTTGATAGCTTCTTTTCTATTAGGTTCTCTTTAAAAATTAATTTCAAGTTAAAAAAAATTCAAATACATTCTTGCATTCTTCTTAATGTGTCTTAAGCAAGAAAAGAGAGTGCAGACTGTTTATTGCAACAATATATAAATTGATTCATTAGATGTTTTTGATTTTTTTTTGTCATATTTTAAGATTTATACATATGAAGCAGTGTTAAATGAATATTATTCTGATTTTACTATGTTTGTGGGGACCAAATATTGGCATAATATGAGGCACATGCCATGCAGTTCTCTTTTGTGTGACAGAATTAAATATCTGTAAATACTGTAAAAATGATCTGTAACTTCCTCATTTGAGTCCCTAGAAATGTAACACTATGTAAATACCATCACTATGTAAATACAACATTACATTCACACTTGTTGTATTTACAGTTTGGAGAGTACTGTACTTTTCAGCACCTTGTGTTTTGTGTGAAGATGGGTGGATGTTTTTTTTTCTCTGTCAGTCAGCCCCCCCCCCCCATGCTGTCCATCAAAATAATTAACACCTATGACATTTCTATTATCTAACGGGAATTTTCCTTTCTTTTACCCTTTCCTCTCCCCCAAACCCCCCTCCTGCTCTATGTCTCTTGCTTTTTTTCAGGGTATGAAGCCAGACAGTTTTTACAAAGTGAAAGTCCCTGAACTGAAAGAGATCATTGAGGGATGCATCCGGATGAACAAAGATGAAAGGTAATTATAATGTCTACAAGGTCGTTCAACAAACAGGAACATCTGTAACCAAAGAGCTGCAAAGGTGTGTATGTGCACCAGCAGTCGTAATGTTTTAACACCTGCCAGACGGGTTTTTACTGTTTGCACATTAAAACATCAATACCCAGATTCTTGTCCTTTTGACATTTAAACAACTCCTCAGAAAGCCCTGCACGCCAGTATTTTTGTTACCTAGTTTTGTTATTTTGGTTATTTTGATATTTCTGTTCTGCCCTACATTGATCAGGTGACATGTGGTTACAGAATCAACAGTGTCAAAGATGCCGACATGAACACTTCAGATTTTCTAGTGGTACTACTAGGGCATAAACTTTCTCCTCTGTGTTGTTTGACCTCTGTGGTGTCAGAGGGCTTTGGGTCACTAGTTAAAATGAGAGAGAGTTACAGTTAGGGTTACTAACACATTGCTGCCCGTCTTTTTAAAATCCCAGCTAATCTCACAGACACAATACAATATACAGTATATATTTATATTTGGGTTTATTTTTGGTCGCACACTTCTAAGGGAGCTTTATGACCATCATGGAAGCCCAATTTAGAACACTCTACTTTGGCAGCTACACAAATAGCAAAACACATGTCTCACAATAATGTTTAGCATTAGCAAGTTGGTAAGCTAACAGCATGGTACTCTAACATAAACATTCACACAGTAGCACACGCAAATATTGGATTAAATGTATTTTTATTTACAATGATTTGCTTGAAACATATTAAGATAAATTTAAGTGTATTAATTATTAGCACTTCTCTTATTTTCTTAGGACCACATGTCATGCTAACTCTGTAGGCAAATCACTAGGTTTTGGAATAGAGTAACTTTTTGTGGACTTCCTGCAGAGATGATTTTTGACTTTTTTCCACTTTTATACCAAAAAAAGTAACAGAGTTTCCATCAGTACCTGTTCTCCACTTGAAATCGCTCAGTCACACCACTTTTCTTCTACCCAAAATATCCTCATAATCCTGTCATCAATTCAACATAACACATTTCTGCCAGGATAATAGTCCATTTAATGTCATCCAGCCATTATGTAAAGCGTTTGGTCAATAGCCACTACTAATGACTCACTCCATCCAGCAGCAGGTAATTCTGATGATTAATAGTGTTGATTTAATTAACTCCAGTTTTTGTAGATGAATGTTCTTACTCTCAGTCACATTAAGATCTCAAAGTGCTTGCCTGACAGTCCATCTCTCATAAGATGTGAGACCTTATTATGCTGAGATTTTACTTTTTTTCCCCGGTTGCATGTTTCACAAAGCAATAAGGAAATCTGGTTGTAAATTGGCGAAAATAATTAGCATTTATTAAAAGCAATAGCTCATGTAAACAGCCTTCATCAAAAACAATAGTTTAAAATAGCTATTTTAGGATCGTAATTAATATTTGTCACTTGCATGTGGCTTGTACTTTTTTTTTTTTAAAACAGAGCTAATTTTTTAATGGCTTCTAGTGGAAAAAGATGCTTTTTGCAGCCAGATGGTGTAGTTACAACATCTACCATTAGGAGTTAACTAGCTCATGTGAACCAGCCAAACCTCAATGCCCTTTTTTAAAACCCAGAAGGAAGTATACAATCTTATGTGTTTTCTCGTTATCTCGGTTAGGTACACTATCCAGGACCTGTTAGAGCACACTTTCTTCCAGGAGAATAATGGTGTCCGTGTCGAATTGGCTGAGGAGGATGACATGGTGAAGTCTGGCCTTAAACTCTGGCTTCGAATGGATGACACCAAGAAGCTCCATGGCAAGTATAAGGACAACAACGCCATTGAGTTCCTGTTTGAACTCTACAAGGACGTCCCGGAAGAGGTGGCTCAGGAGATGGTGAGATCGAAAATCTTGATTTGATAGAGATTCATTTCCATTTTTCCATTGTAATTTCCGTGGCATTACTGAATAGATCAGCAAAAATAACAACAAATCCATGTCCTTCAGGTTGTTCTTGGCTTCGTCTGTGAGGCAGACTACAAACTGGTGGCTAAAGCCATCCGTGACCGAGTTACCGCCATCAAGCGGCAACGAGAGAAGCTCCGCCGACAGGCCGAAGAGGCGCAGAGGCGGCGACAAGAGGAGGTGATTGAGGAGGAACCTATTCTTGAAGCCGAACCTTCAGTTTCTAACCCACCTGCTCCTAAGCCTTCTATAGAGACGCCTATTTCAGTCCCAACTCAAGCTCCGCCCACTGTCACAGTGTCAGGTCCCATTTCCCTGCCTGCAAACGAATCTCTGGACTCTGGCTTCAACGCCAGCTTTGCCACCGAACCCGAGGAGCCAGACGCGGACCAGCGGCAGCATTTCAACATACGTCGCTCCAGCTACTCATCAGCAACCTGTAAGTTTGTGTACTCTTCTATATATTAAAATCGGCATGAAATAGATATTCACCCTTTCTCAGAGGTGTCGAAACCTGCTCCTGGAGGGCCACTATCCTGCTAAGCTCCAATCTCAATTAAACACACCTGAACCAGCTAATCAAGGTCTTCAGGATTACTAGACAGGTGTGTTGGGACAAGTTGGAGCTAAACTCTGCAAGAAAGTGGCCTTCCAGTTGCAGGACTGGACAGCCCTGCCTTCTCTATTTTCTGCATTCACGTTATAGATCTTATTGTGAACAATTCATCAATGCATATGCATTTTTTATGCATCTGCATATTTTCCTGTAATTACTGAACCTTGTAAAAGCTCCTAATCCTGGTTGTAAGCCTAAACGTGACAGTAGCTGTAAGCTTATCCCTGATTGGTTGATTGGAATGTTGTTCCAGGAATATTGATCCATATGTCTCTTCTGGCCAACCAAAACTTCAAACAGGTTTCTCATGACCAAATTACATTTAAAACCAACATGATTTACTTGTTAGTGGATAAACAGTTGCTACATTGTACAGTATGTCGGCATACAGTCATACAGTCAACCATTTGCTTGTACAGAATGTTTACTAACTTACATGGCAGTTTATATGGGTAAATTAGTTTAAAACAACTAAACAACATCTTTAGATGTCTTTTAAATCTGGCCAGAATGATTTGAAACAGCATTTGACTGCCTTGAATTCAAAGAATAAAAAATAATGGGCAATTTGTTTGTCAGTCGTTTCCATTTCATACATATTTTTTAGTCTGGATTTTATTTGATCCAGTACACACAATCTGGCTCCAATCATTTTATTTTAGATTTACATAAAAACACTACCATTCAAATGTTTGGGATCAGTAAGATTTTCTTTTAAAGAATGAATACTTTTATTCAGCAAGGATGCATTAAATTGATCAAAAGTGACAGTAAAGAAATGTATATTATAAAAGATTTCTATTTAAGATAAATGCTGTTTTGAACATCATCAAAAAGTCCTGGGGAAAAAATGGTTTCCACAAAAATATTAAGTGGCACAACTGTTTTCAACATTAATAATAATAATAAATGTTTCCTCAGCACCAAATCAGTATTGGTTAATAAATGTAATTAAAATAATAAAAAATCATTTAAATTGTAGTAATATTTCACAATATTGCAGTTTTCACAGTATGTTTTTTTATTTTTTATCAAATAAATGCAGTTTAGGTGAGCATAAGAGTCTTACTGACATTAAACTTTTGAAGAGTAGTGTATATTACAAAACCTTTAGTGCCCTTAAGGTCCTGTAGAAAAGAGACGGTCTAGTTTATCTGAAATTCCTTTAAAATAGTCAACCTCCATGAAAGTCATTGTATAACCTGTGGGCAGTTGCATAAACTGCTTAGACTAGTTTTAAAAATTATTCATCTATTTTTTTAAGACTGGTCATAACTTTTTAAAGTCAGTTACAAAAAGGTACATTGGTAAGACTGATTACCCCTTACCCAGGGCTGTACAGTGCGACATGTCTGAATAAATGAATAAATTTACCACTGTAGCACACATGCAATACAGTTTTGCATGTTCATAACACAGCCGCTTAATAGTGTGAAGTGATTTTGTTGTGCTTGTTTGTGTGTGTGAGATTGATTGTACTTGATTGTTTAGGGGTGTGCGATATGATGATTATTGATCATGGACGATTAAAATGTCTCCACGATCTGCTTTTGAAGAAATATTGTTGTATCGTGCTACAGCGCACATTCTATCAGCTGCAGTTCTGGCGCCTCCCTCCGTCTCAATATAACGCCACATGCATTCACATCAGTGTTAGCTCAGCGGTAGAGTTACTCTCGCGAGACACTGCACATATGCGCAGTCTCAAAACGACATTATTTGCATCTGCTTTAAAGCAATACCGGTTAAACATTTAAAGGTGCAATAGGAGATCTTGGAAAATGCTAACTTTAAAAATAGAATAGGAGATATGCTGTCTCTCCCTTCACATACATTATCAATAGTTAAGTATGTGGTCTTGAAGAGGATCCTTTTTTCTCTCTCATTTGGACTCAGTCTTGACTTAGACTCAAACCTCTTTGGACTCGGTCTTGACTCGGTCTCGACTAGTCCTAGTCTTTGACTCGACAAAGCTGGACTTGACTACAGCTCTAACTCACACTGAGAGCCTGTCAAAAAGCGCCTGATTATTGGACAAAGTGGTCTTTCGTGTGTGATTGATTTTGTGTCTAATACTGTTAAAAACACACAAGGTTTACATATAACATTAACACAGTAGGTTATGTCTAAAATGAAAGTAAACAGTTGAGAGAAACCCGTGCAGCTCTTAAAGGGACAGTAGCTACTAAACATGCTGCTGACTGTCATTAAAGGGATAGTTCACCCCAAAAATTTAATTTCTGTCATTATTTACTCACTCACATTTTGTCCCAAACCTGTATTCATTTCTTTCTTGTGCTGAACACAAAAGAAGATACTTTGAAGAATGTGAGTAACCAAACAGTAGCTGGTTCACATTGACTTTTATAGTAGGAAAAAAATACCATGGAAGTCACTGTGGACCAGCAACTGCTTGGTTACCCACATTCTTCAAAAATAACTTTTATGTTCAACAGACGAAGTCAACTAATTCAGGTTTAAAACAGTATGAGGACATGATGGTATAAAAATGAAACACTATGACAGAATTGAAAGACAGAACTATTCTTTTAATGTTAATAAAACAACAAAACACCAAAAAAAAATCACTCACTGCTCTTGACTGATGAACTTATCAGTCTTATCATTTATTTTCTAATAACAAAGATAAAATAATGACAAAGATTTTTATCTTTGCTCACTTTGGCCTAAATGTCTGCCATTCTTTTTTATTTTATATTTTGTTAAGGTGTAAGAGGTGTTATGTTTCTTCACTCTTCCATTTTTAGCAAATTAAGAAAACTGTCTAAAAACAATTTTTGTGATGGTTTGTATTTTTTGTGCTCTGTATGGAACATCAGTGCCTGTTTAAGTGATGAACTCCATTGCTTGTGTTTGTTTTCAGACATGATAACAGACATTTTATACTTGTGCTACTACTTTTTGGCCTGTGCTAGAAAACCTTCAACCTAAAAAAAGTTAACATACAGCCCTGCCCTTACCTAACTGTTAGCTGGTCAAACTAGTCTTAACATAGTGACTATGTTTATGCAACTAATCCTGTATGCCTTGCTAGGGCATGCATGACATCTCTATGGTAAGCTGCACACTAACAAACTACTTTCCTCTTTGTTCCTCTTGTATGGTTGAATTATGGTTACCATTGCAGCTGACTGTGAGACGGATGGATATCTCAGCTCCTCTGGGCTTCAGGATCCTTCAGAAGCTCGAGTTCCTGTGGCAAACCAAGCCTCCACAGCTCCACAACCAACCAGTGGAGCTCCTTATGTGGAAACCCCACCCATTGAAGCTCCACCCACTGAAGCCCCACCCACTCCAGCTGCAGCGATCCCAGCTCTCCGTTTCCCATCGGTAGGTTACCAGTGGGCATGAGATGCTTAAAATGATGGATACTAATGACTGTTTGATGTATTATCCAACCAACACTAACAATTCAAAGTTTGACCCAAAAGCAACAGTAAAAGCATTTATAATATTACAAAAGATTTCTATATGAAATAAATGCTTTTGTTTTGAACTTTTGATTCATCAAAAAATCCTGAAAAAAATTGTCACAAAAATATTAAGCAGCACAACTGTTTATAACATTGATAATAAGAAGAAATGCTATTTGAGTAGCAAATCAGTAGATTAGAATGATTTCTGAAGTATCATGTGACACTGAAGACTGGAGTAATGATGCTATAAATTTATCTTTGCCATCACAGGAATGAATTGCAACTTAAAATATATTAATATAGAAAACAAATAGTATTTAAATTGTAATAATATTTCACAATATTATTGTTTTTACAGTATTTTTGATCAAACAAATGCAAGTTTGGTGAGCATAAGTGAATGGTTAAAGGAAATGCAAGATTTCAGACTCCTTTTGACTACAAAAATTATAACAGACAAGCAGCCCTTACTGTTTTATATGATAAAATAAAATATTAATTTGAATGAGGTTTAACTCATTTGAGTCACAATTTACATTGCTAATTGTTTTCCTTTGCCTCCCACAGAGCATTGCTGTGTCCCAAACCACAGAGAGGGCCCAGTCAGGAAGTGCCAGTGGTTTTTCCTCTCCTGTCGACAGGTAATCTTGTTAGATTAACAGGGTCCATACACAGTGTTGACTGCTCCCTACACACTAAACATGGGACATCTGTCTAAAAATGCCCTGCAGTCAGGGTGCGAACTACGGGGGAGCTAGGGGGAGCTCGGCTCCCCTTAATAAGACATGGGCTCCCCTGAAAACGTGATTTGTGAAATTTTGGGGGGTCTCAAAAAATATTGACAATGTGTTATTTTGACGTGCAATTTCAGTTTTGTGTAATGTGATCATCGTGGATTATTATGTGTAAAATTGCAAAAATATCATTCATTCATGCATGACGGCGATTTAAACCTAATTCACTTCAATAAAGATAACTATACATGCTATTCTTGTCATGAGCATCAAGGTGTGGGGGCGCTGCGGTGCAAATTCCACTCATGTTTAGTACATCTTAACTCAAAGATTCGTAGAAAAATATAAACGCTGGACTCTGTGGTCGATTCTGTGTTAAGGTAAGGCATGTTATTCGCAGTTATGTGTTGTGGCTGGGTTGTTATAGGTCTGCGTGACTCTTGATGTCTTAGGCCTAATTGAACGGAGGAATTATTGCATTCTTCTGAAGCCTGACGACGAGTAACTTTAACCATTGTTCATGTGAACTCAAAGACAGCCTGATGCTTTGTTTATAGACTATTTGTGGGTGGCTGTTTGTTGTTTCACCTATCAATTTGTATCGATAAAGTATAATAGGGTAAATCCTGTATAGTGATTTATCCTATATAGTGCTTGCATAAAGCAAGTAGTGCATACACGTATAGCTGTTATGTATCTTTGTAAGTCATTGTAAGCCCGTTATAAAAAAAACAAAACAAGTGGGCTCACAGTTCACAGTGTAGTTCGAACACTGCCTGCAGTGTCATCAGCCTGGTCTTAACCTGTTAAGCTATGAATGCAGAATCAGTCCTATACAAGACTGCCATTTAAATAAAACCTCCCCCACTGCATGTGTGCATGTGGCTTTTGTTTTGACGTCAAGAAAATGTGGACCTGTGAGAGCTGTAATCTTACTCACCAACTGACCAACATCATGCCACGTTTACCCACAGTGCCTGTAGTGCTCCAGTGGAGAGCAGTTCTTTTTCTGTGTGACTCATATATAGACACACACACACATACACAGCACATAGCCTAATGGTAAGTGCATTAATGGTAATGATTTAGCTCAGGGGAGCAATTTACCTTGAAGGCCATTTCTGTAGGAAGCCAGATGAAGGCAAAGCAAAGGTAGCATATGGTCAAATGGGTACACAAGGACGCTGTTGCATTTTACTCAATTAGCTCAACCTGATTTAGAAGATCTGTAGTAAATTACTTTGCCTCTATGTGCTAGTGGTAAATTGATAAACGAAACATTCTGTGAAGTCCAGTTCTGTGGAATTCAGGAAGTCGGAATGTCACCATGTGTTTTATATCCTTCCTCTCGGAACAGCTACGCTTCTGATGTCACCTCTGGTTTGAGTGATGGAAACGAGGGCCTTTCGGAGAGAGGCGGGAAAGGTCAGAACAAACGCACAGGAACCAAGCTGCTCAGGAAGAGGGCTCGATCACGGCTACGCATCACTGGGGTGACTCATCTGTCTATTAGCTAGCCTTAAACTCAAAAAATGGATAACTGCTTTAAAAATGAATTGCCTTTTTGTGATATACTCACAGATAAATGCTCACGAATCATTCCCTACCTGTGTCTTTCCTCATGCAGCTGTCAGATAAAGTGGATCGGGTTGTAGAGTGTCAACTACAGACCCATAACAGCAAGATGGTGACATTTAAATTCGATCTGGATGGAGACAACCCAGAAGACATTGCTGCAGTGATGGTAAACAAGCAACACACTCAAAAGAAGAAGAAGAAATATATATATAGAGAGAGAGAGAGAGAGTGAGTTAAAAATTATATTAAATTGAAATAGAAAATAAATAGAAAAAACTAAATATATATAATAAAATAATTATTTAATATCTTTATCATTTCTAATAATATAATTGTAATTGTAAATTATTTTAAAAAGTGAATACTTATACAATATAAATCTAAATACTTATACAATTTCTACATAGTGTCTTTTTTAATGGAAAATGCAAAACATATTACAGTTGCCCCTAGTCTCCAGTTTACTCCACTAAATATCTGTAAACTGAAAGTTATGGAGGACAAAGAGGACACAAGGACAGAGATAAGGCAGCACTCCTTGTGGGAACTGCATTATACCGAGAGAAGTGTTGATGTTTCAGCTTCTGTGTTTGCACAAACTCTGCAACCTCAAACCTACAGTGGAAAATCTATGCGCCATTTCTCTCATCTGTTCATCTAAAACATTTTGTACTGTAGCATCTTCAATTACCAGTGGAAAACCAGTTTTTATGTGTCCATCGTGATTTGTCAGCTATTTTTGACACATTTTTAGCCTACAGGAGAAAGAACTGGTTTGTGACTCATCACATTCTACTGTTGTACCATGGCGCAGTATGTTTTTCTCTAACCTTTTTCAATTTGATGGGGGCAACAGCTTCTAATGTATTAGAGAAGATAGTGCCCATGTTGCTAGTTATTTCGTCTAGTTCATGTGTACTTATTGGTACACAGAGCAGTTGAGATAAATCAGGCAGGTTATTTGTGAATCTGTCTTTGGTGGCTGGAACAATAGTTCTGCCCGGACGATAACGCGGAGCCATATAGTTAATATTAGTAATACGCAGCATGCACGATACAAGGAAATGGTCAGTAACATCATCGCATTAGTGCTAAAAGTCACTGGAATATGTATTTGTAATTTTTGTGTTGTGTTTTTCTACGGTAATATGGACTTGTAGGACTGCTTCTGTGTTTTTCAGTTGCACGGTTAGCAATGTTTTAAGATGCTACAGCAAGTTAAGTTAAATATTAATTGATGTAAAATGGAATCTGGGGTGAGTGTGTTTTTAGTAGAGATACTGAAAATAACTTTTGTTAGCTGCTTTCTTTGGCTTCTTTGTGTTAGCTGTGACTAAAAGTTGTTTTGATCATCCAGTCCATGGCCTTGAGACTGGATTTAGGAGTCTTAAATATAGACAGTAGTGTTTCCCTTCGCTACATTATGAGTACATGTCTTTGTTCACTGCACTGTATCACTGCTCAATATTGAATTCCAGTAGCTTTGAAGGAGACCTTTGAACTCATTAAGAAACTCTGCTCAAAAGAGCACGCAAGAGGACTCAAAATTATATCAACCCAATTAACTTATCTGTCTCTTTGCACCCCTTTTAGGTACATAATGAGTTTATCCTACTTGGGGAGAGAGAGGGATTCATCCACCGCATGAGGGACATCATCCGTCGAGCGGAGGCCCTGATGAGGAGAGAGCCTTTGGAGCCACTGGGCCCCAGAGACACCGCTAGTCTGCCTTATCTGAGCGGAGTCGGCTCACTGTCTGCCTCACAGGTTTGTATCCAGTTTTTATCATTTAAAAGAATTGTAGATTATTATATATTTATTATTATAATTTTTACATTATAATATATATATATATATATATATAGAGAGAGAGAGAGAGAGAGAGAATTACTATAAATATGTCTATATAGCTACTGTATTTTAGCATTTTATAAAAATTCCTTTAAAAAATATTTTCAATTAAATTGATCATATGAAGGCAAAAAGTTTAAAATGGTCCAAATGGTGGCAAAAGTTTGAAAGAAGGAAATGTTGAATATGTTTTCAGTGGTTTTTATATAAGAACTTTTATGTGTGTGTCTGGCGAGGTTTTGGAATTCAGTTGTTTACTTTGGGTTATATGTTGTGGTTCAGAAATCCAATCTTCTGATGTCATCAGATGTTTGAGACAACATTTAATGGACAAAGACACAGTGTGTTCCTTACAATGATTGTAATAAGAGAAGTTAGTCATCAATATTGAACAGTCATTAATAAGAAAGGCCTCTGCAATAGTGTGACTGTAGACTTTATTCGTGCTTGTGCGACAATCTTCTTATCTTTGCTCACACGTGGTCCTAACTTGGTCACTTTTCTAGATGGTGACGTTAATGTCAACGTGTGCTCTGTTTTTCTCCACAGCCCAATCTCCACACCCAGGGCCTTGCTCGCACACACTCCTCCTCCTCGTTGACAGGTAACAAACACACACACACACACACACACACATGCAGATTGCAGACCACATACACACACAAAAACACTCATCATATACAGTATGTGTAAAGTCTTTTCAATAGATAATTACAAACAAATGCTCAATGTGTCGCCCCCCCAAACAAATCGTAATAAAGGCACTAAATAATGTATTAATTAAAATCTAAATATGCAAAAAGCATATAAAAATGATAAAAGTGCACATCATGATATAACTTTATTGTTGTATGTCCTTCAGATTACGCTGCTGCCAGTATAGGGCCAGTGACCCGGGGTTCTTCACCTACACTGAGCGCCGACTTTTATGTTGATCCCGATGCCGTTCCACCCGTCCGGCCCCTGCGTTCACAGTCCTTCCACACTACAGGTACAACAGTAAATCACTTTCTCTTTCCTTGAATTTATGTGCTGTGCTTTTTAAAATACATATTATTCCTAAGCAGCTCTACCTAAAATGATACCACGCTGAGAATTTGTATTGATAATGGCCATAAGTCATAAAATGGTTACCAGTGGTACTTACTAAAAACTTGATGCTGAAATCTAATTTACATGAGGGTGAGGCTCAACATTTACATCCAAATGGTAATTAATCTACATGAAACTGAAAGCATAGCTATAAACTTGTTAGATCATGTAGATTCTGTCAGATTTACTGAATAGAAAAGTGTTTTTGTGCCTGTCATTACGTGCAACTTGAATCAAGCCCAGCAGATGTCTTTTTTCTTCACACAATAGGTCATTATTGATCCATTGTTTTGTGTTGTTCAATAAAAGCTTGTATTCCAAAATGTTGTTTTGATAAACAACTTTATAGTCTATTTTCAGTGTTTCCTGCTTTTGCACGACTTCAGGTGTCTCAAAATACATTAGTCTGTCAATCGCTGTATAAATTAATCAGATTTTGCATATGTTTAGATTTCTAACATGAACCAAAATTCAGATGATTTACATTTTTATATCACCACTATCAGAACCAATCATCTTTGGTCTCTCCAGGTAATGAGAGCTATGTTCTGTCACACAGACAATCAGTACAGTCCGGACCTCTTGGGGACGTTCAGTGTACGAGGGGCCTTCAGTGTACGTC
This sequence comes from Sinocyclocheilus grahami, assembly GCF_001515645.1. Classification (NCBI taxonomy): domain Eukaryota; kingdom Metazoa; phylum Chordata; class Actinopteri; order Cypriniformes; family Cyprinidae; genus Sinocyclocheilus; species Sinocyclocheilus grahami. Next base: position 1,565,587 of record NW_015505245.1, on the reverse strand, counting down.
TCGCTCTTTTATCTTTCACTCGTGTCATTGATACTCAGAGCACTTTGCCTATTTCTCTCTCTGCACACCATTAGCTGTGGAGCTACTGGAACAAACTCGATATCTTGTGTATCCCACTCTTCGATTGGCTTTCTGAACACCTATCCCCATGGAGACTAAGCTTTGACACCAGTGTCATTGTTGACGTATCTCGGGATTTGCTTTTGACACCTGCTGCTTCAAAATGAACAAGTAGATTTCATTACCTGAGAGAACAAAATACACATATTACACAGCCTGTGCACAGTATAAAAGCTCTGTTTCAAGATTGCCAGTTTTTCTTTTCTTGAAAGACACATAAGGTGACAAATAATTGTGCCAATGTGTCTGCACAGGATGTAGAGGACTAGCACATGGGGATTGATAAATGCTCCAATGTGGTTAGCTCCTCTGAAGTGAGGTCACATCCCAATGTGTGGCTTTATTTTTATGCCACAATGATGGTTATGGAGCCTTTTCAGAAGTCAAGCATGGCATTGACAGGTCAAAGTATGTCAGACAGTCCAATAATAAATGTGAAAATGATCACACAAAACAGTGACAAAGCAACCGTTTTCCAAAAGTTTTCCACAAGAGTTGCTGATTTAAGCAAATAACCACATAGCGAATGATTTTATTCACAGTAACTTACAACATGATTACTCGAGACAATCCCTGTGGAACAATCTGGAATTTAGAGCATAAAGGGTGACAGATCATGGCTTGTTTTTTGAGGGACTCAAACCTACGACTGCTTTCTGGTCCTAAGTTTTAACAACAATGCCACACCACTTCTTATAATAGCATCAATGGCCACAATGACTGCTGACGACATGACTAAGTTGAGAAGAGTTTAGCAAGAATGCCTACTAACGATGAACACTGTTACAACTTGGCAACCAAGATTGCTATGTGTTTGTGTATTGTACTTAACCCAGTGTTTCGCTCTTTCTTCCGATTTCCATTTTCTTCAGGTTCCTCTCAGAACTACCAGTCTTTTGCGCCCAACTACCCACAGTACTCCCACCCTGATGTCCTGCCACATCTCCTGCCAAATTACGCTCACAACACCCACTTCGCCTACCCCTACCAAATTGATCACGCCTCCCTCAAGAGTCCCCTCAACCCAAGTCCGCTCACCCGCGTCCCCAGCAACCCAAACTTTTTCTCCTCCTCTTCGTCCTCTTCTCTTGTTTCACCGGTTCAGCAGTCCGTCGAGATGCCAACTCAAGCTGAAACCAACAATCTGCCACTTTCAGTTGCCCCTCCACCTGGTCCGCAAGCTGCAGGCATGTGGCCACTGCCTTCCCAGCAGCCCTTTATTTCGCTGGCCAGTGTTCTTTCTATGGCTATGAATTTTGCACAGTCCTTTATACCCCCTGGATCCATCCCTCAAGGTTTCCATCCACAAATGACCCCTCAACCAGGGTATGGCCCTATGTATCCAGCTCAGCATGCGAGTATGAGCAACGCTGATGCTGCGTACTACCAGGCGGCACAGAGCGGCCAGTATATGGATATGTATCAATATCCTGATGCTCATATGCAGGTTCCGGCACCAGTTCCCGAACCTCACAAAGGGGGCCAAACAGCATCTCCACCAGTAGTCCCTCTTAGGGAACCAAGAACAGGCACTGCCCCTGAGATTAAACAGCCCATAAACCCAAACCCCACAAACCCAAGCTCTTCTCCAGGGTCTAGAAGTAGCCCACTGGCAGAGAGCCAGTCTAACCCCATTGGGCAGCTCAGAGAGCGGGCAGACAGTTCAGCATCAAGCTCCCGCACCCCATCCAGCACTAGCTCACCAGCGTCCTCCACATCCCCGAGCCCTCAAAACACTGTAAGTGATCGAAATAACAAACACAAAACAACTTTTAACCTAAAGAGGTAGTTCAGCCAAAAATAGAAATTCTGGGGAAATTATAGCAAACCCGTATGAGTTTTTTTTTTCTTCCATGAAACACAACAGGAGAAATATTGCAGAATCTTCTGGCTGCTCACAAATATTCAAACTTAGCATCTCATGTTCAGTTACAAGATTTATTATGAGGTGTCATTTTTATTGCATTACAGTTGGAATATAGCCATATGTTTGGGTTGTTTTTTGAATATTTTAAACAATTTCTCCATTTGTGTTCCACTCAAGAAAGTAAGTCTTTCAAGGAATGACATTAGTGATTAAACAATGACAAAAGTTTCATTTTTTTGTGGGTCTGTCACTTTAAAGTCTTCTAAAGCCAAACCTGTTCTTCTAATCTAAATGTGTACCTTTCAAACAAAGACATGCATCACCACAAGAATGTATTTTAAGTGTTTCTGTCAACATAAATATGAGGTTATACTATTAAGTGGAGCATTGCTCTCAGACGTCTTTGTGAACATAGACAAACCTGTTCTGAACATGTACAGTATTGTGGGTGTTGTCTGTTATTACATGTCTCAAAGCACCTGTAGAAGGATGTCTAGGATTTATGCTTTTATTAATGTTTTTCAACTTGTTTTAGGTGTCCTCACCTGTCCCAAGGCCCTCCCCTACTCTATCCATGTCTCTGGCAGTGTCTGAAACGAATACCATCGCAGCCAAATCTAGACTCTCGCCTATATCTGAAGGTGAGTTGCACTCTTTCCATCTGTCACACACATACACATACACACACACACACACACACACACGCCCATAAATAGTACACACCCTATGTTCCTTGTACACAAAGACACAGAAGTACATGAAGGTCACACAACCAGGCAAGAATAAAAATATTTACATGCACATACACGTCCATTGTTACACATGCACACACATAAACACACTTTTGTGTGCTTTCAAGCTTTCTGTTTACCAAAGACACCTGAAATTGTATCACAGCTTTTCAACATTAATAAAAATGCTACTTGAGTACCAAATCAATAAATTACACTGATTTCTGAAGGATCATGTGACACTGAAGACTGAAGTAATGATTGCTGAAAATTCAGCTTTGCCATCACAATAATAAATTGCATATTAAAATTGTAAACAGTTATTTAAAGATGTAATAATATTCCACAATATTAGTTTTAAACAGCATCTCCACCAGTAGTCCCTCTTAGGGAACCAAGAACAGGCACTGCCCCTGAGATTAAACAGCCCATAAACCCAAACCCCACAAACCCAAGCTCTTCTCCAGGGTCTAGAAGTAGCCCACTGGCAGAGAGCCAGTCTAACCCCATTGGGCAGCTCAGAGAGCGGGCAGACAGTTCAGCATCAAGCTCCCGCACCCCATCCAGCACTAGCTCACCAGCGTCCTCCACATCCCCGAGCCCTCAAAACACTGTAAGTGATCGAAATAACAAACACAAAACAACTTTTAACCTAAAGAGGTAGTTCAGCCAAAAATAGAAATTCTGGGGAAATTATAGCAAACCCGTATGAGTTTTTTTTTTCTTCCATGAAACACAACAGGAGAAATATTGCAGAATCTTCTGGCTGCTCACAAATATTCAAACTTAGCATCTCATGTTCAGTTACAAGATTTATTATGAGGTGTCATTTTTATTGCATTACAGTTGGAATATAGCCATATGTTTGGGTTGTTTTTTGAATATTTTAAACAATTTCTCCATTTGTGTTCCACTCAAGAAAGTAAGTCTTTCAAGGAATGACATTAGTGATTAAACAATGACAAAAGTTTCATTTTTTTGTGGGTCTGTCACTTTAAAGTCTTCTAAAGCCAAACCTGTTCTTCTAATCTAAATGTGTACCTTTCAAACAAAGACATGCATCACCACAAGAATGTATTTTAAGTGTTTCTGTCAACATAAATATGAGGTTATACTATTAAGTGGAGCATTGCTCTCAGACGTCTTTGTGAACATAGACAAACCTGTTCTGAACATGTACAGTATTGTGGGTGTTGTCTGTTATTACATGTCTCAAAGCACCTGTAGAAGGATGTCTAGGATTTATGCTTTTATTAATGTTTTTCAACTTGTTTTAGGTGTCCTCACCTGTCCCAAGGCCCTCCCCTACTCTATCCATGTCTCTGGCAGTGTCTGAAACGAATACCATCGCAGCCAAATCTAGACTCTCGCCTATATCTGAAGGTGAGTTGCACTCTTTCCATCTGTCACACACATACACATACACACACACACACACACACACACGCCCATAAATAGTACACACCCTATGTTCCTTGTACACAAAGACACAGAAGAACATGAAGGTCACACAACCAGGCAAGAATAAAAATATTTACATGCACATACACGTCCATTGTTACACATGCACACACATAAACACACTTTTGTGTGCTTTCAAGCTTTCTGTTTACCAAAGACACCTGAAATTGTATCACAGCTTTTCAACATTAATAAAAATGCTACTTGAGTACCAAATCAATAAATTACACTGATTTCTGAAGGATCATGTGACACTGAAGACTGAAGTAATGATTGCTGAAAATTCAGCTTTGCCATCACAATAATAAATTGCATATTAAAATTGTAAACAGTTATTTAAAGATGTAATAATATTCCACAATATTAGTTTTTATTGTATTTTTGATCAAATAAATGCAGCCTTGGTAAGCATAAGACTTATTTTTTTTAAATACAGTATATTTAACAAATAATCCATAACTTCGAATGATAGTGTACTTTAAAAATAAAAATTTCTATGTAGTGTGTGAACTCAAACTCCGTTCCTATAATTGTGTATCCAAGGGCTAAAATGAAAATACACAGCTGCCATCTATTGACTGTAGAAGCTCATTGCATACTAAGCACATTGTTCAGTTAGTTTTGATACATTTGGTTTTTCTTTTTTTTTTACCACTTTACTACTCACATTTTGTTTAGAAAAGTTTTGCTGTTTTACCATGTTCAAAAAAAAAAAAAATCCTTTGTCACCTTGTCCACAGAGAAAAAGTCTATTGTCACAGTGGGACGGTTCCAAGTCAGTCCAAGCAAGGAGATCCCCATTCCAACTCCCAGCCCGACTCCCAGCCTGACGCCAACTCCCACCCCTACAGCTACGCCCATATCCATACCGACCCAAACATGCCCTACAACAGTTCCCCAAGCCACGCCCCCCACACACAACAGCCAATCAGACAGCAGCACAGACGTACAGGCAGAATCAGAAAGCAGTCACAGCTCTCTGAATGAATCCCCACCACTTATCCAACCACCTAGTGAGGCTTTGTGCAGCTCAGACAGCGCCCCTTTGTGGACTGGAGAACCTAAAACACCGGAGAGAAAAGTTGGAGAACCAGACGAGGGACGAGGAGGTGAAGAAGGTGAGGAGGAGACAGAAAGGAGGCGGCGGAGGATAAGTGTAAGTTTGCTGGAAAGTTCAGCCGGGAGTCCTCAGTTCAATCTCAATCAGCCGTGGATGAGCTACACACGCAGCATGTCGTACGCCAGCAGCGACGAGACAGAGAGTGAAGACGAGGGAATGTATGAGGAGCTACAGGAACTCAGAGAGAGGTGAGCCTGTACTGTGTTTTGTGGGTTGCTTGAGGTACACTCCTGCAAATCCCTGTATGTTTTATGAAGTGATTCATCAAATTCTAGCAGTGAGCCTAAGCATAAAGTCTTAACTTGTGAAGCAGCTACTGTAACTCTTATAGTTTAGACCCAAACCATCAGTGTCCATTATAAATTTAATCCCAAATGTTTTTTGATCTAACATGTCCGAAACATGTTCAGTGCTGTCAAAGTTTTCAAGTGTGGAAAGATCTGATGACATAATGCAAAAATACAGAAAATCAGAAAAGCACTTTCACAGATTATATATCCTATGTTATATTGCTGAATGAGATCTAATAGGTTATCAGTAACTTATTAATAAATTGTGTATTAACTGAGTGGGTTCACATCATTTTGTGATTAAGTGTCACTTGAAGCTTTAAAAACACTGCCTTGTTCTTGACTTCCTGTCCTTCTCCCTCTTTCTCAGACATGTGACAGAGGTTCAGGCTCTCCAGGCCTCTCAAAAGCAAGAGACCGAGGAACTCTACAAACGGATGGGTAAAGTGCCCCCTCCGGGAATCGTGTCTCCAGCGGCCATGTTGTCAAGCCGCCAACGTCGTCTGTCTAAAAGTGGAGGGTACCCAAGCTCTCGCCGAAATAGCCTGCAGAGACTGGACATACTGCCCCCTACAGGTACCACAGGAGAAGTTACAAATATTTTACTGAATATTTCAACTTGGAAATGTGTTCACAACCTATTTTGTACTGAAAAGGGATAAAACAAAACAAAACAAAAAAACACTGTATATCTAGGTAGGGACGTAACTGTATCCATTTGGAATTGACTGGATCATGAAAACTGGGTGATACATGTCGAAATAAAGTTACTGACGAGGTTGAAAAGTAAGAGGTCTTGAGGATATCAGTTGCATTTAAGGTTTCTTTTGAATAATATTACAAAAGAAAAAATGTATTTGGCATTTGGAATACTCAACATATTGGCGCCATATTAGTTATGTGATTCTAAATTATATTTTTTACCAACTTTTTATTGACCAACATTTTATTTTTTTTATTGTCCACATATTTTAAGAATTAGGTCATCATCTAGCACTCACTTAAAGGGATAGCAGTATATAATATGGCCCTTGGAGTGAGTTGCTGTGTGCATTCATTTCTCAAAAAAAGTATGACTTTTATTAATGTTACTTTGTTATGTACCTTTTTATAACAAAGTGATATAGATGTATAGTATCGGCCATTCATCGGTTATAGATTACTGCTTAAATGGCAGTAACTCACATTTAAGTGTTAATGTAATTTCCACAAACACGCTTTCAGGTATCATACGCAAGAACTCAGTGAGCGGCAGCAGCAGCGGTTCACAGGAAAGGACCAGTAAAGGAGTGACCTTTGCCCCTGATTATACCAGAATTGTGGGTGATAGCTTATATTTGCTTTCATTGATTACTACCTTTCTATACCTTCTTAACCCATTTTGGTTTGTTCTTTACCCCTGCTGATGGAATACACAAGAGAGGAATGTGACATGCACTGACCTTCCTTTTTTATCTTTCTGACAGTGATTTCGTTTTCTAAGGAGCCCTTTGGCCTTCGTACTCCTCTCCTTATGGACTGAAATGACACCATTGCTTCCTCTGATGTGTGTGAGCACATGTTTGTGATGTCAGGAAAGGAGTGTGTGTGTTCTTCACAGACTGTGTTGTGAATATTTTTAACCAGTATACCTCTGTTCAGTATTCTAAGGACGATTTACTTAAATAGTGAGCTTTCTGAAGAGACAGGACACTTGGAAGCACAGACTTTATATATGAATCTTGTTTAGAGATGTGATGCAGTTGATCTTAGCAAGGAGTTATGGAGAATTGCTCACTCATTTGCAGCTATAGCACCCCTAGTGGTTGAATGTATTAATTGCAAATGTGTTTTCACTTATTAGGCAGTCCATGTGGTTGCCCTCTATAATTTTGTCAATTATAGATTAACTGATCAGTTAATGTTTTATTCCAACTCCCAGGCCGTCATAAATACCTGAAAGAATCGGTACTGTAAACAACTTTATTTTCTCTTTTGCAAAAATGCAATACAATTCAATACATTCAGTCCTTATAAAGACTTTTAGGCCTCACTGTAGGTTTGCTTTTAAATAAACAGTATAATGTACATATTTGACCAATTGTAAAAATGTTCATCATGGATTACAGCACATGTGTGACTTTGTTGCTACAATGTTTTTGCACTCTCAATAATTGCACAACATATTTTTCTGAACTCCCATGACTCGCAGTATTGACATTGATTTTGTTTCTTTTTCCGTGATACAGATCTCCGATGCCTCAAATTGATCTAAAATTCATGTAGATGTTGTGAGTATCCACATCGTAAAAACATCAGTGCTAATAATAAGCATATTTAAATGCACTTGTCAGTCAAGTCAAATTTAGATATTATGCTTAAGTTACTGAATAAATGCATTTCTGGAGGTAACAATCTATCCAAAGTATCTTAAACCAAATTTTAGAGAACAAATAGGGGACAATCACTTAAATAAATCTGCCTTCAGTTCATTTAATGTCCATAATGCCATATTTTTCTAAATTGTAAATTGTAATTATACATTTAGTTGTAATTTTAGTAGGTACTGCTTAAGAATTTAGTTCCTCCCGATGTTAAAACTTAGCATATGGTGTGATTACAGAAGAGTCAAGTTTTAAATAGGAAAAATATAGAAACTCTTTGGTCATTTTTGAGCGAGATGCTAACGGTCTAATCAGATTCAATGATCTATGCTAAGCTACAGCTAAAAGTGCTACTGCCAGACCCGGAGATCGGCTGAATGGATTCGAAAACGGTAAACCTCAACTGTTTAACTCTAGGGGAGTTGAAAAATTTGCCTATTTTCAAAAATAGTGGAGTGTTCCTTTAATGGCTTATCAGCTTATGGCTGCCTAATGTTTCCTATATTTGAAACTTTTTTGTCTTAATGCTTTTCCCCTTTGTTATTCGTATCTTAGTTAATAGAGTGTGAAATGAAGATGTTAACTCGTGTTTTCTTAATTAAAAGAAGAAAATAGCAAACAACTGACACACCGCACTTTTCTTCAAGGCATTTGCCAGTAGATGCCACAGATGATCTGTATATAAGGACACTAATGAATTGTGACGTGTGGAGTCTCAGTTTATATGCTTCGGCCTATGCAGCGATGTTACATATATATGAATATGTGAAGACAAACATGAACATATTGACAACTGAGAAGCTGTGAAGTTTGAACAATTGTTGCCTTAAATTATCTGCATTTGATTAGACAGCAGGTGTCTCTACTGCATAGCGAGAGAAGATTTATATATAGATTTAGGTATATTTAGATAAAGAGATAAGCTGTATTATATTATGTGAAAAAAAATTTGTACTGCCATGCAGATTGTGCCTATAGTTTTTTTTTTTTTTTTTTTACAATTTATTCTTGATTCCTGGATGAAACATCATTGTTGTAAATGTACAAATAAATAATGATTCACAAACAACCAAATGTTCTCAAACTGTGTGAACATGCCACATACACTGGGGTCCAAAGGCCTGAGACCCCTAATGAAAATGCGTCTTTTTTTTTTTTTTTTTGCTTTTTCCTCCAATTTAATAATACATTTTTCAAAAATTATATAAATTATGTTATTAGCATAACAGTATAGTTTGAAAAGTTTGCTCACCTTCCAGCCATCCAAGATGTACAGTAGATGACTTTGTTTCTTCATAAAAAAAAGGAGAAATGTAGCGTTACATCACTTGCTCACCAATAGATCCTCTGCAGTGAATGGGTGCCGTCAGAATGAGAGCCCAAACAGCTGATAAAATATTGTGAAGCAAAAAGCTGTGTAAGAAACAAATCCATCATTAAGAAGTTTTTAAACTGTTGCTTCTTGCCAAAATACCAGTCCCTAATGTTTCCTTCAGGAAAAAGTCCACCCTCTGTTGTCCTCTCACAACAATATCCACATATATGTTTAGAACTGTTCTGGAATTTTTGCTTGTAAACTTGCTTGATCTGTTCATATTTCTCTCCTGATTCAGACAAGATAAGCTTTTCACTGAAGAAAGCAATATTATGGCTAGAGGACTCATTTTAACCGGAAGCAACGTTTTGAGTTTAAAAATGTTTTAATGATGGTTTTATTTCGAACGCAGAGCTTTTCACTTCTGAAGATGTTAATTTACGGACTGGAGTCATGTGGATTACTTGGTGGTGTTTTTATCAGCTGTTTGGACTCTCATTCTGACGGCACCCATTCACTGCAGGGGATCCATTGGTGAGCAAGTGATGTAATGCTAAATTTCTCCACATCTGTTCTGATGAAGAAACAAACTCATCTACATCTTAGATGGCCTGCAGATGTGTGGGGTGAACTATTTAAATATCATTACTTTTATATCTCATACTGTAACTTTTCAAATGTAAAAGGAAAAAATCCATATTTAAAAGGGAACTATTTATTTGCATCCAGCTGTTTTTACCCCCCTTTTTTATTCAATCCATACAAGAATGTTCTGCTTGGCGTTGAGCAGCTGTTATTTATAACTGCATGCATTCCCCAGATAGATCTGCAGACTCAGCCTCACCGTCCAAAAACATCATCTTTACTGACCCTTCTCCTATTGTAGGATGAGGAGAGCGATATTTTTACTACCTATTGTTCTTAAACTAGGTTGATTCAGGTCATCATCACATTGTGTAGCATGTACGTATTTATACTGCAAGAGAGCCAAAGAGCAATAAACCAAAGCCAGCTCCATCCAAAGACAACACCGGGGACTTGGTTGCCTGTAGATTGTTCCCTCTTTGTTTAATGATCCAGTTTGACAGTAGTTTGGTGGGATGTTGACCATAAAATCATGTAATAGCTTGAATATGTCCTTGTTTGGAAATGAGCCTTCTTGCTGCTCTGTTTATGGTTTCAAACAGTCGTATTGGCCAAAGCACAGCTGTAAAGAAGAAAAATGAATAGAATTTCAATTTATTCAGCAGAAGGGAATGACTGGGGATAATGAACTCATGCCTTAGTGTATTGTTGCATCAGTATAGAAATATGGGTTGTAAAAAAAACATCTGTGAAGAACAAAACTATGTAAATTGAGCAATGTTTGCTTTCACATCACGGCCACTAGAGGTCCGTAAAGATTCTCTTTCCATCTTTAGTTTGCTCATAGGGCAGAGGCAGGGCGTAGCAGCCGGTGAAAAAAAAGGACGGAGTATATAGGACCCAGAGGCTGAGAGGGGCCCGACTGAGCCCCCTTCCCCTCCACTAAACGTGACTGAGGTTCCATAGTAAATTCTGTGCAATAGGCCCAGAATCCCTAGCGACTCCACTGGGCAGAGGTATCAGTCACTGCATTTCAATTGGCAGGAAAATTTAGTAGACAAAACAATTCCAGACAACATGAGCTGTGGCAAATTATAAGTGATCTAGGAGCTTTATACAACTTTTTACAGAAGATGCCATTGAAAACATGGTAAGTCTATCACTCACAGCCTTGCTTTCATACCTGCTGTTCTGAATAAAGTCAATAAGTTGATTAATTTAGCAATATGCTAATGAAAGCATATGTTTGAAGGAAGTTTGTGAATTAAGCCACAATTTTATGATGTGGTAGAATGTTCTAATTTACTGTCCTCAAAAATATAGACTTCCACCAAGTCCATATACTTGTAGTGCATCATATAGTATGCATATTGGGAAGCAGCCAATGTCATGGCTGACATGTTAATAATTAAACAGTTAAAAATATCAGTCCTGATGCTGTTACAAATCATTTGCAGACATTTAGAATGGACACTGTTGTGTACCTAAGGTGAAAAATAGGCATATATACGTATACAGTACCTTTGTAGAATGTTTATACTATCTTAAAGCATATTGATTAAACATTAAAAAGGTTTTTCTTCCATCTGCTCTATTCCACATTTGTCACTAATTTAAAATTAATCAAGTCGGTTAGGGGCAAAACGGCACCATTTGTCACAATGAGACTACCAGCTATGACACTGTCTGTGAATACTGTGGGTTAATCCAGACTTGATGTGTTTCACAGCGTTCTCTTCCACAACATCTCCAATCTGACAATCTGCCACCCTTAAAAGACACATGTGGCCCCATTCTCTCCTTCATTGACTCCATGTGGTCACCATGGTTACCCAGCAGTGGCATTTTCTAGCACTGCCACGGGGGGAATTCCTTCTTTTTGGCACAGAATCTCTTCAGGGGGGCTCGCCTCTGATTCGGTCCTTAGCAACCAGTCATTAAGCCGCCTTGTTGCCATGCGAGGTGTACCACGCAAGAACCTTTCCTACTCGCCTCCGCAGACACTTGCAGATATGCACAGCTTTTATATGGAATTCACAGAGTGTTGTGTTAAAGGCCAGTATGAGCCTCTGATGGTTGGTGGCACTAACCTCACACCTCCAACAGGTCACCTGCACTGATGCTTATGTCAATGTACATATATAATATATACACATATGTGTGTTTGTCTATATAGTGAGTGTAGGTATGTGCATATACACTATATCTAAATATTATATAAATTGGTGTGTGTGTGTATATATACAGTATATATATATATATATATATATATATA
>NW_015505245.1:1481471-1553241 GCF_001515645.1 Sinocyclocheilus grahami | reverse complement strand
TATATATAAAAAATTGACTTGCATATATATGTAAAAAAAAAAATCAAAGTTGTCAGTTAAACAAAATTGATTGGAAAACATTTTATAAGGAAATACAATTTCCGTCTTTCTAGTTCAAAATATCATGTTTTGCCATTTCTTTGTTATTAATTGTGAAATTTACTAGTAATTTCTGAATGAAATTTGTTTCAACACTATTTTTTTCAGTGCATGTGCACAATTATGAACATCTACTACATGATACAATATGATACTAGACCAGGGGTGGCGAATGTCGGTCCTGCAGAGTTTTGCTTCAACTCTAATCAAACACACCTGAACAAGCTAATCAAGGTCTGAAGGGTTACTAGGAAGCTACAGGCAGGTGAGTTTTAATTAGGGTTGGAGCTGAACTCTGCAGGGCTGCGGCTCTCCAGGACCGGAGTTCGCCACCCCTGTATTATACTATACTACTCTCTGTCCATATACTATACCAGTGGTTCTCAACTCCAGTCCTCGGGACCCACTGCTCTGCACATTTTGTATGTTTCTGAATCTGACACAATCAGTTCAGTTCATGGATCTCTCTCCTAACGAGCTGATAATCTGAATCAGGTGCATTAAATAAGGGAGACATACAAAATGTGCAGAGTTGTGGGTCCCAATAACTGGAGTTGAGAACCACTATACTATACTATACTATATACTCTCTCTATGCTATACTATACTAGACTAGACAACACTATATTTTATATACTATGCTATATACTATACTAAACTCTCTCTACATATACTATACTATACGATATGATACTATACTACAGGGATCCTCAAATCTGGCCCACGAGATCCACTTTGCTGCAGAGTTTAGCTCTAACCCTAATCAAACACACCTGAGCATGCTAATCAATGTCTTCAGGATCATTAGAAAATCACAGGTAGGTGAGTTTGATCAGGGTTGGAGCTAAACTCTGCAGCGCATTGGATATACTATACTAAACTCTCTCTACATATACTATACTAAACTCTCTCTACATATACTATACTAAACTCTCTCTACAACACTATATTTTATATACTATGCTATATACTATACTAAACTCTCTCTACATATACTATACTAAACTCTCTCTACATATACTATACTATACGATATGATACTATACTACAGGGATCCTCAAATCTGGCCCACGAGATCCACTTTGCTGCAGAGTTTAGCTCTAACCCTAATCAAACACACCTGAGCATGCTAATCAATGTCTTCAGGATCATTAGAAAATCACAGGTAGGTGAGTTTGATCAGGGTTGGAGCTAAACTCTGCAGCGCATTGGACCTCCAGGGCAAGATTTGAGGAACCCTGCTATACTATACTGTAGTACACTCTCTTTCCATATACTATAATATACTATACTATATATATAAGTCGTGGCCTAATGGTTAGCGAGTTAGACTTGTGACCCAAAGGTTGCAGGTTCAAGTCTCGTTGCAGGCAAGATGACCAGCGCTCTCTTCCTCCGTCAATACCGCGACTGAGGTGAGACCCTGGAGCAAGGCACTGAACCCCCAACTGCTCCCCGGGTGTCACAGCAATATGGCTGCCCACTGCACTGGGTGTGTGTTCACTTCTGTGTTTGTGCACTTGAATGGGTTAAATGCAGAGCACAAATTCTGAGTATGAGACATACTTTCATATAATATATTGCATATGCATTTGCATAAGTTTAGTATTTATATTTTGGTATATAAACTCTCTCTCTCTCTCTCTCACACACACTTTATTTTCTGTATGTATATTTGTAGAATATAGTCTGCTTCAATATGTGCTGTATACTGTATGCATTTGTATATGCATACAGTTATGGTCATAAGTTTACATACCCTTGCAGAATCTGCAAAATGTTACTTCTAATAAAAGATAGGCATCATAAATATAGCATTTTTTTATTTAGTATTGAGTACTGAATTTACACCAATCATCTTATTTATTTTTAATTGTTAACACTTAATTACTTAACACAGATTCTGCAAGGGGTAGTTGAACTTATGAGAACTGTATGTTTGCTTCTATGTTCAGATTATATTGTCAATCACTCCCCAATATCTGACAATATGATTAAAAAAAGATTACAGTGCACATCTCTCTCTTAAAGGCAACAAAGAATTGCTAGCTGCTAGGATGCAATAACACTCAGTAATAGCCATCTCCCACATTTTATTGATTTCTCGTGCTCACTGTCGGGAGTCACGCCGGCCGCTGTAAACAGACGTGGAAGATCCAGAAAAAGCGATTAAGGAGGAGTCAATGGCACAGTGCAATCGCAGCACATTGCTGCAAGGCCATCGGGAGCAACGCTGCCTGGAACAGCCGGTAAGCCTCCTATCTCTGGCACCCACAAAGAACTGCGACATTTCTGACATTTCTCAGCTTCCCCATCCTCCCCTTCTTTTCCCCCTGTGTTTCGTGTCCCATGCCCCCCTCATCACGCCACCTTCACTAATTGCCAGGAGAGCCAGAGGAATCCTGGAGAACAAGGCAGATGTAAGGATGCACTAGAAGATGAAGGCTGTTTGTTGTCTTGCATTATGGATAGTTAGTGAATGTTTTGGCATGGATGGAAAAACTTAAGTCCCAAATCACATTTACTAAATCTAAATTCAAAGCAGCCTGATTACATTTGTAATCCAAAAGCTCTTGACTTGAATAATCCCATGAGACTGAGCCAGCTTTTGTTTTGGCACCAAAAAGTGGAACCAATTCCCCTTTTTGGTTTAGACACCACAGGTGAAAAATGGCATAAAACTGTCACTGGGGCGGTACCCTAAGGTACAAAAGCTACACTGAAAAAAAAAATTGTTGTAGAGACAATTTTCACTCAGAAATTGCACAAAATGAATTAGAAACAAGTGCAAGAAGAACATTTAATGAAATGTGACATTTTGAAGTAGAAAGACTGAAATATTTTCCTATAAACATACTCGCAGGCTTTATTTACAATTTCAAAAAATATTTTTTTACAATGTAAACCCTAAATAGTACATAAAGTGTACATATTTGTTACGGGGCTGACGAGACGTGAGACATGTGGATCCATCTGCAAGCTTTTATTTGAACAGAAGACAGAGACGTGGTCGTAACAGGCAGGGTCGAACAATGGCAAACAGGTATATAGATGGCAAGGCAAGAGGGATAGTCAAGGTACAAGGCAAAGATCCAGGCAGGTGCAAACAGTATCCAACAGGGCGAGACTCAAGAGATAATCCAGGTAAACAGGCAGTGATCAGAACACGGGGAATCAGACAAGGCTAGACAGAGAAAACAAGACACTAGACTCGGTAATGCAGTTAACACTTGGGGAGAGCTAAACGCAGGACAAAACACGAGACTAAAACAGAAACCACGGAATGGCTAGGTAAGGTAGCTAACACTAGGGGAGTGAAAAACACTAAACAATACTCAGCAGAGAAATGTGGTTAGAGTGGGTGTTATATAGTGAGTGAGGTGATTAGAAACAGCTGTGTGCAATCAGTGCAGTGTGAAAATCGTGCAAAGAATGATGGGATATGTAGTCCGGGGTGCTATGCAACAGTTTGTGTAGTGCGAGAGTCAATGTAATGGAAAGTGTGACATCTGGGGGTGAATAAACGGAAGTCCATGAACCGAATTCGTGACAATATTACAGTAGTAACTTTTAAAACTAACTTTTTAACTAATAGATTTCACCATATTTCCCCTCTTTAAAAAAATGAAATTTATTACATGTATTAAAAATGTTCTGAAATATTTTCTTTAAATATGCAAATGATCAATTATCTTCCTTATGCACTAAATTCCAGAACAGAAATCTGAACACTGGATAAAGCCAGATTCAAATTTCCTGTTTCTTGTTTTTTTTAAAGATTTTTACAGAAGGGATTTTTTTTTCTCTTTTTAACACTTCATAAATCAGACAACACTGACAACGGTCAGAAAATGTCACGTTATTTTTAGGAAAAACAATGTTATATAAATCAGGTGTGAAACTATTAAAAATGTGTACAAATGTAATTTCTATTTTATTTCCGCATTAGTCATATGCTAATACTGTTTTTAACATTTCACATTAGATTTTATTTTTATATATTTTTTTCAATTTGGTGTGTGTATTTATCATTTTAATTATTTTTTAAGTATATGCAGTTTTGAGTTTTATTTGAGTTTTTTTTAAAAATCATTTTACTACTTAAACTAAACAAAAAAGGAGAAATAAACAGGTAGGAATAAAACTGTAAAGTTTGGTGTTTGTAAGTGCTACTAAAGTGAACACTTCAGGTGCAAATAGATAAAGTATAATACAATTAACACTTAAATTTGTATTTTGGATGTTTTCTTTCCACTATTTTGAAATGGTATGAAAGCAAAGTTGCCAAAATCTCCAAACTGACCAGTACATAAAAACAATGATTTTGCCTGTAGTGTCTTGCCATAAAACGGTTTGTCCTAAAAGTAAACTCAGGGTCAGATTAATAGATAGACACCCAGTGAGATTATACTCAAGCTAAACAATACTCAGCAGAGAAATGTGGTTAGAGTGGGTGTTATATAGTGAATGAGGTAATTAGAAACAGCTGTGTGCAATGAGTGCAATCAGTGCAGTGTGAAAATCGTGCAAAGAATGATGGGATATGTAGTCCGGGGTGCTATGCAACAGTTTGTGTAGTGCGAGAGTCAATGTAATGGAAAGTGTGACATCTGGTGGTGAATAAACGGAAGTCCATGAACCGAATTCGTGACAATATTACAGTAGTAACTTTTAAAACTAACTTTTTAACTAATAGATTTCACCATATTTCCCCTCTTTAAAAAAATGAAATTTATTACATGTATTAAAAATGTTCTGAAATATTTTCTTTAAATATGCAAATGATCAATTATCTTCCTTATGCACTAAATTCCAGAACAGAAATCTGAACACTGGATAAAGCCAGATTCAAATTTCCTGTTTCTTGTTTTTTTTAAAGATTTTTACAGAAGGGATTTTTTTTCTCTTTTTAACACTTCATAAATCAGACAACACTGACAACGGTCAGAAAATGTCACGTTATTTTTAGGAAAAACAAAATGTTATATAAATCAGGTGTGAAACTATTAAAAATGTGTACAAATGTAATTTCTATTTTATTTCCGCATTAGTCATATGCTAATACTGTTTTTAACATTTCACATTAGATTTTATTTTTATATTTTTTTTTCAATTTGGTGTGTGTATTTATCATTTTAATTATTTAAGTATATGCAGTTTTGAGTTTTATTTGAGTTTTTTTTTTAAAATCATTTTACTACTTAAACTAAACAAAAAAGGAGAAATAAACAGGTAGGAATAAAACTGTAAAGTTTGGTGTTTGTAAGTGCTACTAAAGTGAACACTTCAGGTGCAAATAGATAAAGTATAATACAATTAACACTTAAATTTGTATTTTGGATGTTTTCTTTCCACTATTTTGAAATGGTATGAAAGCAAAGTTGCCAAAATCTCCAAACTGACCAGTACATAAAAACAATGATTTTGCCTGTAGTGTCTTGCCATAAAACGGTTTGTCCTAAAAGTAAACTCAGGGTCAGATTAATAGATAGACACCCAGTGAGATTATACTCAAGGGTGGAGGAGGTAGCATGCAACATGCAGCCTTGCGTAAAGGAAATTCAATTTAGATTATTGCACCGGTCTGCGTTTGCCACCTATTGCGTATGCATGCAAAATAAATACCGCGAATGGAACAGCACTATTCCTTCTGCATCCGCATTGACTGGGGCACAATGTGGGAATTCAGTTCACAACTGTGTATTTACGTTCTTGGCCTTGTCATCTTTAGATCACTCATTGGCTTTCATGCAGCAGATCACCTGCTTTACTACCACCCTAATGTTAAGGAGTCTTTGCCAGGTGTGGCGCCACACTTTTGAACTTGAGTGCCAAAGAATTTACCTAAACTTATCATTGGCTCATAAGCACATCCTGATGATGGCCCCTTGATTGTGGTTTTTAACGTAATATCCTAATTCCAACAAAGGCTTTTAATTTTATACCTCATGTGAGTGTCGTTTATGTCTTCATAGACCGTTATCCCTTCTTCAGAGAGACTTTGGATTGATGCATAATCCAAAATGATCCCTAAAAATAGGTGTGATAGGGGTCATACACACTTTCTTAGAAGTGATTAGCATGCTTAATATTAATTTCTACGTGATTGGCTGTCCATAATAGCAGCTGTGGTGAAGTGATTAGGGATTTCCATGTGCCGTCTGGGTTTTGGGGGCTTGAGACTTTTCCACAGAAAATCATCTCAGCTGTGTCTGAACACCGGCAACCACAATGAGAAATGTCTTCTCTGGTCTGGGGGCATCAGCTGAGAAAATCACCCAATCGTAATTAAACGCCGCAAATTGATTCACCGGCTGACCAGTGTGTGTGTGTGTGTGTGTGTGTGAGCTAGCGAGCGCAGGATTAATAGGCCCAGGGGTACTTAACTAAACACCAGTGAAGTAGGAGGAACTTTTGCTCTTGTTTTGGAGAGAAAAGGTATTTGACAGGTATATTTTCTCATACGCCGCATTTTAACCGCAAGACAAGTGAAATTCAATTCAAAATTGAAGGAAGCATGAAGGGCGGGGAGGAATTGATAGATTTGACACAGTTTAAATTGGTTTTCCCAAAGTTAATTTCAGACCGTGTTGTTTTGACCTCAGACGACAAATAGTGTTGCCACATTTCAGATCAAATCTTGGGGATTCGTCTTTCATGACTTCCTTTTACACAACTGAAGAATTCTCTGAAGCTCTTGAAACCTAGCAGCCATTCAAGCATGCTAGAATTTGTTCTGCGCTCTCGACTGCAGTCTTGTTTATGTTGAACGTCTCGTACGGTGATCTATGGGGAAATTTTGGCGTAATCTCATTCTCATAATTTAAAATGAGCATCCTGCGTCAGTTGCTAGTTATTCGAGTATCAGACAGGAGGGTCCGTCACCAAGGCAACAAGTCACCACAAAGCCCAGCATGCCAGGTGTTGCTCTTTAACATTTGTCCCTTTGAAGATTTTGCACCCCTATGGGGACCTTTTATGGGGTCTGTTTTCGGCCTTTTTGCTGCACTTGGCCAGGCATACATTGTTTCTCTGCTTGACATATGAGCGTAGCCAGGATGCTAGTTGGGTGCGGGTTTGAAAATACCCCCCTATGAGCTTTTATTGTATATTTGAGAGGACCTATGAAATCCATATTAATTTCCCCCAAATTCTGTGTTTTCTTTTTTTAAGTTTTCTGGATTTCTTTTTAATGGTTTAATACATTTTAACAATCAAAAAGGATGTCATCAATTAAATTCATAGAACTTTAACAATTTAATATTTGACATTTTTTAACATTACTAGTATGCTATGAAATGTTTAATTTTTTTCAGAAATTCTGAATTCTTTGTTTTAATACAAATACTTCTGTCTAAAATTACAATATAATCAAAAACAATGGTGATCAAATGAATGCATAAAACATTAACAGCTTAATTACTAATCTTCTGAAATATCAAATTAAATTAACAAGTTATTTTAATTTTGAAAAAAAGGAGACACCATTGTATTCCTTAAACACAATTGTTATTACTTTGAGCAGTACATTATACTATACAATATTAATATATTGTTATTATAATTTCTACAAGTTAAACAACTTTTATTTTGCTGGGTTGTAAGTGAAGACCATTGAGTGTATCTGATTATAGTTTTATCAGATAAAATATAGTGACACGCAGAACATGCAGGGTTGTTGTGGTTTAATGTTCGTAGTCTGTGGTCCATATTAAAATTGTATTAAGTGTACAGCCCTGCTTTTGATTTATTCATCAAAATTTTGGCAAATTTTAATGACTGGAATTTGCAATTCCATCTTAATTTTCCACATTTTAGAAATCAAAGGGCCCTTTATTTGTGTATGTGGGCTAATACACAATGGACCTCATTTATAAAGCGTGTGTACGCTCAGATTTGATCTAAGAGAGTGCGTATGATTACAGGGTTAGTTCACCCAAAAATGAAAATTCTGTCATTAATTATTCACCCTCATGTTGTTCTAAACCCGTAAGACCTCCGTTCGTCTTCGGAACACAACTTAAAATATTTTTGAAGCATTCTGAGAGCTCTCTGACCCTCCCATAGACAGCAATGTAATTACCAGGATCCAGAAACGTAGCAAGGAGATTGGTAAAATAATCCATGTGACATCAGGGGTTCAATCGTAATTTTACGAAGCTACGAGAATACTTTTTGTACGCAAAGAAAACAAAAATAACGACTTTATTCAACAATTAATCTCCTCCGTGTCACCCTGGTGCCATTTTGGAGAGTATCCACTGAACGCAAGCATGCTATTCTGTGTCAGCTGTGCCACGCACATTTTCTACGTTGTTTACGCTTTGATTTGTACGAAAACAACACATCCGTGTGGTGCGGCTGACACAGAATAGCAATCTTCTGTACGTACGTTTATTTTATGAATCACCCGTACACACATTTGAGAGATTATCGTAAGATCAATTTTAGAATGGTTTCTGCGCAACATTTTATAAATGAGGCCTAATATGTCTGTGGAGTTCATCAAAAAGGCGGAGTCTGCAAATGTAAGTCGGGTTCTGTGATACAGAAGGCCTGTGGTGAATAGATGGAGTTTGGTCCCTTAATTTTTGCTCTCTAGACCAGGGTCACCTTAATTATGCGAGAAGCAGCAGATGTAGGGCAGCTTAGTGTGGTGTGCAGCTGTAGAAACCCACGGTGATTTAAACACATTGAAATGTCTTGCCTCATCTACTGCCGTGTTAATTTTTGCTTTCAAGTATCATGTTTTGTTTGCCTTATATGTCTTACTCCCCTCACTCAGCCAGGCATTAGGCTATTTTTAAAATTCCCTACTTGGTTTTGGGGGTTTAATCATCAAAATGACTTTCTGATGCCTGAAAGATTCAGTCATCACCCTTATCAGGATCCTCAATGATGTCTATCTTAGCCAGCCAGAAACAATGCTGAAAATAGAATGGTTTGATACCAGACACGTCTTTTCCAGTAGACTGTGTTTCCTATGGTCTGTTGTTTGGAAAAGCTAGACTCGCTCCCAAACTTGCTGGTATTTATGTTGGTTCCTTGTGATTTAGATGCTCTGCCTTTCATCAACATCACATTGGGGTTTTGGGATCAGATTTTGCAGTGCAGGTGGGTTTTGTCTTATCACCACCCTGATCCTGAAGAATCCTGAACTCCCGGGGCGCCTGAGGTCTGTCTTCAGACTCTTATTTTCTCATTTCTCTCATACATTCCTGTGGGTATGATTTAATTAACCTATTTGTCAGTTGCACTCCACTCGCTCTGATATCAGCGATGAAGCTGCAAAGTGACCGAGGAAGTCTGGCTCATCAAACGTCAGGGCCAGCCTGCAGATTCTGTGTTTGTTTTGGCTCACTGCCGTGCCATTGTCTTCTGTCAGTTTATCCCAGCATTCAGGCCAGTATTGGTTAGTTTGTTCCATAGAGACCAGGCAAACGAGAGTTTTCATTAAGAAAACATCTCGATTATTTTGTTCCTAGATCATACCCAGGACACTTCCTGAGACGGTGTGTTTATGTTAGTCAGGGATACATAAAAACTCTCATGATAAAACTCAACTCATTGACATCCCCAAGGCTTTGTTTTTTTGGTTTGGCTGTTGTTTAGTTGTCTTGGTGTTAGATAATTAATTTTTGTTGTTTTGTGCAATGTTGCAGGAAAACAGAAGCGAGCTTTCATTGCCACTATGATTCAATGGAAAAGTCATCTGAAAGATGTGGGTGTTTACTATTGAGGTTCTAGTGTTGCAGTAAAGGTTTTCTTTTGAAAATGCTTTTTTTTTCTTCATACAATAAAAGTCAATGGTGTGGTGTCCAACATTCTTAAAAATACATTCTTTTGACTTCCACAGATGAAAAAGTCACACAGATTTGGAGCAAACAAATACATTTTCATTTTTTGTTGAACTAACTTAAAATTTTGGTATTTTTTCACACAAAGCTACTTGGAATGTAGTGCACAAGTCACGTGGGCCATTTCATATACTTTATTTTAGAGCTTGACAGCCCATTGTCACTCAATGTCAATATATTCAAAGGAGTGCTGAGATATTCCTCAAATTCACATTTTGTTTGTAAAAAAAGTCACACAGGTTTGGACCAACTTGAAGGCAAGTAAATAATTAATAATGGGGGAATTATTTCTTTAAACAAAAGTGCATTGTTGAACGAAAGTGACCAGGACGCTTGTTCACAAGGAAACAAGTGTGAATACGAGCACCTTCAACTGAAGCCACATCATTTGCCTGGTATATTTGGCTAATGAGTCTGGTTTGTACACCTTGTAAATTCAACAACCTGTTTAACTTTCCTTGTTTGCTCATGTACAGCATCCAGCAGTTCCCACACTTTCTCCCTGTTGAATGGAAAGTTTCTTTTCCCTAGCATTCTGCTCCCTTCTTGAGTGCACTTCACCATAAACATGCTTTAAGTCCTCTTAATGGCCCAGTGTCCGACACAACCAGTTTGTCCCTTTAAATCCAGTTAATCCAGATGACGTCTTACACCACAGACACTAGTCAGTTACCTACACGTATTTGTTTACTTAGTTAGCATGAGCTGTTAGCTTTGAGAAGCACCTCATGAGTGGATAGACTGCTGACACAAGCAAACACAAGCATGTGACTTGAAATACCTTAACTACTTATTCTAAACCTGTTGAACAGGATTTGTATTACTTTTTATTGTCAGAGATAGTAGATTAAGATAACAATTCTTGATAAACGAGGAGACCATAGACATTATATACTAGACCTTAGAATATATCTCATTTAGCATCTGTGACAGGAAACAAGCTTTCTTCGATAATGTAGAAGACATAGCTGTGCCTTTGAAAGGTCGAAGCATACTGTACTGTCGCCTCCAGTGGAGACTGGAGCCCCCTGATTTGATATGATGGCTCCTTGACTCCGTTTCTTCTCCTTGACTTGCACACACCACCTCCTCCTTGATGTGGTGTTAAGTTGAATGCGTCTCTAGAAGCTTCTAGTGCGTTATGCCAGTGGTGTGTTTTGCAACGGCTGCAGGTTAACTGCTGGATCCATCTCTGATCTGACAGGCTTTCGCTGGGTGAAACCAACCACCCAAAGAAGCTTTTTTCAGTGTGAAGTCTATTATATCTTACACTTGACTTTATACTGGTAACTGGATAATCATTTGATATATATATATATATATATATATATGACGTGCTGAAATCGCGTTTGGTCTCGTACTGTATCGCGTGCCTTGTCAGTGTCGTGCTCTTTGCTTGGCCATTTGTTGTGATAAACAGGAAAGTGTGTCCAGCTGAATTAAATTTGAGTTTTGTTAGACGAATATAAAAAGCTTAGTATACCGCGGCAGCACTCGTGTGAAGCTCTCCTCGTGTGAAGACCGAAGAGTGTAAAGACCATCGACTCTACAGTTTGACTCCACCGAGCAGGGAAACCGGCAAGTGACATAAGTATCACTTTTGAATCATTCTCTTTCCTACTACTTGTTTCCCTTCTGTTTTTATAACCTCGTGTGAAGACCGAAGAGTGTAAAGACCATCGACTCTATCGTTGGACTCCACCGAGCAGGGACACAGGCAAGGGACATAAGTATCACTTTTGAATCATTCTCTTTCCTACTACTTGTTTCCCTTCTGTTTTTATAACCAATTCTTACTATGCGTTTTCAGATCCCTACTATTACTACCACTCACACTGTAGGCAGTGCAATCCTAACAACCTGCGCACTTTGCCTATGTCTACTAATATACTACTTTCTTTTTCTATTGGTCCCTGCAATTGCCAGTCTGCTGTAAACAAAGCAGATTTTATTACTTCTATTAAAAGTCAGTGCAATCCTAACAACCTGCGCACTTTGCCTATGTCTACTAATATACTACTTTCTTTTTCTATTGGTCCCTGCAATTGCCAGTCTGCTGTAAACAAAGCAGATTTTATTACTTCTATTAAAAGTCATTTGAGACTAAACCTCATGGCCCTGACAGAGATGTGGATCAAACCAGAGGACAATGCTACACCTGCAGCACTCTCCAATAATTTCTAATTTTCCCACTCTCCCCGTCTGACTGGAAGAGGTGGAGGTACTGGTCTGCTTATCTCTAATGATTGGAAATTTAATCCTTTACCATCTCTGAGTATCAACAGCTCCTTTGAATCACATTCAGCCACTATTACCCACCCTCTTAAAATCCATTTTATAGTTGTTTATCGACCCCCAGGACCACTAGGTAACTTCGTGGAAGAATTAGATGTGCTGCTTTCAAACTTTCCTGAGGATGGTACTCCACTAGTTATGCCTGGAGACTTCAACATCCACCTAGATAAACTTCAGGCTGCAGACTTCCACACTCTGCTTGCCTCTTTTGATCTCAAGCGAGGGTTAACTACTGCTACTCACAAATCAGGTAACCAACTGGACCTTATTTACACACGTCACTGCTCCACTGATCATGTACTAGTTACTCCACTGCACACCTCGGATCACTTTCTCCACACCCTTAACCTCAACATGGTTCCTGACACAACACATACCCCTACCTCTCTTCATTCTCTGCTAATGTCTCCACTGCTAAAAGGACATACTATCACAACAAAATTAACAATTCGCCTAACTCTCGCATGCTCTTTAAAACATTTTCCTCCCTCCTTTGTCCTCCTCCTCCCCCTCCTTCATCAACTCTAACCGCTGATGACTTTGCCACATTCTTCATTAATAAAATTACGAGGTGTCCAAGTCGCAACATCTAGCTACTGGGGTGCCTCAGGGCCCAGTTCTTGGACCACTTCTCTTCTCTGTCTACATGGCATCACTAGGTTCTGTCATTCAGAAACATGGCTTTTCATATCACTGCTATACTGATGACACTCAACTCAACCTCTCATTCCATCCTGATGATCCGACGATAACTGCTCACGTCTCAGCATGTCTAACAGACATTTCTTTTTGGATGACGGACCATCACCTTCAACTTAACCTGGCTTAGACAGAACTGCTTGTGGTTTCAACAAACCCATCACTTTATCAAAATTTCACCATCCAGTTAGGCTCATCAACCATAACTCCTTCAAAAACCGCTAGAAACCTTGGAGTTGTGATTTGATGATAAGCTGAATTTCTCAGACCACATTGCTAAAACTACTCGGTCCTGCAGATTTGCTTTATATAACATCAGTAGGATCAGGCCCTTTCTTTCAGAACATGCAACACAACTCCTTGTTCAAGCTCTTGTTCTATCCAGACTGGACTATATTGCAATGCTCTCCTGGCATGTCTTCCAGCCACTTCTATCAAACCTCTACAATTAATCCAAAATGCTGCTGCAAGATTAATCTTTAATGAGCCAAAAAGAACATGTCACACCTCTGTTCATCAATTTGCACTGGCTACCAGTAGCTGCTCGCATTAAATTCAAGGCATTACTGTTTGCCTACAAAACCACCACTGGCTCTGCCCTCTAGAAGCATGTGAACGGTGTATTACTGTGCCATCTCAAAGACGCACAAAATCACTTTCACTGACTTTTTCATTAACTGTTCCCTCCTGGTGAAATGACCTGCCCAACTCAATCCGAGCAGCTGATTCCTTACCCATCTTTAAGAAACGACTAAAAACACATCTGTTCCACCTTTATTTGACACTCTAGCACTTTCTATTCTATTTTAATTCTACTTTGTTTATCTTCTTTTTTTTTTTATTGAAAAAAAAACACTTGCTTTCTATTTTTTCTATTCTATCTACTTGTTTTTCTTTGTGTGTGTGTGTAGATGAGATTTTATTTATATATATATACACACACACCTTGCTACGTGTACTGCGTTAGGTTAACCGAGACTTGTCATTTGCACATATACTGTTGCTCTTTTGTTAGTTTTGACTGCTTTTATAGTCCTCATTTGTAAGTCGCTTTGGATAAAAGCGTCTGCTAAATGACTAAAAAAAAGACATATATATATATATATATGTATATGTATTTTTTTTTTTTTTTTTTTTTTTTTTTTTTTTTTTTTTTTTTAGGCTAACCCCCCACCCCTTCAACCTCTGCAGCAATGCTGGCAGCATTCATACGTCTATTTCCCAAACACAACCTCTGGATATGACGCTGAGCACGTGCACTCAACTTCTTTGGTCGAAGTTTGCAAAGTGTAGCAAAGTGTCATTTCTTCAGTGTTGTCACATGAAAAGATATAATAAAATATTTACAAAAATGTGAGGGATGTACTCACTTCTGTGAGATACTGTGTGTGTATATATATATACGTGTGTGTGTGTGTGTGTGTGTGTATATATATATATATATATATGTACAAACACACACATAATATTTGTAATAATTAATAATAAATAAAAAATATATTATTATAATACAAATCATTTGTATAATAAAATAGTCAATAAAATATGTAATAAAAATATTTTTTAGATTTTCTTAAATATTAAATGAAAATATTTATTTTTTCGAAATACAGATTTAGAACAAATACATTAATTTCCAAACAAAGCTACTTGGAATATAGTGCACGTAGGCCATTTCATATACTTTATTTTGGAGCTTGACAGCCCGTCATCACTCAATTTCCTTAAATTCAAAGGTAAAAATTTAATATATAATGCTCATATTAGAATATATTATTGTGTAAACAATTTAATATTTGCATCTGAATATATATATATTACAGTCTGTTGGAGTTAGCGATATTAAATTATGTCACTGCCAAATTTATTTCATTATTTATTTATTGTGTAGCTGCAGATGGCCTGTGATTTCAAATATCTGTTAGTCACACATGCATATTATCTCATATTCTGCTGATGTTGTGCTTCTATATTTGCTGACTCGCATGATTCAGGCTGTTGGTCAAACGAAGGCTGACGTTTAAGTGATGATGAAAAAATCATTGCCGCTGGTTTAGGGTTCTTTTGTTCTTTGTTTTGCCCAGCGCTCCACAATCAGCCATTGAAACCCGAAGTTAAGCAAGCAGAGCAGAAAGGAGAAGTGGAGGCTTTTCAAACATATGCCCTGTAAATCTGCACTGCTCTGTTGTGTCGGACAGTCTGAGTCATTGTTGTGGCAGATGTCTGTCCAGGCACCTTTGACCCCTTTTCTTGAGGCCACAGTAACTGCCCTGTCTGGGAGGGTTGGAGAGAGGCTGTTAAACAACAGGCTCTGTTTTACATTTGAAAGTGTTGACATGTTTCAATTAAGATGATGTTGTCACCCGTTTTGTCTTTGCTTTTCGTTCACCTCTCTCAAACTGTGAAAATGTGTGAAACCTGTGTGTGTGTGTGTGTGTGTACACATGTCTGTAACTATTGGAAATTCAGGGTGTTCTTTTAATATGCAGCTCATTAATTCAAGTTTTTTTCCATATTCGTTAGTGCTAATATACCATCACCACCTGCACCAGCTGGTGACAGCCATGAGTGAGGATGTGTGTGTGTGTGCGCGCAAACACTGTTGAAATTGTTTATGAACAATTTAAGGATATTTTGACATACTACTAATTAACTTTCTGCTTTACATTCTGGAAGTATACATATTCATTTGTTAGTTTAAAAAGAACCCTTGACATGGCATGTACAACCATATTTACATTCATAATATGACATTTAAAAAGAGGATATTTGAGAAAACTCCAGTGACATTAGCAGAAAAGGAATGTTGTGTCAAAGCAAATTTTTATATTTTGATGAAGGATTGCTTTTTCTTTGAAATAATATACGCTGATGCATCATTCACACAGGAGCGTGATGTTTTAAACTATTTTATTTCAGGTTTGCTTTCACAGTTTGGTCACGTTAGCAAAATTTCAGTGAAATTTCACAAGCAAAAACAGGTTCATTGTCAATAGCAACCGAGTGAATTTCAGTTGGTCCATTGTGAAATCTGTGGGAGTAAATCTTTAAGCCTCACATAAGATTCCTGATCACGTGGATTCCTATTGAAATGACTGAATCTTTTCCATGAAAATTCAACAGTACAATGGTTAATGTGTCCACCGCTTAAGACAAAAAGACCATTGCTTAATGAAACCAAGAAATCAGAACTGTAATGTTTTTTGTAGTGATAATGACCTTCGGACATGACCTTCACTCACTCCCAGAAGGCAGTGTCATGACTGCTATTGTTCTCCTCTGTATGCTTTCCGAAATAAGACACCTTTTGACCTCTGCTGTGACTGTCTGTTCCTTCTGAGAAAATGCCCATGTAGAAACCAGACCCTTTAGGTGGAAGGAACAAACAGGAAGGCTGATGCGACTTCTGTTCGGCGCAAAAAGAAGTAGGTTCTTTCTTTATTAAAGAGCCAAGAGTGTGAGAATATCTCTCTACCGTACAACATCCGTTTCCTCTGAAGATAATCTCAGGCTTACATGATTCTCAAACGGACAGCTGTTTGACTGAAGGAGTACAGAAAAGACTGAATAACCGCTTTCTTCTTGAAGTCTCCTTAGGGAAGTGTCCAGGCGAGGTGCTCCGTCATCTTTGTGTAGAACAATGCTAGGTATACGCTAACAGAGCCGTCACTGTTGTTCTGTGTTGGATAACTTTGGCTTTGCAAGTCTGCTTTCACCTAGCATTTCAGTGCTATAGATTATCAACACTATGAAGCTATGCTGGAGATGTTAGCGTGTATGACTCGGATGTAATACCATGTGTACAGTAACACCTGAGGCCTGGATTTAAGTTTTCGCATCAAATATAATATGGGATAATATGGGACTCGTATGTGATGCCTTGAGCTAAGCAAGTGATTTGCACAAGTAGGACACATTCCTGGATCAACATCCTTTCTTGGACTTCAAACAACATTCCTGTCAAACATGCATACATTTTTTTATAATGTAATGTAATACAATATAATATGTGACCCTGCCTGGACCACAAAACCATAAGGGTAAATTTTTGGGAAATTGAGATTTATACATCTGAATAAATAAGCTTTCTTTTGATGTATGGTTTGTTAGGATAGAACAATATTTGGCTGAGATACAACTATTTGAAAATCTAGAATCTGAGGGTGCAAAAAAAACTAAATCTAAATATTGAGAAAATCGCCTTTAAAGTTGGCCAAATGAAGTTCTTAGCAACGCATATTACTAATCAAAAATTAAGTTTTGATATTTACGGTAGTAAATTTACAAAATATCTTCATGGTACATGATCTTTACTTAATATCCTAATGATATTTGACAATTTTTTTTATAATTTTGACCCATACAATGTATTGTTGGCTATTGCTGCAAATATACCTGTGCTACTTGTGACTGGTTTTGTGGTCCAGGGTCACATATAATGTGCTTTAATTTAGATTTATTATATTGGTAAATATACAGTGGGTACGGAAAGTGTTCAGACCCCCTTAAATTTTTCACTCTTTGGCTTCTACTAAATAC
This sequence comes from Sinocyclocheilus grahami, assembly GCF_001515645.1. NCBI lineage: Eukaryota > Metazoa > Chordata > Actinopteri > Cypriniformes > Cyprinidae > Sinocyclocheilus > Sinocyclocheilus grahami. The sequence continues at coordinate 1,535,752 of NW_015505245.1, read as the reverse complement.
TGAGCAAAGGGTCTGAATACTTAGGACCATGTGATATTTCAGTTTTTCTTTTTTAATAAATCTGCAAAAATGTCAACAATTCTGTGTTTTTCTGTCAATATGGGGTGCTGTGTGTACATTGAGGAAAAACAATTAACTTAAATGATTTTAGCAAATGGCTGCAATATAACAAAGAGTGAAAAATTTAAGGGGGTCTGAATACTTTCCGTACCCACTGTATGTATATATTTGTTCTTTTATTATTATGTATATACACTCTTAAAAATAAAGGCTATTTGTCTAAATGGTTCCATAAATGGTTATTTGCTCTTTTATTATGTATATACACTCTCTTAAAAATAAAGGCACTTCACGATGCCATAGAAGAACCTTTTTGTCTAAATGGTTCCATAAAGAACCTTTAACATCTGAAGAACCTTTCTGTTTCACAAAAGGTTCTTTGTGGTGAAAGAAGGTTCTTCGGATTATAAAAAGATGGTTCTTTAAAGAAACTTTGACTGAATGGTTCTTTGTGGAACTAAAAATGGTTCTTCTATGGCATCGCTTGTAGAACCTTTTGAAGCACCTTTATTTTTAAGAGTGTACTTGGGCTTACATAACCCTACTTGTTTTTCCATGACTTTTATTTTGCTTGGGTAACACTTGTATGTAATTATTAGTGAATGGGAACCATTGAACACAAAGCTATCCTTAAAAACAAATGATCATTTTTGTTTGATAAAGATGTTGTCTAATCAAACCTAAACCTTAATATTATTTAACATTTTAATTATTACTATTAAGGTTTTATTTTTTGTTCAGTTTTAATTTTTATTATTTCTAAATAAATAAACTTTGCTTTTTTCAGTTAGTTGGCAACATCTCTTTTTTTATATATATATATATAATATTTATATTTTATCTGATCTGAGCTTTATTGCAATGAATGAAAATGTTTTTAATAGTTTTAGTTAATGATGATAACCATGATAAGAATGTTATGCAAAACATGTTGATCCATGAACATGTCAGACATGTAAATCATATTAGCCTAAGGCTGGTCCTGGACGAGCACTGGCAGTATTATTAGCAAACCACAAGCTTGTGTCCTGAGAAGCCTTGGACATGTTAGGTGAATCTGATTCATGCAGATAGTGGAAGTACTTTTTTGTCATCTTTCACTTCCTTCAGTTTTTGTATGGTGTTTGTCCGATGGAACCCTTATGCCGCACAACAACAAACCTCTTTCTCAAGTGTATGACCTCTTAGTGTATATACTGCGCAGTTTTTCTGGTTCCTGTTTTAAACAGTGCTCTAGAGCAGTGTTTCCCAACCGGGGTGCCGTCTGTCGAGAGCAGGGGTGCCGTGTAAAAAATCATTTTTTAATATTTTTAAATTGCTAAAATGTTCAAAAAAGCATCTATTATATAATATCAATTTCTGATGTCGCCAATAATTAGAGATGCACCGAAATTTCGGCTGCCGAATATTAGTTCACCGCTCAGGTTTCACTTTCACGTGGTGTGACGCTCTGCGTATTATCCGCTCTATGCGTGTGCGCTCCGCTCAGTCGCTCCTCTCTAGTGTTGGGTCGTTCATTTTGAACGAATCTTTAATGTGACTCGGGAGGAACGAGTCGTCTTGGGGAGTGATTCGTTCAGTCGCGCATGCGCAACAGCATATAGTTTCTGTACTGGAATTAGTCAAGTAGTTCACCTGGAGTGATTCGTTCAGTCGCGCATGCGCAACAGCATATAGGTTCTGTACTGGAATTAGTCAAGTAGTTCACCTGTTTCGAGTCTTCGGGTTTTTTTCCGAGTCATACGTTCATCACGTGACAGCCCCATAAGCTTTAACCAATGCAATCTGAGCCGGAAAGAGACTTAATAATAATAACCAACTCTTTGTTACCTTTGTTACAGCATTCAGTGTTATGGAAAATTCACACATTTATAAACTGTAAGAAGTAAAAAGCTACAATTTGAGACCAGAAACGCATCACGTAACTGTAAGAGTAAATAATAATTATAATAAAGATGATGATGATAATAACAACAACAACAACTATGCACCCGTTTGTAAGGAAGCTTGTAAATTAACTAATTTCTCTATCCAATGCTGTCACGTCACGTGACAAAAGAACGAACGATTCGAAAGACTCGAGAGATGAACTAATCAATTCTCTTTCCGGCTCAGACTGCATAGGTTAATGTGTATGGGGCTGTCACGTGATGAACGAATGACTCAAACCTGAAGACTTGTCAGATAAGAGGTGGTGAGCTAATCATAGACTGAAGACCCAGGTAAACAATTAATTAATCTTTTCTGTTTCTTTATAGCAGTTTTGTATTGTTTGTAGTGTGATCAACGTTTGAGTAAGTAGTAGACGAGATAGCTAGTTATAATGGTAAGTAAATAATGTTTACATATGTATAAAAGCCTACATTAAAATCTGTCATATAAATTGGTCTCTTCATTAGAAATGAGCCTACTGATTGCCACCATTGATGGACAAAATTTTGTTAATAATATTAAAAATATCTGTATGACATTATATTCTGCAGTCCTTCCCTGTTGTACCGAATATCTATACTTTTCAAATTATCATATCGAAGTTCGAAATTCAAATATTGTGGCTAAATAAATTTTGTAGGGTGCCACAAGTTTGTTAAAATTTCCAAAGGGTGCCGCGACTAAAAAAGGCAGTGTTTCCCAACCCTGGGCCTGGAGGCACCCCAACACTGCACGTTTTGCATGTCTCCTTAATCAAACACACCTGATTCAGGTCATCAGCTCATTAGTAGAGACTCCAAGACCTGAAATTGGGAGAAGGGTATAACTGCAGCCTCGAGATCTCCAAATGGGGGCGGGAACTCCAAAACGGGGTGGGAGCTCCAAAATAGGGTGTGGCTTCCTCCCATTGGCAGGCAGGCACATGACACGCATGCGCACTTTTTCCTCCAATCCACTTCAGTGCAAACCCTGCCCCACAGCTAATTCTAAAGACCCGGACTTCACCGGACAATGGCACCTTTTTAGTTACACCCAGCATCACTACCCCCTCCCACCCTGCGAATTTTGAGCCCCGGGACACCCCGTTGCTTAGAACAAAGCGATAGAGTAAAATCTTTCCCCTGCGCTGGGACGGCTCGCGGGAGAGCTCGTGGGTGATTTCTTGTTTATATCATTAAGCAGAGGTTCAAACTCCAGTCCGAACACCACTGGCCACGAGCTTTGGGCTCTGCTCTCACGGAGAATATTTACTTACATAGCATATTTTATTTTCGATCAACTAGAAACAATGTTTAATTTATAAAGTTTTATTTTGAAATGTAAGTCAATAACAATTGGCTGGAGCCAGAGCCAATGGTGAAAGTCTTTGCGCGAGGAGACCCCGCCCCATTTTGGAGGTTCTGCCCACTTTTGGAGTTCACGCCCCATTTTGGAGATCTCCGGTCTGCAGTTATATCTACTTAGAAATTGGTGTGTCAGAAAAAGTAGACATGCAAAATGTGCAGTGTTGGGATGCCTCCAGGACCAGGGTTGGGAACCACTGCTATAGAGATTCATCAACTCTAAGGGGCCATTCACACAGAATGCGTCTTTGCATCTAAAAACGTGAGACGCAGCGCTCCGGAATGTTTTTTTTAAAAAGTGCAGAGTAAAACGTGACTGTCTCGAGATGCGCTTTTGAGACGTGATGCAATAACGACAATAATGGAAATAATAGAAATATGCAAACAGCAGAATTGATAATAAGTTGTGATAATCACTTGAAGAAATGTTATATAATTCAGGGTATCCGGACACAGCCACTATGAGTGCCTCCTCCATGTTGCCGTCAAATAAAACAGTTGTCATGCCAACTTGCTACTGTAAACAGAAGCTTGCAACGCTTGCCCCGCCTCCGAGTTCTTCTGATTGGTACACTGCTTTGGAACTGACATTGATGAGCGGCACTGCGTGTAAAAGTTGTAATTCTTTTAACTTGACACAACGTCTTAAAAACGCGGTGCTCATGTGCGAGGCGCTGCAAGAGACGCGAGTGCAACGGTCATGCATGTCCGTCAAGTGCGTGTTAACATAGAAAAACAATGGAAAAGTAGTGCATTGGAATGGAAAAACGCATTCTGTGTGAATGGCCCCTAACTGTTGTTTGTTATTCGTAGCCATAAATGTTCAGGTCAGGCTAGGATGTGCACGTTTGCCTGCTCGCAGCCAGCCATAAAAGATATAGTATATGAGTGGGCGTGTCCTCCACTCTGCTCATGTTTAATTCTTTAGTTAGCCTGTGACCCGCCCCTACCTGCAGTGCTGGAGCAGCATGTGCTGTTTATTATGCCGCTAAATGAAGAACCAGCCATAGCGTGTCCTCATTCTGTCTCCTTCATTGGAAGAGCGACCAATCAGTCTCCTCGGCTTCAAATCCGCAGATTTGCACGAGCACTCTTTGATATGACATTGCTTAGATGGCTAACATACTTCTCTCCTCACGGTTTGTGTGAATTCATGCAGGTGGAGAAGCAGAGAGAGTGAAAGTGGAGGGATGGATGGATAGATAGATAGATAACACCCTGTGCTTCACTGGAGTCTTGGACTCCCTCGGAGGAGCCGGTGGATTCCAGCACTGCGCTGGATTATTAATGTGTCTAGTTGAGAGAGAAAACCCAACCCCAAGAGCACACACATACTGAGAAAAAAGAGGGAGTGGCTGAGAGAAACCAGCACAGGAAACGAGATAAAGAGAAGGAATCGCAATGAAAGAGTGTATCGCAATGGGAATGAGATAAATAGAGCGATTGAATGCGCTACAAGGGTGAGGAAAGGAAGTAAAATACAAATGCATTGTGAACACGTACAAGTGTTTAGCATGTGCTGGCTGGTCCACAACACCCAGCAGGCAGGTGAGATGGCAGCCAGTATGGAAATCAGCTCGTGATAAAACATTCTGTGTTTGTGTGTGTTTTAGGGTGTGTCGTTGTGCGGGGGGGATAGTAAAATGTGGCTGCGCAGTTGAATGTTGTTTACACTAGCTTCAATAAACTGTTCTGACTGCCTTTGTTAGCATGCACAAAGGAAGCACAGCTACCTCATGGATGGAGCTGAAACATTTATGAGTTCTCTCTCCGTTTCCCATCATCTTCACTCATGATGTCACGCTATGTTGTTTAGATTCTCGTCATGGGTTAACACTTTTGAATTCGATCCTCTAGTCGATTTCTGTCAGGCACAATCCATCTGTGGATCACAACCTACAGGGGCTGTGAGACGTGAGCCTTGCTACTTCGGTCAAAAATAGCTATTTAATCAGCTTTTTTTAACAGCTAAGAACTGTTTTTAACTTGACGCTGCATCTGAAAAATGCAATGCTTGTTGCAAGATGTTCAAAAAGCAGTGCAAGATGTGGTGCAAAGATTCTATCATTTGTCTTTTTTTTTTTCCCCTGTTAAAATATCGTAGCATCTTTCAAGCAAGATAAATTTGCTAAATGTCTTAAAGGGATAGTTCACCCATAAATGAAAATTCTGTCATTAATTATTCACCCTCATGTCGTTCCAAACCTGTAAAACCTTTATTCATCTTCGGAACACAAATTCAGGTATTTTTGATGAAATCCAAGAGCTTTCTGACCCTGCATAGACAGCAACGCAACTACCACACTCAAGGCCCAGAAGGGTAGTAAGGATTAGGGTTGCAAAAAGGTGGAAAATTTCCAGTAAATTTCTGAAATATTCCAGAAATTTTGGAAACTTTGCAGGATTTTTTGGAATATTCCAGGGATTTTTGGAAAGTTTCCATAAATTTACCAGAAATGTTCCACCCCTTTGCAACCCTAGTAAGGACATCATTAAAATAGTCCATGTGACATCAGTGGTTCAACCATAATATTATGAAGCTACAAGAATACTTTTTGTGAGCAAAGAAAACAAAAATAATGACTTCATTCAACGATTTCTTCTTTTCCGTGTCAGTCTTTGACGCGTGTTCATGACAGCATCACGTGTGTATCCGGGTTCTACATCAGAACGCCAGCTCCTGCATCAGCAGGACCAAATACATGTGTCTTGAAACTCTTGTGAACATTGCGTCGAACACTGACATGGAAGAGAAGAAATGTTTGATGTTGTTTTTGTTTTCTTTGTGCACAAAAATTATTCTCATGGCTACATAAAATTAAGGTTGAACTACTGATGTCGCATGGACTATTTCTTCACTACCTTTCTCGGCCTTGAACATGTCAGTTGCGTTGCTGTCTATGCAGGGTCAGAAAGATGAACGAAGCTCTTATGGGTTTGGAACGACATGAGGGTGAGTAATCAATGACACAATTTTCATTTTTGGGTGAACTATCTTTTTAAAACGTACAATTGTATTAATGAAATATTTTCTGAAAATAGGTCTTAGTACCCTTTGTGGTTCATCTCAAGTAAATTCTTTACTGCTGTTATTTACTATTTACTAATAGTTTAGATGTTTTTACAGGTAGAATAATTAAAACTAAAACTTTTTTTTTTTTTTGCAGTTGTTTTACTATTGTTTTTAATGCTTTAAAGTCAGAATAAAATCTAAACTGACTGCAGGAATGACATAAATTTGTAGGCCAGCTTGGAAGTTAGCAATACAATGATTCTCTCAACCTAAAAACAATAGGATTTTTTTTCAATAACTTTTGTATTGTTGCAGAAAATAAGCTCTGTGACCAACAGTTTTTGATTCTTACATGTTCTGTTCATCAAAAACGTAACATGTAATGTGTTCTTCACACGTGAACACAACTTAAAATTTAAAACGTAATTACAATTGCCAAAAGTAAAAAGTTAATGTTAAGCTATAAATTAACTACACCACAGTCAGATGAATTCAGCGTTACCACCACTTCCAACAACTGTTTCAATCTTTATTTAAAAGCTACAAGTTGGAAAGTTAGAGTTAGTGTATACACAATGAGGCTGTAAAAGTAAACTAGTTTTCATTTTGTCATGACATTTAATGTCCCTGACAACCCCTGTAGTCCCATTCAACCATTTGTTAGTGACCGTTAAAGCTTAAAAATAATAAGTGGGTATTACTGAAGTATTTTATGTCATGGCATAAAATGTGAACATATCTTGAGCTTGTGATAACCACATGCAATAATTTAGACTTTGGGATGATGGAACCAGAAGTTTGAAAATGCTGATTTCCAGGTTTTAGGACTTATTCCAGCAGTTCTCCTGTTTATATTCTTCATGCATGCAGTGAAACAATTATCATAATGTGTCTCTATTCAGGTATGCAACACTCACTTTTCACAATCTAATCAGCAACTGATGGATAAAATCAAGTTCATGCTGTATTACTCTTGCGCAATAGCTGTTTCAGCCAAACGCATTCCACAATATGGAATTCCACAATATATATATACTACCACAATATATGGTAGTAAAGTGGGTCGGAACTTCCATTCCTTAGATAAAGGAAAAATATCTAGAAAAATGAGTTGTTGTATAGAGTATAATCACTGCAAGGATCATCCCTGAAGAAGAAGTGTGGAGAAAATTACACAAAGCACTTAAACCAGAAGAGCCTGACCTGTGGAAATGAATGTAGGACTGAACCCTTCTTGCCAGCTTCAAACCAGATGTACATAAACCACTCTGATGAGTCAGCTTGATGTTTGGGGTCTTTCAGAGAGTAACAGCCGAGAGCTATTTATCATCGTTATCTTAAAGTACCTCATTGTTAGTCATCAGTTAGATGGTCGCCATTGTCACACTTGCGCTAGCTAGAAAGGGCCAATAAACTTTTGAATCTTAAGCGTCTTTGTCAGGCAAGGGGTCTTGCGTGTTACGTCCCCCTAATTGTTTACAAGGCAGTTTTACTGAATATTTCTTCCAGAGCTATAGCTCACTCGCTGGCACATCATAGATTGCTTGCGTTATCGTCTCCGTGTTCACTGGTTGGCTAGTTTCATATGATCTAGTTTCTCTGTAATGTTTGGACACAATTTCAGTCATTGCTAAGAACTTGAGCTTGAAACAAGCTATTGTTTTATGAAGATCTATTATTTTATACACTTTGCGAACTTGTCTGTCTGTTTAATGTCAACATGAAATGACATTTGGAACCAATTTTATTTCCTCAATGTGTCAGATTTCTTAGTGAAACAAGATAAATAGGAACGTGTATTAGGGAAGTAAAAGGGTGACTTTATCTCGCTGCCTAATAAAGCTACATGTTAATCCTCTAGGTCAGGGGTTTTCAAGCTGGGATCTGCAAGAGGGTTCTTGAGGGTTTGTGGAAAAATGGAAGAAAAACAAATTTTCAAAATGTGTTTTGTTAAAGTCATCTGCAACTGGAGCAATCATGTAAGCTGTTCAGTCAGGTAACCTGTAAACTTTTCTATCTATGTCCCATGCAACTTTTCTCCTTTATTCATCCTCTTTTTGTTCTTCTCTGCTCCTCCTATCCGTTTAGCTGTTCCTGAAGGTAGTCACACCGGTTTAACAGCGGGGACAGATGGCATGAATGGATTCACACGTTCCAATGAGTTTCTTAGCCCAAGAAGATTAAGAGAAGGAGATGGCAATGCAGTGAAACGTTACAATTTCCTCATCTTGCTGTCACATTGTAGAGCATCACTTTAGCTCCACCTTTGAAACACACGGTCTCCAGATGAATTTGTCCATGAATTTGCATATTTTCTCAGGCCCTGTGCCAAATGACTGAGGTAAAGTGGACGCATAGATTGTCAGAAAATAGAATATATATATATATATGTATGTATGTCTCTGAGAAATGCACATTTGACAGTAGCTTAAATTAACAGTTGTAGTAGCTTGAGTTAGGATGCAGATGTAAATTTGTTCATTAACAAAAACAATAACATCTACAATACTACATTTAGATCATGATAACCAGAGTTAAAACCACACATATAGCACCTCAGTACAATGGTAAAATATGGTTTCTAGGTATTTGTATAAAAAAAGTAGTCTAAATACATTTAGTTTAAATGCATAAATGCTATAGCTTATTCACAGAAATGCTGTAATTATATCCCATTTTCCTTTAATACATATCTATATTAATAATATAATAAAATTTAATGAATATCCCCCATTGCTGCCACTATACCATGGTGCCGTTAGTGTTACTACAGTAAATCCATGGTAAATGATGACTATTTGGAGATTGAAAAGCCTTCTGACTGTATCGTTACGCACAGTGTTTGTCAGCGCTATTTCATCTGGCTTTAAATTAGTTTAAAATTCACTGGATTCAAATGTTTCACACTGGATCTCTCAGCACTGTGTAGAGGTTGCGTGATCGAGAATCATCAGCGAGTAAACGCATCTGCTCTAGTAAGCTTGTGCTGCGCTACCGTTTGAACTTTGATCTGAGTGGATAAACAGCCTGTGTGATGCGCTTCAAATGACTAGTGCTGTTTCGTTCTGAAACACTACAGCAAATATTTATCTAACTCTTGTTATAGTTTTGAGGAAAATTATATGACGATAATTATCGTTTTATCGCTCAGCCCTACCTCACAGCTTTTCCACTCCCACAAAGTTTTAGGTCCTGATGATGATGATGATGATGTAATTTCCTTTTTTAAAACATTAAACCATTAGGTTTTTTGGCAAAAAAAAAAAATGCAGGGAGCCCTTTTTTTTTTTGGACAATAGCCAGTTTAAGCACTTCTCATTACAAGTTCTCAAAGCTGGTTGGCACGTGTTGTGTTCTCAAATGCACATTATACAGTAAGTAACTTAAACTCCGAGCACTTGCAGAGATGGGTTTGTGCAGAGCAGCATTTCCTGCAGACTGAGGGGCTCTGAGACACTGAAAACAAAGAATCATGAGCTTCTCGCTTGTAAAAGAACACAATGCTGTGCTTCGTTGTGAAACATGCAGCACATATATAGCCTTTACTATTTAAGCCATATCATGAATTGAGTTTTGTTTTATTGCCTTAACGGCTATCCTAAATCCAGATTATGAACACACAGAATCACAATTTGATGCAATCAAATGTGTACTGAAGCATTAGAGCGAGAGGAGAACAAATAGAAAGGAATGGAAGCTAATAAGTGAAATACAAAGAGAAAAAGAAAGAGAGGCAGACGCCAGACCGAGAGCGGAAGAGAGAGCGTTCAAGGCACTGTTGTAAACAGCCACCTTCAGGCACTCAAGACACATTGTTCTGATAAAGCTCAACTGTAATGCATAGATAGAGCGTGTGTGTGTGACCATTTTTAAACTACGTGCCAAACCTGGAGATCCTTATGCAGGCTTGCTAGCATTAGCCCTGGAGGCTGATAACATCTGGAGTGGCTCAAATCACCACCGTCCTCCCCCCACTTCAGACTCCAGCAGTGGAATTCCTCCCTCTGCCATGGGGGGAACGTTTAACATCTAATACCACTCAGGAATCACAGCAAAGCGGAGCATGATAGCAAACCCCATTTTGGCTCTAGAGAGCCCCTTTTGAAGTGGAAATTGTGTCCCTAGGAGTCACACTCCACCATAGAGCGGTCAAATGAAGTCAATGACCATTTCCTCATCCTCCATGGTACTGTCATTTCTGGGTCCTTTTGAAGTGACTAATGATTTTCGGTCTACAAATAACGGCATGAGAACATGAAAGACCCCATCTTCACACAACGCTTTTATAGGGCAGCAGACTGTCACTAAAATGGTCACAAATGGTTATATTAAAAATTTAATGTTTTTTGGACTTTGATTTTCATTGCTGACCAGCATTTTTTATTTGCATAAGCTATAATGTCAGATTCATGATCGATTTGTTGTTTGAAGACATTTGTCAATTGTGTTTTTTCCCCACCAGGTTATGATTAGGTCATTGTTTTATTATATTATATTATATTATATTAATATTTTTTTTAAAGTTTGGGGTTGGTAAGATTTTTAAAAAAATGTTTTTGAAAGACATCTCATGCTCACCTAGGCTGCATTTCTTTTATGAAAAATACAGTAAAATTATTATTGTTATTGTTAAATATTATTACAATTTTAAATAACAGTTTTATATTTTAATATCTTTTCAGATGTAATTTATTCATTTGATGGCAAAGCTAAATTTTCAGTATATATTCTTAAGTGTCACATGATCCATCAGAAATCATTGTAATGAAATATGGTGCTCAAGAAACAATTCTTCTTCTTCTTCTTATTATTATTATTATTATTAATGTTAAACAGTTGTGGTGCTTAAAATAATATTTTTGTGGAAACCATGACTTTTTTTGATGAATATAAAGTGTTACAAGCTCTTGGGAAGCGGAGTCCAGCCCGGGGTCGTCACGTGTTTGCCGCAAGCCCGCCTGCCGCTCCTTCCTCGAATCCGCCAGCCACGCTGTTCTCAGGCGTGCATCCGCTCACTCTAGCCCGCCTCCGCTCACTCTAGGTCTCCGGCCTCCGCTCACTTTAACCCGCCGTGTGTTTCGTTGTGAAAGCGAAACTACTTTATTTGGCCTTCCAAATGAGGACACAACTAGAAATCAGTAATTAAGTTGTATTTACAACACTGTTCCAGAACAGTTCAACCCAAATATTCATATGTGTGCAGCACATTTTATGGAGGACTGTTTCCTGATCCTGGTAGAGTAGACTACAATGCCGGCTGTTCTGACTCACAGACTGTAAGTAAGTTTTTTATATATTTATAGAATTTGCCACTGACGATTCAAAGGCGAGTTTTGAGCAGTGTAGAGTGGCGCTTGTTGTTTGTCATTTCTCCGATCATAAATGCAGACATGGTTTTATGTTTACGCGGCGCAATGCAGCGCAATGCGTAAAAAGACAGTATAAGTCATTATAATCTGTAATTATGTCCCCACTAGATGCAACAAATGCCTCGTTTATAATGGGTTTTAATGTTGTTGTCTCGTCACTCCAGGACAAGGCATCAACAGTATGGTAAGGGGCGTAATATTTCCGTCACACGCTTGAGGTATTCGGCCAATAACAACGCACTGGATAGCTGGCCAATCACAGCACACCTCGCTTTTCAGACCGATGAGCTTTGTAAAAATCGACACATTTCAGAAAGGCAGGGCATAGAGGAGAAACAATAATGTGTTTTTTAACCTTAAACCACATAAACCCATTTCATCACACCAAATACACAAAATACTGTTCTTTTTAGCAGCATCATATGACCCCTTTAAGACAGCAACAAAGGGTCAAGTGAAAGAGATCAGTTTCTTATTTACTGTATCTATATTTTTTTTAAGAAATGTATCGCTTTCTTTTGATCCTGTGACGTTTCTCTATTGTAGATGTTTAACATTTTGAAGGCCGTTTGCTGCCCAGAATCCTCTTTCCAGGAGCGCTTTTTACTGAAGACCGCTTTCAACTGAATGTTAAATAACTATGGGCTGACATCCTCCTCTGCAGAAACGCAGAGAAATAGTCTCATGAATCGTGTGAAAAGAGAGAGGGAGGTGTTTGATCTGATGTCTGATGTTCCTGAGATGTGACATCCTCTCCTTTCCCTAAGACCCTTTATTTCTGTAGGGAAGGGATGAGAATTGAGAAATGTCATTTTTTCATAGGTTTCTCTGTCTTGTTCTCTCTCACTTTCTCTCCCAGTTGGAGAGATTTGTCCTTGTGAGGGCACAACACTCTCCACTGTCTCAGCACACTGTGCTGGCTAAAAATACCCTCCACCCCCTTGGCTCAGCGTCCACTGCCCAGTGTGGGCCAGAGAAAAGAACGAGGAAGGGAGACCAAAAGTGGGTGAGAGATAAGAAGAGGGGGTTCGAGTGAACTCCAGCTCTTTCTTTTCAGTTCCCACTGAGATTCTTCCACCCCCAGGTATAACGGCGAATGCGCAGCTATTTTCGATGGGAGATTTGTCATACTGAGAACCTTAAACACTACCAATACATGATGTGGGCATTAGGCAGTAACTCCAGTCTAACATTGTGTACCAACCAGGTGTGACGCAGCAACTTTCTAGCCTTGAGTAACTTTTCTGCCCACACTCAATATGAAAATCACGTGTGAAGGGAGAGAGCTTGTCATCTGAGCCAGTCAAATTTGATGTTTAGGATTTCTCTGTGGACGGACACCTACAGAATGAGATACCGAACCACTGACAAAATGTCATGTCGCTGTTCAGGGGGCTGGGGGCTGTTCAGAATAAGATATCATTATTATAATAATTTAATCCGTAAACCTTTTCAAATATTGAATTTACATCTATTGAGTAGATGTAGACCAAGTTTTATGTTCACAGGCCAAAACAGATTAAAATGAATTGTCAAAAACAACTTTGTCTAGATATAATGGCAATAATAATAATAATAATAATAATATAGTAGTAGCTAATAATAATATTGTTGTTGTTGTTGTCATTATAATGAATTCAAAAATAACTGAATAAATATAGTGCCATAAAAAAATATCATCTTACAATATAAAGTTATTATTGATAATTATATCACTAAAAATAAATAAATAATAATAATAATAGTTGTTATTTTTGTTATTTTATATTATTATTATTAGTAGTAGTATGTCCGTTTTGGATATCTATCAGTTATTAAAAATCTATATCATAAAATCTGTATCAGTTTTTAGTCTTGTTCTTACTTTCAATATGATATTGTTGCTGAATCTACAGCACCATGTCAAAATGAATTGTATTATAGTCAGAGCTGGGTAGTAACTGATTATGTAGTCTGTATTACGTAATCAGATTCCAAAAATTAAGTACTTGTAATTAGATTAAATTACATATTAAAATACTCATAATCAGATTAGTTACTTTTTTTTGCATTACGTGATTGCATATTATTTACACAATAGCAATAAATTACTCGTTATTTATTGATTCTCCCTAATTCCTCTTATTTTTTATTTTTTTTTATCTTTTACATTTTCCTTTCTAAAATAGCCTATTGCGTACATACACTCAATATAATGCTTAATGCACTTCATGTTGTTAATAACAACAAATTGAATATTTTTTCTTACTCTTTGTATTTTTATATCAATATGGTACAAGATTATCCTATTTAAATAAATGTGGGTCAGGTCAAAAGTTATCTAAAAGTTATCAAAAAGTAGTTTGATTGTCTTACCAATACCGTGTAATGTAATGGATTCCGTTACTAACTACAATTTTTGTCATGTAATTTGGAATCAAGTTATAGATTACAATTTGTTAGTAATCTACCCAGCTCTGATTAGAATTATATTTTAGTTCTTGTAGTGGTTCTTGCACTCTGAACTGACAATGAGACAACATGTCTTTCATGAACCGTTTAGTTTGATTCACAAGAGTTGGTTCTGTTAATGAAAAAAAGACATACAAACTCACTAGTTAACAGCTTGAGTCATTCACTGAAATAACATCTGGCTCACTTACTGATTATACTTCCATTAGCTTGTCCTAGCAACAAAAGACACAGTAGTTTAAGAGAGCCGCTATGCTAATGGTAAACCCTTTTACTGTTTTACGAGTGATTTCAAGGCTAAATGTCCTTCAAGGTCAGAATTGATGAATCCGAGAATCAGCGGACTGGAGGAGTGACGCTTCTAATGGACATGCTAATGAGTCCTTAATTGAGTTGTAGAGAGATGTCTCTGTTGCACCTCTCACCACAAATGAAGACATCTCAGGAGAGCGATCATGCAGCCGGGTCCTCAGAGGAATTCCTCCCAGAGATCATCTGTGGGACAATTCCGGTTGCAAGTTAGCTAAGGTGAATCAAGGTAGAGCCCTGCACGGGCCTCAAATATAGGCCCTAACCCAGCCCTGGCCCGAGACGTTCAGGCCCTAGCCCGGCCTGTGTCCGACAGCTTATCAGAATTACCGGCCCGACCCGAGCGTAGGGCTGGACGATATGGCCAAAATTTATATCACAATATATTTTTTAATTTCTGTCGATACGATATAATTCTGATATCGATATGAACACCATTTATAAAACCATATAATACAAAACCATATAATACTTTAGAAAAAAAACAGCACAAATAAATTACTGTTCACCTTTTATTTGTATTTGGCCTTCATACAAACAAGAAATGTGAAATCACTGTCAAATAAACATCTCAGACTCACCTTATTAATTATGAATATCTTCTAACATAGCAGTCAGAAGTTTTTGAACAGTAAGATTTTTATTGTTTTTAAAGAATTCTCTTCTGCTCACCAAGCCTGCATTTATTTGATCCAAAATACAGCAAAAACAGTAACATTTTGAAATAATTTTACTATTTAAAATAAATCTTTTCTATTTGGAAATATTTTAAAATGCAATTTATTCCTGTGATTTCAAAGCTATATTTTTAGCATCATTACTCCAGTCACATGATCCTTCAGAAATCATTCTAATATTCTGATTTGCTGCTCAAAAATAATTATTATGATGTTGAAAACAGCCGAGTAGAATTATTTTCAGGTTTCTTTGATGGATAGAAAGTTCAGAAGAACAGCATTTATCTGAAATAGAAATCTTTTGTAACATTATAAATGTCTTTATCATCACTTTTGATCAATTTAAAGCATCCTTGCTAAATATAAGTATTAATTTCTACAATTTCTTTCCAAAAAAAAAGAAAGAAAGAAATCATATTGACTCCAAGCTTTTGAATGGTATAGTGTATAATGTTACAAAAGCTTTTTATTTCAGATAAATGCTGATCTTTAGATCTTTCTATTCATCAAAGAATCCTGAAAAAAAAAATACTCAACTGTATGTTGATAATCATCATATTAGAATGATTTCTGAAGATCATGTGACACTGAAGACTGGAGTAATGATGGTGAAAATTCAGCTTTGTATTACAGGAATAAATTACATTTTAAAATATATTCAAATAGAAAATATTTCGAAATTTTACTGTTTTTGCTGTACTTTTGGATCAAATAAATGCAGACTTGGTGAGCAGAAGAGAATTCTTAAAAAAAAAAAAACACATTAAAAATCGTACTGTTCAAAAACCTTTGACTGGTAATGTAGGGCTGCTGATTATTGTTATAGATTGAAACAAATGTGCTTCAGCCAGGATAAAGAATATAAAAAGTGCTTTGAGTTGCTGCAAAACAAAATTGTGCTTTACATCCATCTGTGCCATAAGCTTGCAACGTTTGGAGCATTTTTTGTTCGTTAAATATAAGTTTTAGTTTTTTTAAAGTAACGACCAAGCGGCCAGCGGCAGACAGTGAAGCCTAAAACAGGCTCGAGGCCCGGCCCGCTATGACGTGAAAATTGGCCCGAAGCCTGGCCCGAGGGGCGTAAAAAAGTCGGGGCCCATCGGGCCCAGGCTGAAATGCGGGGCTCTAAATCAAGGCATTAGTTTGAATTAAATGAAGACCACATGACTGTCATCATATACAGACAATGATGTTGTCATGAAAGTTACTGCCGAGAACTGGATTTCAAGAAAGATGAAAACTAAATGGAAAAGACCCACTATGGTGATCATTTTAATTGTAAAATGTTGACATTGACATTATATTCTCAGTATGAATATGAGTTAAAGGGCATTTTCATCAAATACAAAAGCTATTATTTCGTGAAAACCAAATGAAAAAGTGTCTGGTTTGTGTGTGAGGTGTTACTTGGAGCAGTAAACATCGCACGGATCTTTGGGTGTGTCATCTTCAGGTTATTCAGGTCTTTTCAAATCATGTCTTGTCTGTATTTTTGTCACGTGACTCATTTCCCCTCTAGATTGGTTGCAAAAGCCCTGTTTTTTCCCTATGAATTTCATCACAATATATTTAGTTCGTAGACATTTCCTGAATCAGAAGATGTGTACAGGTAGTTGCTCATGTTTCCAGTGTGTCTTGTATTGCGTTGTATGTTCCTGCGTCTCTTTCCTACTATTATGAGATGAATGGATTCATATGACTCACTAACGTAAGCTCAAATATCAACAGATGTGTAGTTATGCATACCAACTCATAGCCTCAAGTGTTAACTTTCCTTGGCTTCTTGTTTAAATAGATTATGTGATTGATTGATACGTGTTTTGCTTGATTCAATGGGTCAAGCACTTAGTATGTGAGAGCAAACAAGCTTTTCACGTCTACAAACACCTGGAGGAGGCTGAAGGATCTAGTTTCAGAGAAGATTTGGAAAGCGACCGTGACAGTGGCTCATTTTAGGTTCGGTGAAGGGACTCGAGACAGAATATCACCATGTTCCTTGCCAAGAGCGCTAGGTGACTGAGTTGTTATGAAGTTAGTGATGGATTTGCGGTTTCGTATTACCTCTGTGTCATCGCTGTTTGTTATGATCCTCGCGGTGAAGTTCCTGCCTTCTCGACACGTCATGACATGATATTTATCGACTGTCTTTTTCTAGAGCGGAACCAAACCCTGAATGTTGTGGGAAAATTAATTTTGCATTGAATTATGGTTAGGTTTTGTAGCAGATTTTCTGCTCTTAGTATCATTCAGATGGTTTCTTCCTGTCTAAGCAGCCGATTCCTGGCCAGAATGAGCAACAAAGTTAGTTAAAAGTCTAGCTTACCCAACAATTGAATCAAGATCACACTGTCCTCCTGACTTCCATCTCAGTGTGACCTTTGACCTTCTCTTTGCACATACAAGAGCTCCAAGGCTGACCTACATTGTCATTGAGGGCTGGGTGTGAAATTGCAATTTTCCGCCTGGTTGATGCAGTAATGAGAAATTGATGTAATGAGACAGCATTTAAGAGGAGGAGTTTACAAGAGAGCCCTTTTCCAAATGCCACACTTTCAGCATCTGTTGTCTCCTGTGGCCTCCATGCTGATGTTTTTTTATCTTCAAGAACACTTTGAAGAACCTAATCCATGCTGTTCCCTTTGAAAGTACAATTCAGCACCATTTCTGAATGGCAACTCTAATGCCTTTTTTCTCAGTAATGCAGCTAATGGCAGCAACCTTAGTGCCATTACCTGGACACCAATTGGTTCTTTGGTAGTTTATCATTTACGGTAATTAACTTTGTTCCATTTCTTCTATTTTCCTGCCAAATTAGGGGGCATGTTTTATATGCGTAATATTCAGAACTCCACAGCACTTTGACAGTATAATGACAGCTTTACTCAAATGTTTTAACGTGACTCTACTCTACAACTGCAGTTTTGTAGACTGGAATTTTAGTGCAGTTTTAGTGCAATTCATAAGTTAAAGCTTGTTATGGCACAGATGCATGTAAAGCACAATTTTGTTTGTCCTACTGAACTGATGATCTTAAAGATCTGGATTAAATGTCTCGGGGTGTTCGGCCCGGCGGGTGTCCTTTTGAGTCTCCCTTATCCCTGAAAGGATGGCATGTTTGTTGAGAGGGTATATTGCAGTTTGGTTCAACACAAGAACTGGAAATAAATTGCCATCTATTCATGTTTGCTAATAAAACCAAGAAACATTTCACAAAAGATTATTATAGAGATACATAATGGTTTCCCAGTTTCAGCTTTTAACTGTCTATTTTAAATGTGGCAGTAATAATTCAGATGAAAATTATCATCATGATTTACATGCTACTTATTTTTGCATTTATAGCTGACAGGCTAATCATTTTGGATTAAATAATTGAATTAAAATGCTAATTGTACAATTCCATTAAGTTTTAATCCTTGACATTTTAATAAATCAGAAAAGCATGACAGAAACTTTATTTATTAAAGGGGTCCTATTATGCTTTTTCACTTTTTGAATTTTAGTCAGTGTGTAGTGTGTATGTTTGGGCATAAAATAGATCTACAAAGTTACAAATCTCAAAGTCCACTCCAAAGGGAGATATTTCGTTTTTAAAAAATCCCTTTTCAAGAAATACAAGGAACGACTCGTTTGGACTACAGCGTTGTTTTTCTGGGTTTTGTGATGTCACAAAGCGGCCCATTAGAATATAATTAAAATAATTCCCGCCTATGGCAATTTGAATGTTTGGGGGGTGGGGAGGGGCGAGGTCCTGGTTAGAACGCTTGGTTGAGTGCATCAGACAAGACGACAACAAAGAAGTGCTGCTGTAGCATCAAGTTTTCGCCATGTCGAAGAAACACTTTTTTTTTTCTCCCACATTCCTTTTGAATTTCCTTGCAGCAGGTGTTTTTTACCTCGCTGGGCATTTTATCACCGTTATTACACATTTACCTGAATAATTATGTAGGTAAATATGTATGTTACAGTTATGAAAACATTTTTATAAATTGCTGACAGTACAATACTGGACAATGATGTAATCTGCAGAATTTACACTTCAATTATGAGACTATGGTATAAATAAATTCAACTGTATAAAAGTTTCACTGCAATTCATGTTAGAATGTTAGAATTAAAGAACAGTAAACATAATACATATTACTGTTGCACTTATCTGTACATAGTAAATGCAGTTATTTTTAAGCGGTTGTTGACATATGTAAAACATGATTTAGCCAAAAAAACAAAAACGTAACCACTCTGTCTTGCAATATCCGTACGTGCAAAGGTTCTGTGCGATCCTCTTGCTCAATATTCTCGGGGTTTGAATCCAGCTCAAATTGATATTATATCAATTTGATTTTATTATATCAATTTGATATTATTACAATATTGATTATTATTATCAATATTGACACCATCCATACCGGAGCAGACGGAACTTGCTGCTTTGGCAAGGGGCGGGGCAGTACTGAAACACAGTCTAAGCTGTTCGCCAATCACAACGCACTGGGACAGCTAACCAATCACATCACATTTCGTTTTTCGGAATGCGGGCCTTCATCAAACCCGGAACTAATTGAGCCGTTTGTGCCAGGCTGGGGAGAAAGGTGTTGAAATAATGCATGAGCATGTTCTAGTACACCCCCAAAACAAAATCAAGACTTTGTAAAAGAGCATAATAGGACCCCTTTAATCAGTAATGTGTAATTATTTTTATTTTCATTACATTTAAAATTGTATCATTATTATTATTCTAAAATAGCCAACTATGATACATGTTTTGTTTAGGCCTATGTGTTTTTCATCTGTAATGTGAAGTTTTAATTTTTGTACTTTTATCGTTAGTCTAAAATATCCTGATTGATTGATTGATTTAATCTGTGATGTAATTACCTTTTTTTATTACTTTAATCATTATTATTATAAAATAAGTGAGTGGTACATGCTTTATTTTATCTGTAATGCGTTTTTTATTACTTCTATCATTCTTATCTCCATGTATTGATTTACTTGGCCTAATTATTTAAGCTGTAATGTAATTATTTTTATTACTTTTATCATTATTATTCTAAAATAGCTGATGGTTACATGTTTTATTTTATTTATTTTGTCTGTAATTTGTGTATTTTTTTTATTTTGATTACTTACTTTACTTTTATTATCCTTTGCATTTAACCGAGTAAACTCGCCATTCAGGTTGATGCTGGTATTGTGCTCTTCCTCTGGCCCCCTCTCTTACCCTCCTTGCTTTGGGGGTTAAAGTCAGTAAAGCCACACGCCTAAAGTCACAGCAGGTGCCCTGAAAGACAGAGCAGATCAGGATGTTTTTAAAAGTGGGATGCAATGCCATGATGTAGCCAGGGAAGTGTGTGTGATTGTGGATGCCTGTAGTGGCCTAGTGGGCAGCAAATGTAATGCTGTTTTTGTTGTGATAAATGTGTTTAGCTCTAGGGACAGTGGCCAGTGAATTTGTCAAGGCTTTGTTGTTAGGAATAAGATTACGTGTTGACCTTGTGAGGAAACTACAGGTTCTGGAATTGAGTATAGTACATGACAAAATACAGAATGTCCCTTAGTTCAGTGATTCAAACCTGATAGATATGTGGACTCATAATACGTTTTTCATCTTAATATCTGACAGGGCCTCTTTTTTGACTTCTGTGTCAAAACTTAGATTGAAAATAATTTTGATGTATGTTGTCAGTCACGTATTGGGGAGGCCTTCTTCTTGTAGTATTTGGACATATTAAAGTTCAGATTTGACTTCTGTCATTATCAACTCACCCATAATATATATTTTTTTCCTCTTTGGAAAACAAAATAAGATATTTTGGATCACCTTCTTATTTTTGAATCTGATTATCCAAGCTACAGTTTTCTATACATTAAATGCATGTTATCAGGGATGTTAAAGGGATAGTTCACCCACAAATGAAAATTTTGTCATTAATTACCCATAAGACATGTTCATCTTCAGAACACAAATTACGATTTTTTTTGATGAAAGGCGGTGTAGACTGACTGAAGGAAAAGAAATAAAACTCGAATAATTTTTGTTTTTTTTGTGCACAAAAAGTATTCTCGTAGCTTAAAAAAATTATGGACTATTTTAATGATGTCTTAACTACCTTTCTGGGCTTTGAACGTGTCAGTTGCGTTGCTGTCTATGAAGGGTCAGGAAGCTCTCGGCTTTCATTAAAAATATTGTAATTTGTGTTTTGAAGATTAACGAATGTCTTACAGGTTTGGAACGACATGAGGGTGAGTAATTAATGACAGAATTTTCATTTTTGGGTGAACTATCCCTTTAAGCTCCAAAAGATACAAAAAAGTGGTCCACATGACTCTTTTTGTGGGAATTCAAGTTGTTTTTCATTTTTAAAAGTTAAGAAAAAAGTGTCGATGGAACAGTACTGGCATTTTTATCACAAAAATAAATGTCCTTTATAATCGAAGTATGATTTTGACAGTATGATATTGCTTTTTTTGCTATTACCTTGTTTGTTTCCATCACATTGTTTGAAATCCAAGGCAGCTGTTTGAGCATGTCAAATTTACCCTCGGCCCCACACATCCTACAAAAGATAGATAGACTGGTGCTACATCTTTCCATCCTTTCCTCCCTTACTTCCCAACATGCTGTAATCAAGATTTATCAGCTCCGAGGCAGATGGTTTTCCAGGATGCCAGCC
Organism: Sinocyclocheilus grahami; assembly: GCF_001515645.1. Lineage (NCBI taxonomy): Eukaryota > Metazoa > Chordata > Actinopteri > Cypriniformes > Cyprinidae > Sinocyclocheilus > Sinocyclocheilus grahami. Next base: position 1,513,921 of record NW_015505245.1, on the reverse strand, counting down.
GCAGCCCCCCTCCCGACCCTCGTGCTGGATCCTGAGCCCTGGGCCCAAGTGTTTGTCTAGACTTGAGTTATCCGCCTCATCTAGGAATGACAGGGCCCCTAACCTCCCCTCCCCATTCTCCTCCATCCCTGCATGTCCCAGAGGAATTAGGGTCATCCATCCTCAAGTACCCCATTGCTGCTAAAAGTAGCTCAACACATGGCGAAGCTTTTCGTAGAACTGCATCCAGTCTTGTGGGTTCCTCAAGATCTCCAAAAACCCATAGCTACAATGTATTTTTATACCTTTGATAATGGTGGCGGAATCTCAAGCCAGCATAATGTCAAAGTCCTCAAGGATTCCTGAGTGCTTTCGAAGAAAAAACCCTTTCATACAATGAAAGTCTGGAGTAATGAGACGAGGCCGTTTTTTAATTTAAACCACAAGACTTGAAAAGAATAGAATGGCAGGCATGACGCGCATTCTCGTTATCAGCTGGCTCGTGAATTGGCCGTAGCAAGTGGCGGGACACGTGTCCCTTTCTTTGTTTAGCCGTAGCCTGAATTGGCGCCTTGGATGGGACCTATTCATGGCTGGACATAAGGCCGTCTTTGAGAGCGGTGGCTTGCTGGCCCTCATTATCCTCATTGTTGCATTCCATTACACCTAATTTTTTGCCCCACTTCAACAGGGGATTTGGACAAAGCCCACAGTGTGAAAGGAAACAGTCGAACCAAAAATGGCAGAACTTGGAAGGCGAAGGAATTGTTAACACCTCAGTCTGTCGGAGGATCTCATTATCCCCCTGCTATCACTTTAAAAGTATCTGATATTAGAATATTATATTAGCCAGCCAAATAATATAATCCAGTCTATGTTCCTCTCTGTTTGATATGCTGTGGATGTAAGAACTTTGCTGGAGAAGTCAAGCTATTGTGAGTCATTAGTGTGTACGTGACAGACTCGCAGTGTGTTTGCCAGATTGCCATGTGCTCAGAAAGTTGTGTATATGGCTTGTCTTGGATTGTGGGAAGGGTCACACAGTATGAGGCTGTTGTAGATGCCTTCAGACATCCATAATTTTGGCCTAATCGGTTTTTCTATTTGCCGTTTCTGAATTCAATTTCAGTTTAATTTAAAAGTACAAATTTGAAAGTGCCAGGATTGTTTTGCATAATGTACTGCCTGAATACACATAAATTACATGACTTATGTATGTGTGTGTGTATATGTATGTATATACATATACATGGTGGAAGTCGTGGCCTAATGGTTAGAGAGTCTTGTTGCGGGTTCGAGTCTCGTACCGGCAGGAATTGTAGGTGGGGGGAGTGAATGTACAGCGCTCTCTCCCACCTTCAATACCACGACTGAGGTGCCCTTGAGCAAGGCACCGAACCCCCAACTGCTCCCCGGGCATATATATATATAAAAAATTGTCATATAAAATGTAAGAAAATGAAGTTGCATTTTTAAAATCATTCTTTTTCCTTCATTTGTTCTTATATAATAAGAGCTAATGACTTGAATAATAAAAACTAATAAAGTGCCTAAAAAAGTGACAAAGTGCCTAACTAATAAATGTGTGTGTGTGTGTATATATATATATATATATATATATATATATATATATATATATATATATATATACTGTATATGTATATATGTGTGTGTGTGCATATTAAAAATAATATGTTACCCTTATGACTGGTTTTCTGGTCCAGGGTCACATATGCATCTTAAAGTGCGTCTTAGTATGTGTCTTGTGCATGTCCTACGTACTGTTCTCACGCGCACACGCGCACACACACACACACACACACACACACACACACTCATATAAGACTTTATTGATTCGTCCTTATATAATAAAAATGAATAAAGTGCCACTAATTATATTAATATAGTATTAGTTATATAACTATTTTGTTTAAAATTAACATCCAAGAATACTATATTGAACATTAAACTAAAGTCAACTTTTAGCTCTCTGTCTCTTTCCCGCTGTTTTCTTCATGTGTCACCGAAATATCTGTTCTTCTCACTGCCCAAATCTAGTTAACTCAGACTGTGTGTCGTTGTTTTGTTCCTAACATCTCTCTGAGTGAATTTACATGTGTGACAGATTTCACATTCTTTCTGCCTACGTACTGAGGTCCATTACGTCGCCTGTGTAGGAGTCAAGGGCAGTCCTTAGACAAAGTGAACAATCTCCCTATCCCTCCGTCCACCCACTCCTCGCCGTTTGACTAGAGGGACAGTCAGATACTGGGCAGCAGCACACCAGATGTTGTTTCAGTAATGCTGCTGAAATGAGAGATGTTAGATACCTGCTGTCTGAAGCCTTGATTGTTATCCCCTACATGGAGAACTACAGCGCTGCCTTTGATGCTATCACTCGAGCCCTGATGCTGATCACCGCTATAGCAATCACACTTAGATTAGATTATTTCTGTGTCAGTTAGAGAAGGTGAGATAAAGCTGGCATCCAATCTGCAAGTCCTCCTATCTTTGTCAGGCACTGAAAAAAGAGGAACGGAAGTGTGATTTTCTTTTTTTTGTGATATTGTAAAAAAAGAGTATACTGACAATTGATAACAGGCACTGTGGCGTCCTTTGATTAATAGTACACACTGGAGATATGCTCTCATTTGCTTGCTGATTGTGTGTCTGTCTTGTTACCATGGTGATCCTCATGTTATACATATATATGCTTCATAACAGAAATTTTTAAGCATCAAAGGATTTTTATAATCAGATCAGAGCTGAGGCTCACAGAAGGTGGTTCTGTTAACCATCACTTTTTCATGCTGAATAAAATTCACAGAAGAAATGTAGCTGCCCAGATCAACAGGGACACGTGACTGCATCTTAGGTGCCGATTTTGTTTTGTTTTGTGTGGAATTTGTGCATCATTCACTCACCTGCTGTTTTTATAGGGGCTTGTGGTCTTACCTAATTTTCATTCTCTTTTTTTTTTTTTCTTTTTTTTTTTGAAAAAAAATATTTTACTTTTTTTTTTTTGTAATTGTTATTTTTACTTTATTTTTAATTTGTGCTTATTTGTATTTTATTTTATTTGCTTATTTAATATTTTTATGTTTATATTTATAGTATGTTTTTATATTTATTTTTTTATATTTGTATTTTATATTTTTATAGATTATTAATATTTGTTATTTATACTTTTATTTAGCTTATTTTTTTATTGTATTAATTTGCTTATTTTTTAGTTTTTTTAGAGGGGCGCTCTGATTGATCGGCTACAGATCACTATCGGCCGATAATCACGTTGGGATGTTTGATCGGCGGTCTCTAAAAGGCCGATTTCAAAACACCGATCTCAAGCTGATGACGCTGCCGTGAGAGGTTTGGCACAACATGCAGCAGCACCGTCCGGCGCGGGTGAAATCATTATAGTTTGTGGTTTTTCCCAATTTTTATTCCCTTTTTTTTTTTTTCTTTTTTTTTTTGAAAAAAAATATTTTACTTTTTTTTTTTTGTAATTGTTATTTTTACTTTATTTTTAATTTGTGCTTATTTGTATTTTATTTTATTTGCTTATTTAATATTTTTATGTTTATATTTATAGTATGTTTTTATATTTATTTTTTTATATTTGTATTTTATATTTTTATAGATTATTAATATTTGTTATTTATACTTTTATTTAGCTTATTTTTTTATTGTATTAATTTGCTTATTTTTTAGTTTTTTTAGAGGGGCGCTCTGATTGATCGGCTACAGATCACTATCGGCCGATAATCACGTTGGGATGTTTGATCGGCGGTCTCTAAAAGGCCGATTTCAAAACACCGATCTCAAGCTGATGACGCTGCCGTGAGAGGTTTGGCACAACATGCAGCAGCACCGTCCGGCGCGGGTGAAATCATTATAATGCTGAAGGTGAGGTACTGTCCGGTGGTGCGCTCCAGGAGCGGTGCGTCTGCAGCAGTGCAGAGATGGTTTCCGCACAGAGTCTATTTTTGCTGCGCTGCAAGCTCTGACTTAAAGTAACAGCGCATATTTGCAGTAAATATAAACATGGATTGACACGAAAATGTAGTAATTACACCATAAATGCATATTATTAAAGTCTACTGTGTTTCACAGTCAACACATATGGCTTTTTGGCTAGGTTTAAAGGGAAAGAGCACTTTTAGGTAAACAAGTCAATAATAGATGGCACTTGTGGAGGTAGCAGGAAAACAAAGTTCTTTATAAACCGCACGATTGCTTGTAATAAAGATTTAAATGCAAAAGGAAAGGCAGTAGAGCTGACTATTTCTGTCAATGGTAAGTTTGTGATAAGGTAAGAAAAGTAGTTTAAATGTTTTGCCACAAATTTGCTTGAGCAACTTAATATATCAATCTAGAAGTAAATGCAAAAGTAAAAAGCATTGAATAATGTGTTGCTTATGTTTATTGTTTAAACATGTCTTTGAAAGATTGTATTACTGTACTGTGTAAAAAAAAAAATAATTGCAGTGCTGAAAAAGCAATTTCAGTGACAATGTTTGGATTTGAAATCAAAATAATGGATAAATGTTGTGTTTGTGGTAAACGGCCACGGATCAGTAGTGGACTCCTCTCGCAAGAGTCACCTAAGAGGGGAATTCCCCCCATTTTGAAAAATGAAATTCAGGCCCTGAATAAATGTCTAAAAATCCTGATTGGAGTATCACTATAAATAGTTATAAAAGATAAAAAAGAAGGCTTTAAAAAGATCGGTATCGGTGATCGGTATCGGCAGATACTGCTTTCTGCGATCGGTCTCAAAAATCCTGATCGGAGCACCCCTAGTTTTTTAATATTTTTGCATATTTTTATTTTATTATATTATTTATGTTCATCTTGTTTTTAGCTTTTACTAAACTGTTACGAACGGTTATTTGTACTGTATTTTCATTCATTCATTCGTTAATTCATTTATTCATTCATTCATTCATTATTTATTTATTTTATTTTTTTATGCTTATTTTTTATTTTATTACATTTAATTTTTGGCCATGGTTATGAATGGAAGCACTTTAGGTGATTGTGAAACAGGCTCAAACCTGCATCACCCACATGAGCACCACGGCTCAGTGTCAGTGAGCATGTGCATTAGCCACTGGGCCACGCTTCAAAATTGTATGAATGTATAGGTGTACAATGATCTGCATAAACTGCTCTTTATTCCTTGCTACAAACTCTTGCACAGGACAGAGATCAGTGTGCATGATGCTGAGGCTTGGCTGCACCTCCCCACCTTGCCAATTACTGTACATCCTGCTCCGTGTTGCTCAGAATGCGTCTCGTCGCACTGAAGCAGTTGATGTGTCGGTTTGTGTGGGTGTGAATATGTATGTTCTATGCTTTAAGCATGCCATTTGTTTTTATGTTTACAAGAATATGCATATGCTTATATGGAAAATTACTGTGGGTGAGAGCATGTGAGTCTCTCTCTCTCTCTCTGTTGCTGCATTGGAATTACACATAATTGTACATGCATATTGTTTGTTCCTGAGCTGCATGTAGAGAGCATCAGCCGGGTTCCAGAACTAAAAATTGCATTCATTTTCTCCCTATAGGAACTGTTTTTAACAATGACTTAAGCTTGAGTTATGAGATTATTAATTAATTGTATTTACTTTAGTTTGGTTGTAGCCATCAGCCAGCAATTATTTTATTTATTAGAAATAATATTCTTTATATCTAAAAATTGATTTCTAAATCCTAAATCCAGAATTCTAAATTCTGCAATAAAATCTTCAGCAATCTGAGAATTGCAATTAACAAATTGTGCCAGAAGGTCTTTTTAGTGCCTGATCACTTCCATGATTCACTGCAAATGACATGGTCAGTCTCTCTACGCTCTCAATCTACTTAGATATTTGCGTATATCTATACATGCATATTTTGAATGGATGCACCGAAATGAAAATTCTTGGCCGAAGCCGAACAAAATGAAACATTGGGCCGAATACCGAACACAGAAAGAAAAAATAATTTACAAAACAACAATTTAAAAATATTTACTTAACACTGAACATTTTTTTACATACTAGCAGACATTATTAGACATTGCATTAAAACGCAACTTAACTTAAAATTAATAAGTTATTAAAATAATATTTTTTGGCCATTTTTTAGACCCCCTTCTTGAATCAGGCATGTATTTTTTGCCATACAAATAAATGCAGCCTTGATGAGCAGAAAAGAAACATTAGAAAATATTATAGATCCTAGTCTGAACACTGTGTAAATGTTACAATAAATGCACTAATAGAGCTGTTGTAATTATTATTTTATTTTTTTATTTTATTTTACAGAACAACAGTAAAAGTACAATAACATTTATTAATGTTGATGGAGTTCTTGCTTTTTCTCAACTTTTATTTAGGCAGAAACCCGCAGGAAGACCTCAGTGCTTCTTTTTGTTGACAAATGATTCTCATTACGAATTTGGGAAGACGTTTGTTGCACGTATCTCACTGTCACATGCCTTGTAAAAATTCATAAAAATGTTACTGAGCAGCTGACGAGTAACAGTTTCAGCACAGATTTCCCTCGCACTTTGGACTTTGAACCCTGCCGCCGCGAGCTCGTGCAGCGATGTTTGAACACCTGCAATTCCTGCGTGTATTAGAAAACATAACATTCTGAAGTTTATTTGTTTAAGGGCATTTCGCGATTTTAATCATCATACAGTAACCAGCAACAACCACCCTTCCTCTTCTCATCGAAGACATGCGATGCAGTACTAAACAGTCTCTCGCTGTCGGTGCTTGTAATGATTTTTGCCTCTTTCTCGGACAGCTTTAAATGCTTCCACACTGCCGTCATGTTTGCTGCATTAGCGCGCGCCTCTGCTTGATCGCGTCACGTCTTTGTTCGGTACAATTTATTCAGTCTTTTTGCTTATTCGGCCGAACACCGAAAGAGCTTTTTTTGCTGTTTTCGGCCAAATAATTTCGGATGTCGAACATTCGGTGCATCCCTAATATTTTGCTATAAATGTGAAAGATGCATCTATATATATATGTTTGAGAGCATATATACTATATATATATATATATATATATATACAAATATTTAAGTAGTTTGAGAGTTTAGCGAAGGGAGATTGACTCCCTGTTAGATACTGTTTCTGTATCTATAATCAACATCTTTAAATCTTTATATTTTTCTAGCCTTTTTTAATTCGATGGTCATTTGCACTGCTTCATGGAAAAAAAATTTCACTGAAGTTTTTAGCACTCAGTCGTGTACCTTAGCTTTTTTTTGTCCAATTTTCGAATACTTTTTTCACTTCAAATCAAAGTTTGTAGTATTGTGATTTAATGTACCTTGTAGCTGGTTGATTTGGTTGAAAGTCAATGGGAAAAATACTTCTTGTTGCTTAAAAAGTGGATGGCAATGTTACATCGTATAGAGCAAGTAGTATAGAGAAGTTTAAAATGATAATAAACATTAAACATTTAAAGAACAAAAACAAGTATTCCAGGCGAAATGTGTAATTTCTGAACCACAAATGTATCCAAACAGATAGAGCTGTTCAGTCATGAATCATGATGTTAATTTGTAGGCTAACCCAGAAGGCTAATTCACCATGTGTTCCCTGTGGGCTTTTAGAATGGTGGTTCTGAGTAAATGAAAGACTCATTACTTGAATAGACTTTGACATTTTGTTCTGCAACAAAGTGCACTGTCATTCCTCAAATGTATTTTTTTTTTCATTGTCATTACTGGAAAAACATGATACATTTTTTTTTGTCTCACTTTCTTAATGTTCAGACAGCATCTGGCTATACTGAACAATACTTTCAGTTTATCCACTCAAATTTCACACCCACTTTAAAATCTGCATGTGTTGAATCACCTATTTGTCATGTATAGATTCCAGATCCCTTTGTTTGAAAAGCAAAATATGCTTTATCTCCTTCTTTATCGAAGGTGCTGATGACATTGGCAGATGTCCGCCACACGCGGTCTGCAGGTAACGTAAGGCGCAGCTCATCTGTCGGGCCTCATGTTTTGGCTATGGTTTGCAGTATCTGTGTCCCTTTTCTGTGCTGTAAGGGGTTCAGGTGTCACCCACACAATACACACAACAGGGCCGTATATCAGCACAGAGAGACGAGAAATTTGTTTGCCCACTGCTCTCCAGAGCCTCCGGCAGCCATCGGGAAAGTGCATTTGCAAAAAAGCAAAGTAAATGAAACTGTAAAATGTTGAAAAATTACTTAAAAGTTGAACGGTAAAACGGTAAAAGGTCTTGAGGCAGGTGTGACGCTCTCTATTACGGATTAAAAGTGTAAGTGAGTGTAAACAGTGAGAGATGCTGAGACAGGTGAAAAGCGTTTGGTTAATAGTGAATATTGACCTATTGTGCGTACCGTTGTGGCTCCTGCTGTTAGCAGGGGATAATCGCTACATTTGGGGTAAAAAATACATAATTATGTATTGTGCCAAGAAGGTTGCACTGTCTGTTCGTTCGCACAGGTACGAAACTGATTGGTAGCTGCCTTTAGTGGAGCCTTTACCGATTACCTCCATTGATCAGAGCATTCGGCACGGTTGTCTGTGAGTGACGTCACCTCCCAATACAAACACACCCCCTAGTATAGTCCCGCCCCGACGATGATTGGCAGCTTTCCATGCAGACATTGGAAATTCAAATGCAAAAGGAATTGCGATTCCATTTGAGTTTTGGCAGGTTACATGCGCGACGCAGCGAGAGTGAAAAAGCAGACGTGGTAATTAATATTGCTATTTAAATATGACAGGCTCGTGACTCCTAAGACATGGGAAATACAGTTGCAAATGGACTTTGGTTTTTCATTTGAAATTTGGCAGTCACTGTGCGTTTGCGAAAGCGAAAATGCAAACGGTAATACAGGATTTGCAATTGCGTTTGGATTGTCACAATTTATGCGTCCACATATTGAAAACGCAATTGAAAATACAATTTGCTATTCTATTTGATAATTGTCCGGAATATCATTCCATAATATGGAATGGATCAGAGGTGATGCAAATTTATTATTTTACCAATCATGCACTATGGTAAAAGTTGAGGCCACTGGGATTGTATTGTGCAAGAGGCTGCATGAAAATATAGGTGTGTTCACGCCATATCGTAATTACCACAATTACGATAAACCAACTTGTAAAAAGCATTCACTTCCTCGTTCCTCGTAATTGCAACTTGTGAACTGGGAGTTTTCTGAAAGCTACGACTTGTACCACCTGACCACCTCAGATTCATTAGGCGCTATGTTTAGTCATTGATAGTGCGATAGTTCTGTGTCTGAGTCCAAGGATGCGAACAGCTCCAAGTACAATGCCACATGTTGTCATTTCGAAATTACAATAGCTAATTACGATATGGCGGGAATGCAGCATAAGTCTTAGTTAATCAAAAATGTGTCCCTGTAATCATAATTTGTGTGAAAAGATATAAAAGCAGTGAATTGTATGAATAGGTACTTTTTTGGAGCTTAGCAAAATTGTAGGAAAAGGTCCTTTTCCTGATAAGCCTATGTAGGTAATACTAATAGTGCTTCTTGCCCTAGCAAAGATGGCTAACTGTGCCATCAGATAATTGATGCTCTGTTTGCTTTGTGGTGTTTTTATGTCAAGAAGTTGGCAGCTGTTCTACTCTCATATTCCACCCCCCCCCACCCCCCACCCACACCCACACACTTTATCATCTTGTCTCTCTAGAGAGAAACTTGTCTCCCATGTGTGCAGAAGTGTAAATGCGCACGTTATGTGTTAATTAAATTGCATGTGTAGTGTTCCATGTTTTTTTGTGCTATGAAGGTTGCACATAGACACCACTCCTTCCTAGGAGCCTCTGGCAACATGCCGTTGAAGGTGCCGGTGGGATTTGTGGGGCTATACATAGGCTCTCAGGCAAGATGCTAGTTTATTTGGCTCACGACAGGGTCTGGAAAATGACTGACGCTGTTTTTGTTATCATGCTTCTGATATGCTGCTTTTGTTTTCTGCCTCTTATACAGAGCCTCTGAGGTTTTAATCTTAAGGAGATGGGACTTGGCCTTCTGCCCAAAGGAGAACGTTTCCAACTCTGCCCCTATAGCTGTGACCGGTTTGCCGTGAGGCCCCGTACCCCCCTCTAATGGTGAGTTGACGTTCTCTATCTTTATTGGGAAAAACAGGATGTACAGTGAGGAATCGAGAATAAATCCCACTGTTATTATTTAGTTAAGTCTTGTAGATTGGTTAACTGATCACTTCCAAGGTTTTACTGCATTAAACAATTGCCTGTTATGGATATTTCTGGTAAAGTTTACAATAAACCAGGTAAAATGTCAAGCTGTCAAACTTTACGTTCTTATCTTAACCAGGTGTGAAGTTTCCAGCGACAAATAATTTGTCCATCTACACTGGAAGTGAAAAGGACTGTTGATGTTTAACATACAGTTGATTTGTCATAAAGTAAGATTTTGAAGCAAAATTTCATCCTACCACTTGTTGCAGCTGTGCTGCGTAGGACAAAAGCTAAAGAGTGATAATTTGTATTGCTTTTTGCCTCATTGCGCCAAACCTGGTTAGGATGGTTGCATGCTAAAAGTCCCATTTGACAACCTTTATGCACCAGGCAACCCCAATAGCCTCAGAGAAACTGTTACATATCAAAATTTCGACTTGCAGAAGGTACACTTTTATTTATTTTTTTTAAATTGAAGTGGAAAAATTTTACTTTGGCTCTGTATGATTGCCGCCTCATCATTTAACCAAAACACAGTTGTAATCTGGAGAAGCCATTTAAATTTACATTCTCCTCCGTCCAAAGAATTTGTTCTGCATACAGCCAACAAATAGTAACAGCTCCTCTGACAGCAACTCTGGCAAAGACAAAAGCAGCTATCATGATTGCATATGTGTCACAGTTTTACAATCCTCGTATGGTTCCGTAACTATTAAACAGCGTATGCCATTTGCCAACCTATGTAGCTGTTGTTCAATTAAATTTTTTTTATTTTTTACTTATGTAGACGAGAATATCTTAGAAAATCATATACTCTAATAGGCAGCTTTTGCCATAATTCAGCTTCTTACCATGATCTGAATTGGGGCAAAATAGAGATTAACTAGATTTTTTTTGCACTTTTTGAAGATTAACATGAAAAGTGTTCTTGAAATGCCTGGGTCAAATTTTTTAAAGAGAGAGAGAGAAAAAAAGGAAGCCTACTGCAATGCAAAAACACTTTGGTAAGTGTAAACCTTGTTTATTTATTCTTTTTTTCATGCTTTTTTAGTTTCTTCACTCAGGATTTCACTTCATTTTTGTATCCACTCTAACTTTCGAAGTAACACACAAAGTTGTTATACTAACTTTACAAAGAGTGTTTTGTACCCTCCCTGACCCCTTAGTTTGCGAAAATGAGGCCTTGTTCTCTGTCCAAGAAGCCCGTTGTTGCCGTGTCCGCTCTGGGCCCATCTAATTATCCTAGTGGCTGTCCATCCGTGAAATAGGCATTACACTGTGAAACTGAGCCAGTGTAGCTTTCCTCTGAACAATCGTGATAGCTTAGCAACAATGCGGCAGCCTATAATGACCATAACAACAGCAAGGGCACACCAGAGGATTATGGGGGATTATTACCTTTGATCTACTCCAGAACAGGATGGGCAGAGAGTTGGGGTAGCTATTAGGAACCAGGCAAGTTTATTCTATATGCTCTTTCCTTTTTTCTCTAGACAAAGCTGTTAAGGGAAGATTGTTGTTTCTTAAACTAAAGGAGGCAGAGAGGATGAAATGTAGTGATAAAAAAAACCTCTCCTCAAAGTTGGGAGCAGGGCGCAGTGGACTCTGTGTTCAATGTCCACTAAGTCATGTTTTATTAAATCTTATTTGCTATTTGTGGGCAGCTGCAGTTACAGCAGAGTTCAAAGCGTGAACTAGTGTGGGTTGTTTTGGGGATGTAAGAAACAGACTCGGCCAGTAATCTTAGCATGAACGGCATTTCTCTGGACATTAAATAATCCATACTTGCCTGTTATGTGTTTAGGGGTGATTAATTGTTCTTGGTTTGAGCTGCATGGGGTCTCCTCAGAGCAAGGACACAGTTCAAGGGCTTTTTAATGTTGTAAAATCCCAAATTAGCAATTTGAGTCGTCACACAGTCCCAGCACTGGGACCACAATGTCACTCTTACACTTTCTGGGTTTCTATCTATCTATCTATCTATCTATCTATCCATCTATCTATCCATCTATCTATCCATCTATCTATCCATCTATCTATCCATCTATCTATCCATCTATCTATCCATCTATCTATCCATCTATCTATCCATCTATCTATCCATCTATCTATCCATCTATCTATCCATCTATCTATCCATCTATCTATCCATCTATCTATCCATCTATCTATCCATCTATCTATCCATCTATCTATCCATCTATCTATCCATCTATCTATCCATCTATCTATCCATCTATCTATCCATCTATCTATCCATCTATCTATCCATCTATCTATCTATCTATCTATCTATCTATCTATCCATCTATCTATCCATCTATCTATCCATCTATCTATCCATCTATCTATCCATCTATCTATCCATCTATCTATCCATCTATCTATCTAATTTTGAGAAAATATTTGTAGTATATTTGTTCATATGATTCACTGATTTGTATTAATTTTGTATTACTCAGTATCAACAAACATGTATCTGACTAATTAAAACAGTACAGCTAGAAACAGATGCTGTTTTAAAAAATTATTAAGTTTGGAACTAACAAATGGTGCATAAGGGACATCCAAAAAGGACATCAGTTGGAACATTTTTCTTGTTTTTAACATCGGCCAACATTTAAATATTGAGTGGCTGAAGTTCTATCCGCTCCTGATGAGTTGTAGATGCAGATATCTATGCCATGTGTTCGGTGTTGAAAAAACCCCAGCATGGACCCTTTGAGATGTCTCATTTTAGAATACCTCATGTTGCTCCTTCTAATGCAAGACAAGCGCCACCTGCGAACTGATCTCAAAGACTTTAAGGCAGGACATCTGTTTCAGCTGTCTGTTGCCACTAATTAATTTTTATTTTTAAGATGAGTCAGTGTGTTATTACATTAATCAAAATGAACTATATTTAGTTTTTTGCTTCAGAGATGATTTAGGCCTGTGTTTTTTTTGGACGGGCTGTTTTCCTCGGGCAATGCATCAAGGCCAAATGTTTGGCTATGTTCAAAATGTATATTAGTGTGCTGCATGTACTACAAAAGTATAAAAGTATACAAAATTGCATGACCTTGGCAGATTACATATTTAATTTAGCGAGTAACCTATAGTCGAGTTTTTTCTGAAAATGTCTGATGTCACTTATCAAATCAAGATACAGATATTCGATCAGATATGGCAGTGTGGGATACCTTAACCTGTGCATGTGTGTTATGTTTGTTTACTGTCCATATACTGCTATTGACTGTAGTTATTCCATGTGTTTTATGTGTAAAAGAAAAGTTGCGTACAATTTGAGGTTTGCGTACTGTACACAGCAGAAATGGTAAGAGTAGTATGTAAAGATGGTGATTTGATCAATGTTAAAGAGGACAACTTTATCCAATCACATTTTTATACAACTGGCAAGATGAGGGAGCAGTAATAAATATCACCTTTTGCATAATGGTGCTTTCATTCTTAAGATGCAAGACCCTAAAAAAATCCCACAATATTGCTCTGAGGGGAAAATTCTCATATCAGTTCTGTTTACCCGGAGTTGCTTTACAAATTCAGTATACCATTGTTGTTGATTTTTAGAGAATTTCTTCTATTTGTCATTCTAGGGATTTAGCCGCTGCTTTATCAGTGATGGTCGATTAGATACAGAGTGTTGTAGCCTCCATCTGTTTACCCAGAAGCACTCAGGCGTTGGAGTGTTGATTAGTCGGGTTATTTGACATGGTTGCGACAGCTGCTGGACAAGGAAGGGCTTTGATCGACAGAAACCCTCCATTTCTCTATGGTCTGATGTTTTACTCTGCTCTCTGGCATGGTATCATTTGTTTAAAAGACTAGGGCCCTTATAGTGTAATAAAGAGATGCCTGTTTCTAGGTGTCTTTATTTCCAGCAGTACTGTAGTCTCATCCTCAGATTGCTCACCCACGGACTGTTCACAGAGCAGCTGTTGCTGTTGCACACAAAAACGAGAACTTGTTCCAGTCTAATTGACCGACTTAAACACCGTTTCAAGGATTTGTGGTGTTCCCGTTTTTATCAGTTCAGCGTTAAACAGTTGTGTTTTCAAGGTAGTAGACAGAAACTATAATGATAAGTTAATAATAATATGAATTATTATTGTGGTTGTTGTTGTTATATACATCATCATTTGACAAGTAATGACAAAGAAATGTATAAAATATATAATACATATTTATTTTTGAATGTTCATACACTACCATTCAAACTAATTTTTAAAATAAATCTTTTATGCTTATCAAAGCTGCATTTATTTGATTAAAAAGAAGTAAAATTGTGAAATGTTATTACACTTAAAAAAATCTATCGTTCGATAGGTTTCAATTTTAAATACATTTTATTTTATTTAATATGTAATTCATTCCTATATGGCATAGTTGAATTTTCAGCAGTCATTACTTCAGTCTTCAGTATCACTTGGTCCTTCTAATATGCTGATTCTTCTAATCATTCTAATATGCTGAAACTGAAACTTATAGAACAAATAGAATGTTCAGAAGAACAGGATTTATTTGAAATAGAAACTTTGTTTTTCTAACTTTATGTGCAGCTTATGTACAGTGTTGGGCAAGTTACTCTGAAAATGTAATCAAATTACTGATTACTCCTTTTAAAAGTAATCACGTTACTGTTCTGATTACTTTATTTCAAAAGTAATTAGAAATTAGTTACATTACTAGTTACGTTACTTTTTTCTCCATTAAATTTATGAAATCCCAGCATACATGCTCCCGATAAATACTTGTTATTAAAGCATCAACATTCACAGAACACTGTTATTTTTAACTAAAGCAAGCGGCTGCTGCATACATGGTTTGGCATGGCAGAATGCCAGCAAAGAGCGCTGCATTTATAATCTGTAAAAGACATCTCAGTTCATCGCAATCTCACAAATCACTGTTATAACACAATACATATATGCATAATGAATCTTTCATAATGTCTACAATTCGTGTGTTATAATGAGAGGATTCGTGAGCATGCACATTTCAGCACTGCATTGCTCAACGCTGCAAACACGTGTTATAGCCTAAATAGAAACTCTGCATACGCTTGCACCTGTTAATCGTTTATATTTTATATTAGTTCATGTCGCTTTTGTGCAATAGATGAATAACAATTTATTTGTTTTAGATATTTTATGTTTAGATATTTCTATTTTGCGGGAGTCCCGTGAATCATTTTATTCTCCCACATCCTGCACACACACGAGTGTCTACCCGCCCGAACCAGCACTCGCCCATCTTGTCCCGCGCTGCACTCTGTTGCGTCGGGTCTCGCTGGAGCAAGTCTCTAATCCACTGGCACTTGACTCGACAGTGCGTGAGCTACATCCTTTTTACAAACTCTAGATTATAAAACACTGCATTCTGTCAGCAATGTAATGTGGCAGTAACGTATAGAGACTTCGGCTTGTAACTATACTATTACTATTTTGAAAATTATAACACGCTACTTTATCAGATAAAAATGCCATCTAAACTATTCTGAAGACAGTCGGCTCCCTTCGGAGATGCATTCATCTAAAACGCCAGAGACGCGTTTTGATTTTGCCGCTGTACATCGCGTTTGATCACGATACATATTGATATTGAATTATTGTCCAGCCCTACGTTAAATTACTCCGTTACTAAAAAAGTAATCAAATTACAGCAACGCATTAATAAGCAATGCATTACTGCCCAACACTGCTTATGTATAACTCTGTCTTCACGGTCAATTTTATGCGTTCTTGCTGAATAAAAGTATCAATTTCCAAAAAGAAAAGCCTTACTGACCCCAAACTTTTGAACGGTAGTGTACATATATTCCCTTGGTGGTGCCTTAAAAACACTCATGGTTTCTACACACTGGCACAGAAGGGAAGGAAGTATGTTCTCATGATTATTGTCTGTAAACCATTCAAACTGCCATGTTGTTTACATTGAGGCAGATTTGTTTGGACCTTCGTCATCGCAACGGAGGAGTTCTGAGTGGGTGCTGTCACCGCAGGGGTCTTAGTCACAATCCACTGCCTTTCTGATTCCCTCGTTGCCATCTTCTGTAAAGTCTCCACTGCGTGGTCATGTTAGTGTTGGAAAAACCGATGATTAAAATTTACAAAGGCACGAATTTCAACACACATACAATCAAAGCTTTTGATGGAATTGGGTTTTTTGGAGTACTTTAAAGTACGTGTTTACATTCTTAGGGTTTGCGAAGTTGAATAGTTGAATTGGACAAGTCTTCTGCAAGTCTTATTCTTGATAATTTATGTGTATTGGACCGTTACGGTTTCATTTAAAACTGCTGTGGGAATGAATGATTGCAGCTTTAATCCTGACATTCAGTTAGTCTTCTCTTGTCCGTCATCTGCCCTTGGTCAGGTGACTGTGCCTGTAACATTAAACTCGGCGCACACTCTGTCCTCTTTCAGATCCTGCTGTCTTGCTATGGCTGGCTGGCTGACGGAGCAGAGAGGAGTGTGTGTGTGTGTGTGTGTGTGTGTGTGTGTGTGTTGCTCCACAGGGACCGCGCACACCCACTGCATGGGTTATATTACCTTTCCTAAAATACCACGAGTGCCAGGCGTGCCCAGGGCACGTGGAGGACATTTGAGTGACAGTGTCAAACCTGGGTAACAACATAGCTAATGGGTTAATGTGAGGCACCATATGATAACCACATGAATCAGCATGGTTTAGTGATTTATCACAACTGTTTCTCAGGAGGAATTCAACCTTTGATCTTGATTTAGCTATTTTGTTACAGGAAGGTAGATTTTAAGGCTCTAGGGCAGTGGTCGCCAACCCGTCGATCGCGATCGACTGGTAGATCTCTATCACTGTCCCAGTAGATCCCGAAAAAAAACAGTAAAATAAGTACAAAAATGCATTACATTTATGGAGTTATATTAGTGTATCACTGAAGGGTACTGTCTTGAGGAAATTTTAGATGGCAATGGCATTTTCTTCTCCTCCGTATAAAGCGCAGCTCTGCTTTGATTACAGCGGTAAACAAGGAAACGCTATATTGCGGTCGGTTCATAAGCAGTGTTGCCAAGTCCGTGGTTTTCCCGCGGAATCGGGCTACTTTAACACTGTTGCAGCGGGTTGTTGTTCAGGTCCGCAGGTTGAAGCGACCCCAATAACGTGATATTTAGCCCCTGGAATGTGAATTTTACTGGAAGATCCCCGCCGAAAAACGTGTATTTTACCCCCGGAATGCGATTTTTACAGGGGAACCCCCCTCGAAAACACGACTGAACCAGTTTGTTTGTTATAAAGCAAATAGCCAATAAATACATTTGCTTAAAAATCAGTATCAGAATCCAATTAGCTAGTTAAAAAGAAAGAAAAGAAAATCTGAATTCTGAATCAGCTATGACCGATGCATCACTAATTAAAATACTAAGTAAAAGGCCTCAAATTTGAAGTACAATCTGGGATGTCTTTTTCTATCATTTCTTCAATAGGTAGATCTTGTCTTTCATAAAGGCCGAGGTCAGGGATCTTGGGCCTAAAAAGGTTGGTGACCACTGCTCTAGGGAGTAGTGTGTTTCAATTAAAAACTCCTGAAGTATCTCACAGCCAGATGGATTCAACAATATTTAAAAGACTTGTTTGTTTTGTCTTTTGTTAGGTTTGTTTGTTTTGTTTTGTTGTTTGCGTTTGTTTGGTACCATTTGGTTTGATTTTGGTTTTCATTAGGTTTTGTTTGGTTTCATTTTGTTTGCTTGCTTGTTTTGTGCTGTTTTTTGTTTTGTTTAGTGCTGTTTGTGTTTTGTTTCATTTGGGTTTGTTTTGTTGTGCTTGGGTTTGGTTTGGTATTTTTGTCTTGCTTTGGTGTTTTTTGGATACCTTTTCGGTTTTATTTGATAAAAAAAATAACCCTTTGTTATTAAACATTTTTAATTATCGTACACTGTTTCTCATAGCTGTTTTCAAAGAATGGCCACTCTTAAGTTAGTATGGCAATCTGACCTTTGACCTTGACCTGAACTTTAACATTACTAATGGGACTTTCAGTGTATTCACGCACCTGCAATTATCATTACAGGGATAGTCAAGTAAGATTTATGTAACATCTAGGCCCCTTTTATTTCTCTCTCTCTCTCTCTCTTTCAAACTCTCTCTTACAGCTCCACAGGGACCGGGCACACCCGCTGCACGGGTTATATTACCTTTCCTAAAATACCACGAGTGCCAGGCGTGCCCAGGGCACGTGGAGGACATTTGAGTGACAGTGTCAAACCTGGGTAACAACATAGCTAATGGGTTAATGTGAGGCACCATATGATAACCACATGAATCAGCATGGTTTAGTGATTTATCACAACTGTTTCTCAGGAGGAATTCAACCTTTGATCTTGATTTAGCTATTTTGTTACAGGAAGGTAGATTTTAAGGCTCTAGGGCAGTGGTCGCCAACCCGTCGATCGCGATCGACTGGTAGATCTCTATCACTGTCCCAGTAGATCCCGAAAAAAAACAGTAAAATAAGTACAAAAATGCATTACATTTATGGAGTTATATTAGTGTATCACTGAAGGGTACTGTCTTGAGGAAATTTTAGATGGCAATGGCATTTTCTTCTCCTCCGTATAAAGCGCAGCTCTGCTTTGATTACAGCGGTAAACAAGGAAACGCTATATTGCGGTCGGTTCATAAGCAGTGTTGCCAAGTCCGTGGTTTTCCCGCGGAATCGGGCTACTTTAACACTGTTGCAGCGGGTTGTTGTTCAGGTCCGCAGGTTGAAGCGACCCCAATAACGTGATATTTAGCCCCTGGAATGTGAATTTTACTGGAAGATCCCCGCCGAAAAACGTGTATTTTACCCCCGGAATGCGATTTTTACAGGGGAACCCCCCTCGAAAACACGACTGAACCAGTTTGTTTGTTATAAAGCAAATAGCCAATAAATACATTTGCTTAAAAATCAGTATCAGAATCCAATTAGCTAGTTAAAAAGAAAGAAAAGAAAATCTGAATTCTGAATCAGCTATGACCGATGCATCACTAATTAAAATACTAAGTAAAAGGCCTCAAATTTGAAGTACAATCTGGGATGTCTTTTTCTATCATTTCTTCAATAGGTAGATCTTGTCTTTCATAAAGGCCGAGGTCAGGGATCTTGGGCCTAAAAAGGTTGGTGACCACTGCTCTAGGGAGTAGTGTGTTTCAATTAAAAACTCCTGAAGTATCTCACAGCCAGATGGATTCAACAATATTTAAAAGACTTGTTTGTTTTGTCTTTTGTTAGGTTTGTTTGTTTTGTTTTGTTGTTTGCGTTTGTTTGGTACCATTTGGTTTGATTTTGGTTTTCATTAGGTTTTGTTTGGTTTCATTTTGTTTGCTTGCTTGTTTTGTGCTGTTTTTTGTTTTGTTTAGTGCTGTTTGTGTTTTGTTTCATTTGGGTTTGTTTTGTTGTGCTTGGGTTTGGTTTGGTATTTTTGTCTTGCTTTGGTGTTTTTTGGATACCTTTTCGGTTTTATTTGATAAAAAAAATAACCCTTTGTTATTAAACATTTTTAATTATCGTACACTGTTTCTCATAGCTGTTTTCAAAGAATGGCCACTCTTAAGTTAGTATGGCAATCTGACCTTTGACCTTGACCTGAACTTTAACATTACTAATGGGACTTTCAGTGTATTCACGCACCTGCAATTATCATTACAGGGATAGTCAAGTAAGATTTATGTAACATCTAGGCCCCTTTTATTTCTCTCTCTCTCTCTCTCTTTCAAACTCTCTCTTACACACACACACACACACACACACACACACACACATGTTGGGTTCATTCCATAGGTTTAATTGATTTATACTGTACAAACAGTATTTTCTATTGCCCTACAGAAAAATTACACACACACACACACACACACACACACACACATGTTGGGTTCATTCCATAGGTTTAATTGATTTATACTGTACAAACAGTATTTTCTATTGCCCTACACCTAAACAGAAAAATTTCCCCACAAGGACAAGGTTTTCTGATATTGCCGTCTTTGTGGGGACATTTTGTCCCCATAACGTAGGGTTTAACATGACCACACACACACACACATTTACTTAGCTAACTAGATCTATATATAATTTATTATAAACTATAACAACACATAAACCTGTGCCTATAAGAGAACTTTGTGCATTTTTAGAATTACTAAAAGTATTTCTATTTTGTGTTTTTTTGGGGGGGGGGGGTTCCCAGGATATCCCAGCTGATCCCAGAACGAGGTTTTGTCAGATTTAGATCACTTCTGGGGACAATTTCCACCCCGAAATATAGCTGAACAAACCTTAAAACATGCACACACAGGTTAAACACACATTAAGCAGAACAGATTTGGCAGGATCTCATAAATAGGGGCCATAAGTCAAATTGTTTCCTCTTGTGGTCTACTGTTTTTATTCGGGGTGCATATTTGTGGTAAAGTGGTATTTCAATCGCTTTTAATATGTCGCTAATTGCCTGCTAATAGCTACTAATTGGCCACATTTCTGAATAGTGACCTCCAATAAAACACCCTCCAAAGACTGTTATGAAAGGTTCCGTAGTGCATTTAGATGGAAAATTGCCTTCAAATAGTTTTAGCTTCACCTAAGGGGATCGTTTTTATCTTGTTCAGAAACAATAAAGTTTTCAATTGGCTTTTTAAAGAATTAGTTACTCCCTAATCCCCCAGATTATTAAATATACTTCAAGGTAGCACTTAAAACACATCAGAGCCTTGTAGTAAGTTTTAAAAGGGGCTAGTTTTTGATGTTAATTATCCGGCTGTCTAACACGTCTGCATTTGCTCTGTATGTGGAACTCTGCAGCGATTGCCATGGTGACTCTAGGGTGTGAGTTCTGTCTCTACTACGCTTGTTATTCCCTGTTTCTTTGAAACCGAAGTTTTGCCTTAATGAGGGAATGGTTAGACACCTCATAACGTGTATGGTGTGTATCGCTGCTTAGGTTGACCTTTAACCGGGCTAATGAGCCTGTTTTTCATATTGTGAGTGAAACGTTTAGTATAAGCTCTGAGCTCCCACAGTGTAATGTTCTTTCCCAGTAAAAGAGGGAAGACTTTTGATGATGCTCTATTAGTCTACGACTAGGCCTACATTACCAAGCTATGTTAACTAAATGTATTTCTGAGTGAAATTGGATGGTTTTGTTCATGGGAAATTAATTGGATTTTGATAGCTGGTCTGTAAATGGTTGGAGGCCTTAAAAGCTTGGTGATGTGAAGTTGTTCATGGGGCAGAGCAAATTATTATATTTTTTTATGAAGAATTAAGATAAACAGTTTTTTTTTCTTTGAAGTCATTTGGATTTTGTGTTGACTTTAAGCTGCCTTTTCTCCTTAAGCAATATGGATAACACCTTTTTAATAAGGCGAGGACATTTTATACAGAAAGGAAAAGTGCAGCTTTGCTACACTAGTCCATTGCCGTAGGTTTGACTAGTAGCTTTACATATATTTTAAGCTCTTTCATACTTTAATTCATAGTAAATCTTTAAATAACTTGGGTAAGATTATTCCAGCTTTGATGTCCACTAACATGTCTCTTGATCCCTGGAATTAAGTTCTGCATTGCATTTATTATGTATGTTATTTAGTTATTTTTATCTTCAAATGCAGCGTGTTACAGAATCCTTTCCTTGAATCTGAGTCAATGATGTGCTACTGATTTTTACAATTCTGAATCTTTTGAAAATGCATAAAAAATGCAAATAATGACTTGAATACATTTAGTTTCCGAATTAAAAATACATAGGGTTTTTTTTCTTTGTGAGGCTTAATATAAAAAATATGTAGGTAAATGTGGTATAGTTTTTACATTTATTTATTTGTTTATTTGTTTGTTTATTTATTACAAATCAAAGTTGGAAAGTCACTGGAAGCCATTTTGTTGCCATGACATTGTAAACAAGTTCTTATTGATTTCATTTTTAATTTTTCTTTTAATTTTTTTGTATAGTTTTTTTTTTTTTATTGTATTTCTATAGTTTTTTTTTATTTTTTATTAAATTCTTATATAAAAATAAGAAGGACATTTTTAATGAAAAGGCTTGATTAGTTCAGGTCAAATTGAGAAACCCTCATGATATTCAATGATTCAGAAATCCTATCGATCTTTCTGAGGTTTTATGTAAAAGTTCTTGTAATCTTGATTTGAAAAGCAAATTACTGGCCAGGTCAGAAGGCTAGAGAGTCAGTGTTGTGTTGATGCGGTTTTCTCTGCACAGATGCAGTGGACTCATTGCATGCGTGTAATGTAGTTGTTTTTAGAGGAATCGTTCCAGTGTTCATCTCTGTAGCAACAGTGATGTGGATGTTTAGTTTCCCATAATGCTGCAGCAGTTCATAAACAATGAGAGGTGAAACTCAGTTTTCAATCCCAGGCTTTATTTATCTGAATAGCTTCTTTGCTTTAGCTTGGTTTCATGTTCTCATTTTCTCTGCAGCTTGTTTTTTTAAAACTCAAGCACATTTTGTTATATGTCGTGCCACTCTAATAAAAAAAATCATCATCATCTACTTATCTTCATTGTCTCATACACAACACTCTCACACACATACAGTATAAACATAAACATGTACAGGTTTACAGTACTTTCACCTCTGTTTCACAGCCATTGGCTGGTCATTTAAGACGCTTCCTGCACGTCCAGCTCCTGTGTGTGTATAAAAGTCAGCCAGCGCCACAGGGGATTTGTTGTCTAATCTGATTGATTGACAGTTCATGCCACCAAGAGGCCTCATGGGAGTGTACGGCCACAGGGGGAATTTGTTTAACCCTGCGATTACACACGTTCAGGCCATAAAGGACCTCATATATATTCATTAAGCCGACACCCCTGTCACTTTGACATGGATTTGTGTTATTGCATCAGTCTCTGAGAAATGTTTCAATCATAATGGGCCGCTCTCTCTGGGCAGTAAATAGATGCAAAACACAAGAAGATCATTTGAACAGCATTTCTACACTATAAGGATGAGTGAGTGATGAATACAAATGGTTTTTGACATATGTCTATATGTATATATTTATATACGCTATTTTGGACATGTTTTCTCTGTTCACTCATGAATAAATATTCAGTCATGTTAAAATATACTGTATGTTTAATGACCTTATGTATTGTAGTCCATGAAAAATATAGGTTTGCTCTGGTTCAGTTGTATATTGTAAATGGCCAAGTTTTGCTCGGGCAGGAAGAACAGGGTGTCAAAAGGTCAGCTTATTCAGGAAATGACACTTATTCTGGGCTCCAGGTTTATCAGCTCTTATAAAATGCTAGTTTGAAAGATCCGATGATTCTGGATACTTGGCTACATTGTATGAATAGTAATATAGTGTGACATTAAATCATATTGTATTTCACACCATAGGGCAAATACTTCATGGCATGCTGTGCTGATTGTATTTAAGATAAATCACTATACACAAGATAGTATTTTCATTGACTTGTGAATTTATAGTCGGTAATCAGATTTGGGTTTTTATTGTTGTTGTTGATTTTTAGGTTTTTAGTTAACACCAACACTGTTTTTCTGTGTTGCATTTCCCCATGGAAATTTCTTCCATCTCCAGTCATACTTAATTCAGTTGTGTGTTTTTTTTTTCCTGCATGAGACATATATTAAAAAGAAAAATGTATGTAATCAATGTAATCAAAGAGTGTTATACAGCTTTATTTTTACATTACAACATAATGCCAAAGTGTAATTGTATATGATTGTGTTTTGTGTTGTTGAAAACAAACTCTATTCAGTATATCTAATCAGGGATGTGATTTTAATGCAATACCTCTCAAAATGTTGGGGGTTGGTAAGCTTTTTTTTCTTTTCTTTTTTTAATTAAAACTTTTTTCTTTTTTTTTTTGAAAGTTTCTCATTCTCACCAAGGCTGCATTTATTTGATTAAAAATGCAGTAAAAGCAGTAGTATTTTGAAACATTAATACCAATTAATATTTTTTTTACATTTGTTCCTGTGATGGCAAAGCTGAATTTTCAGCATCATTACTCCAGTCTTCAGTGTCATATGATCCTTCAGAAATCATTCTAATGTGCTGGTTTGGTGTTCAAGAAACGCTTATTATTATTATTATTATTATTATTATTATTATCAGTGTTGAAAACAGCTGTGCTGCTTCATATTTTTGTAGAAACTGATGATGCGGTACATTTAATGCATTCTTGCTGAATATGGCAAAGCTGAATTTTCAGCATCATTACTCCAGTCTTCAGTGTCATATGATCCTTCAGAAATCATTCTAATGTGCTGGTTTGGTGTTCAAGAAACGCTTATTATTATTATTATTATTATTATTATTATTATTATCAGTGTTGAAAACAGCTGTGCTGCTTCATATTTTTGTAGAAACTGATGCGGTGTTACATTTAATGCATTCTTGCTGAATAAAAGTATTAATTTATTTTTAAAAACCTTACTCAGATCAAATATTTAAATTATAATGTATATTTCAAACCACACAATTTCTTTTTTTTTTTTTTTGAACCGCTGATGTATTGTCATGTTTTCCTTGTGTTTTTTTTTCTCTGGCTTTTGTTGTGATTAGGGATGCACCGATATGAAAATTTTGGCCAATACCAATAACCGATAATTCTTTATTTTTGAAAGCCGATAACCGATATGTTGCCCGATAAATCTATATCCACATTTTTATATACTTTTTGAGAGCCTGATTACAAAAAAGGTCTCATAATTAAAACCACATCCCGAACACTTCAACATAAGCAGCCTAGTTTGAACGGTGTACGTTTTAAAAATAATTTTACTCTCCCATTACCAAATTTAGTCATAAAAAAGTCTTACAAATAAATAAAATAATGCATAAATAATGCAAACAAGTCATTGGACATCATTACACGTGTAAAGAATCAAAATGAATGCGCCACCAATAAAATGGAATAGCTTCTGCACAGACAATAATTAAATGATTTTAATTACTAAACCATATTGCTGATGAAACTAATAATAGAAAATACAAGTCGTTGTTATTATTAATAATGTATCAATGATTTTGAAAAAGTAACAAAGTAATACCACTGTTTTAAATAGCAGCCGTTTGAGCTGCGCGTGCTGAAGCTGAAGAGCTGAATGAACACGGTAAACTGAAGCATTTTGCTGGCAGCTTATTTAACTCAAGGAAATGCATCCTGAGATTAATATTAATACAACATAAACATAATATTACAACTTATATATGTACAAAATGATGCAGTTATTGCGTGCTATAGTCAGAATGTGTGATCCTGTTGTGGATGCACTCTTCCCATAACAACGCGCTGAAACACGACAACTAAACCCAAAGAATTCACAACGTTTTATTGTAATAATGTTCTCATTAGAATGTTATATACACGACATTCCCAATCATAGTTATTAATGTTGTGCACTGCTGTTTGAGTTTATCACTGGTAAACTGAAGCGCTCTTTTAACGTAACCAAACGCATTCTATATGAGATAAATCAGATATACATCAAATAAACACAATATTACAACATACAATTGCTCAAAAGGTTGCAAACGAACAGCGCGCATCTGAAGTGTCTATGAAGGAAATAATGCATTATTTATCGGCCAAATTTTCTTATCAGGCCGATACCGATAACAGAAAAAATGAGCATTTATCGGCCGATACCGATATGGTGGCCGATATATCGTGCATCCCTAGTTGTGATTCAGCTCTTTGGGGTTTGGGCTCAGTTTCAGACACTCCAGATGTCTTAGTGTGGCCACCTGAAAGCTGACCTGGGGTCAGATAGCCAGATGCACTGAACCCACCGCCCCTTTCCTAAAAAACCTGCTGTGGTAAATAAAGAGGACAAGTGGTGGCTCGCCCTGTCGCCCTGGAAACACTAATCATGTCTTCCAGCTTGATTGTGACTTGTGTCTCGGACTGTAGACATGGAGCATCGATCTGGCGTTCTGATTGGAGAATCACTTATGGTCTGCTGATCTGCTTTGTTTTCTAATTCTGATTCAGTACAGCAGTATTTCCATATTCTATTCAACTGCTGCAAACGCTTAGATTTACATTACTTCATGAGCAAAGTGGCCACACACGTTTTAATCTGGAAGTATTTTTCCTAATTCATTTGCTATAAAGGATATAAAAAAGTGCACTTATCATATTTTATGAGGCAATGAACCATGCAGTTCATGAATCTGTGCAAATAAAGCAGTTGAATAAAAGAAATGATAGTACAATTTAAATAATGCTTGCGAATTGGACTATTGATTATAAATTTAAACATATATAATATCAAGTATGTTCTGACTTGTGATTTTGTTCTTGAACATTTATAATAAAAATAGTTTTGTTCAATTCTGTTGTTTTGTGTTGTTTGTTTCATCCTCCAAGACATTTTTGGCTCTGTTTTTTCTTTTGTTTTGTTAAATTCTATTGTTGATATTTTTGTTTTGTTCAATTCTGTTTGGTCCATTAAGACACTTTTGCCTCTGTTTTTAATTTTGTTCAATTCTGTTGTTTGTTTTTGTTTGGCATTTTTCAATTCTCTTTGGTTCATCATCCTCATGAGTCATTCTTGGCTCTGTTTTTTGTTCAGTTCTGTTGTTTTGTTTTAAATTTGGTTTTGTTTTGTTCAATTCTGTTTGGTTCGTCATCCTCATCATGAGACACTCTTGGCGCTGTTTTTTGTTCAATTCTGTTGTTTTGTGTTGTTTGTTTCATCCTCCAATACATTTTTGGCTCTGTTTTTTCTTTTGTTTTGTTAAATTCTATTGTTGATATTTTTGTTTTGTTCAATTCTGTTTGGTCCATTAAGACACTTTTGCCTCTGTTTTTAATTTTGTTCAATTCTGTTGGATCAACATCCTCA
Organism: Sinocyclocheilus grahami; assembly: GCF_001515645.1. NCBI lineage: Eukaryota > Metazoa > Chordata > Actinopteri > Cypriniformes > Cyprinidae > Sinocyclocheilus > Sinocyclocheilus grahami. Next base: position 1,486,857 of record NW_015505245.1, on the reverse strand, counting down.
TAAGATATATAATTTTTTTTTTATAATCTTACTGACCCCAATTTTTAGAACAGTAATATACAGCATATGTATTTAGTCACATGGCTTCTTTTAGCTCTTTGCTTCCAGTCGGACCAACAGGCTTTATAGTGCATGCGCTGAACTGTCAAAACTCACAGAAACTGAAAGCCCTTCACATCAGCGGTGAAAGGCGAAGAGACACTGGCCAATTATTTTGACTGTGTGAATCAAAGTAAGAAATGAAGCAGGGAATTCTTTGAAAAGCAGCAAGAACAAACTTTTTTTTTTTTTTTTTTTTTTTAAGTCTAGTCAAAAAACTAAATAAAAAAAATCTGTTTTTTCAGTTTTATATATTTATTCCTGTGATGCAAATCTGAATTGTTAAAAGCAGGTCTACAGTAGTGAAGGTAGTAAATTTTCTTGCGTAATTAACTAAATTAAACAGTAGCTTTCTTTCATTGCTTTTAAATGACTCGTATGCAGGATCCAAATATACGTTCTTGGTCCACTTACCAAAGGTGGGTGAATTGAGAGAATATAAGGCCCATAAAGATCTATACCAGCAATGAAACTAATATATAGGGAGAACAATATGTAATGTTTTATATATAATTTATAGCATATGTTATTTTAATTTACTTTATTTTAAATCTTATTTTATTTTACATTTTCTTTGATTTCAGGCTCTCCATTAAATCTGTTCAAACCCTCGGATGCGATGCCTGATGCCCCCCACATCACCTCACATCACACCCACCCAGGACCCCCTGCTGGTTGACTGTTCTCTCTTCATGGGCTTCTGCCTGGGCAAAACTGGTTTGCAAGTTGTTTAGATAAAGCTTCATTTTCTGGTAATTATCACTCTACACCATAGCCTGGGGTACAGTTATGTAGACTTTAAATTACCAGTGAGATTAGATGGAGAAAAAACACAACTGAACTCAGTCAGACAATTTGACCTCTTGTAGTCAGATAATTACTCTAGAATAAATTTTTAGTGGTGTTGGTGGTGGATGAGCATGACTAAGGTGAAGCAGCATGGTATTTCATGTTGTATTTCTGTCTGTTTAGATGAATTGTGTCACTGTATATATATATATATTTTTTAATGTATTTTTTTATATATATATTTTTAAATATATATATTTTTTAATTAACAGACAAAAACACAATAATACAAAGGGTTAAACCATATTAAGGAACAATAATCGAAACAAAACAATAATAATAATTCAAAAAAATAAATAAAAAGCAAAATAAATAAACAAACAATAGAAAATACAATGAAAATAAAATATATAAAATTCTCAGCCTATCAACAAAAATATTTCTTAATCAGTGGAAACCGTTACAGTGTTTTCTATCATAATAAGCGCTTGCGTTTAGTCAATAAAAATCGAATGTAGTTCTTAATTTGTTTTAGAACTGAGAAAGAGCGTTCCATTAATAGGCGTGGCAACACAGCCACTTCGGGAGTGCATTATTTCTCTAATAATTTTAACGGCCTGGAGTCACAATCACACATCAATTGTTCAGATGGTTTGTTTCAAGACATTTGACATGTTTCCATCCTGAAATCTCGTGCGTGTTGAACTAGCTAATTTTTTTACCCACCTCATCCCAAACCTTCCGTTGCATATTCCAAAACATCATTTTGAGCTAACAAAATAAAAATCGAATGTAGTTCTTAATTTGTTTTAGAACTGAGAAAGAGCGTTCCATTAATAGGCGTGGCAACACAGCCACTTCGGGAGTGCATTATTTCTCTAATAATTTTAACGGCCTGGAGTCACAATCACACATCAATTGTTCAGATGGTTTGTTTCAAGACATTTGACATGTTTCCATCCTGAAATCTCGTGCGTGTTGAACTAGCTAATTTTTTACGCACCTCATCCCAAACCTTCCGTTGCAAATTCCAATACGTCATTTTAGAGCTAACAACTGAGGCTTGAGCCATTGATATGCAGGCTAACGCAGTTATTAATGCAGTCTATTAGAGAGAGAGGGAGAGAGAGATTAAGTGCGTGTGAATACTTGCGTCTGTGCGTCTCTCGGCAGTGTTCAGCAGCAGCATCTACTAATAGCGAATCTTTAAGTTGAACTGCTTCAAGAACCTCGCTACTGAGAAATGTGAAACTATTTTATTGATAAATTCGCGGAGCAGCCGCAGCTCTGACAAGTTTCTGTCTGCGTCTCCTCGTGTGTGAGCGAGTGTGTGTCTGTACTTTGTGTGCGTCTGTGAGAGAGAACGGGCGAAAGAAAGCATGATTTCTGTACATAAAGGTTGAAGACATGGAAATAGTTTGTCATTTTTACCCTATTGTTTGTTATATTTATTTGCTCAATGTCTTCTGGGGTTTGGGTTCTTTTACTGTTGTAGATAGCCCATAGTATAACATAATGTAATATATCTCTTCATTGTGTTTGGGCCCCCCCTGGATGAGCGAGCATAGGCCCGTGCCTAGAATGCCTATGCGTAAATCCGGCCCTGGCTGTGTCCATAGATGAACTCTGAAGACTTACGGGGAGAATATTGCACACTGTTCTATTCTCAGTTTGAAACCTGACACACCTGCACGGCTCAGGTGATGTCTTGGCTGTTTGTCTTGACTGCTTGTTTGCGCTGGGAGTGGTTTCAGTCTCGTTGGCTTGCTTCGTCACAGTTTGTGAGAGTCAGAATGTACAGGTGTGATTGGAAACAGAGTTGTAGTTCTCAGGCTGCAACAAGGAACACTTCTAGTTGGCGGATTTGCCAAAATACGTTTACTCCTGAATGCTTCCAAAGGTTTTTTTTTTTATTTAATTTTTTTTAAAGGAAGTGAATATTAGAGTTTATTGGTATGTAATGTTATATTATTCATATGAATTAAAGATTATTATTATTATTATTATAATTTTAAATACGTATTATTATTATTATTCAACAAAAATAATAACTTATTTTAGTAGTATATTATTGTTGTTATAGTGTGTTATTAATAAAAGTAATAATAATAATAATAATAATAATAGCAGCTGCAACAAGTGCTATTATTATCACTATTACTCTAAAAATAACACAGATGTTACATTCATATTATTATTAAACCCTTTTTATGCATTTCGGTGCAGAAAAAGTCTGAATGTAATACTTAGTTTTTTTTTTGTTTGTATTGTATTATCATACACTATGATTTTATTTATATACTATATATATATATATATATATATATATATTAGTATTAAATACAATATTATTGTTATTATATTTTATTATGTTTTGAATTTTTTATTATTTATTACATGATGGTATAAACTGATACGAATTTGCACATTGCATGGCAAAGGATAATACAACATATAAGGTCAAATTCTCACTATTAACTAACTATTAACTTAGCTATTAACTTATAAACTAACTTATTAATAGTTAAGGTAATTTTTTTTTTTTTTTTTGTATTGTATTATATTATCATACACTATGATTTTATTTATATACTATATATATATATATATATATATATATATTAGTATTAAATACAATATTATTGTTATTATATTTTATTATGTTTTGAATTTTTTATTATTTATTACATGATGGTATAAACTGATACGAATTTGCACATTGCATGGCAAAGGATAATACAACATATAAGGTCAAATTCTCACTATTAACTAACTATTAACTTAGCTATTAACTTATAAACTAACTTATTAATAGTTAAGGTAATTTTTAAGTTTAGGTATGGGGTTGGATTAAGGGATTTAAAATATGGTCTTGCACAATAAGGCATTAATATGTGCTTTATAACCACTAATAAAAAGTCAACATGCTTGTAATATGCATGCTAGTTAATAGTGAGAATAGGTCCTTAAAATAAAGTGTTATCCTATGTTGTAAATTTCATGGAATTGAATATTCAGTCTTCTGTTTTCACTTTATTAAAAAATAAATATAATAAGCATAGGTGGACTTTTTGTATGACAGTCAAGTTACCCCTTTTTATCAAGAGTAGAATCAATTTTGAATTTCTACTTTTCTGTGAGAATTTACTGCGGCAATGCTGAAGAAAAATGTCCTTCTCTGTTTGAAGTTCCTTATGCCAGAAGATCAGGATCAGGAAGCATCAATAGATGGAGTGTGTAGGCTGTGTTTACAAACAGAGGAGTTTGTTCTCTTTTGGAGCCCAAGTTTCTGCAAGCACTACAAGCTGTGTTGTGTTTGGAAAGGAAGTGATAGGGACAAAGGGAAGACGCTGTGTGTTTGCTTAGCTCTTTGTGTGTGTGTGTGTGTGTGTGTGTGTGTGCGTGTGCAGGGGCTTTAACTGCATTTCCTCTGTGTGAGGTTTTCTCTCAAGGAAAGAAAAATCTCAGGTCAAACTTGTACCATTGTCTCCCTCTGTAAGTCTTTAGGTGTTTCATGGAGGAACACAGTCAAATTAGTGTGAGTGTAGAACACACTAATGGCAGCATTGACTTGTCCACCGACTCAAGTGTGTGTTTCTACATGCTGTCATATTCTGGGAATGTGCTGTATGCATTCATACCCATACCATATCTTCTGTTCTTTGTTCTTCTGTGTGTGTGTGTGTGAGAGTGTTTTGTTTCATTGCACACGACCCAAACCTCGTAGTCACGAGACGACACCCCTGGCCCCCCTCGAGTGTAGAACACACTAATGGCAGCATTGACTTGTCCACCGACTCAAGTGTGTGTTTCTACATGCTGTCATATTCTGGGAATGTGCTGTATGCATTCATACCCATACCATATCTTCTGTTCTTTGTTCTTCTGTGTGTGTGTGTGTGTGTGTGTGTGTGAGAGTGTTTTGTTTCATTGCACACGACCCAAACCTCGTAGTCACGAGACGACACCCCTGGCCCCCCTTGCGGCACGCTCTCTGTTCATTGGCTTTCTAGAGCAGTAGAAAAAAAACAGCGTGCGATTCCTGTAACACTGCGCTGTGGGAGGCATTAGTCAAAGGGAGAGACTGTATAAAATATAAAGCTCTGCGGCTCTTGGCTCTTAGTCATTAACGCTCCTGTTGAATCCATCAAGCTCAAAACGGTGGCTCAGGCCAGAGAGTTTTATATGCCCGCAGTATCTCTCCAGTAATGCTGTGTGACTTTTGGAAAGTCAAAGACTTCAGAAGAGATACTTGACTTCACTTGATTGTTTTTGGTCCTTTATAGATTTTTTTTGAAGTCCAGATAATTTTATTAATGAAAAATATCCTTGTCATTAGAGTGTAGGCTATATTATGATGGATGTAAACTCAATATTAGTGGACAGTTATTTGCTGTTTGTTGTTATTGGCGTGGTCAACCATAGTTTGTTTATTTATTTATTTAAAATGTTTTTTTTAATTAATTATTTTATTTATTTTTGGTAATTAATTAATTAA
>NW_015505245.1:1463056-1480697 GCF_001515645.1 Sinocyclocheilus grahami | reverse complement strand
ATATATATAATTTTATTTTTGGTCATTTATTTGTATTAATACTTTTACAAGATTTTTATGTATTTATTTATTTATTTATTTTAAATATATATTTATATTTATTTTAACTTCTTAAATATCTTAAATTTATTTATTAGAATTAATTTATTGTAAATGTATTTTTACTTATTTTATTTATTAAGTATTTTTAATTTTTAATTTAAAAATAATTTTTCATTGTTTTTGGACACACTTCAACTGTAGCAATTTAATGTGAAAAATTCTGGCTTTAAGGTATAATATTTAATATACAGTGAAAATTGCAATTGATCCGATTTTTTTTATAACTTATTACCAATTACAGATAATAATAAACTTATTTATAATTACACTTTAAATAAATTCATGACATACATTGGACAAACACATTATTATAAAAGTCACATAATTAGCTTTTTGTTATTTTTTGTTGTGACTGAGTGCTGTATTTTCCAGGATTTAAATGTGCATATTTGCATTCATTATCGTGCTAAATAAGGATCTGCATTTTGATTTGAGTGATGAAAATTGATCCACCCATGCCTAATGGCAGTGTTTGTGAAACCTGTATGTAACCATTATTGTGTTTGGTGCCACTAATGGTAGCTGACCACTAGAACTATGTAGAATAGCATGAGGTTCCATTGAAGAGAGCAAACACCGTTCCAGTTAACATTTTAGATTATTACAAACAATTTGTTGCTACTGAAAGGAGCTTAGCACTCCCTCATCACCCTCCATGAATCGTAGCAGCAGTATTTTCAACAACCTGCCGAGTGCAGTAAGAAAATGGCTGTCATTTATGAGCAGCGGCTCCCAGCCAGACTTCCATGTCTGCAGCTAACATGACATCCCTCCTGCTGTGGCCCATCAGTCCGGAAGATTCCATCATCACGATGCAGGCTGATAACCTGTGGCGGGATACCTTTAGACACTGTGTGTGTGTGTGTGTGTGTGTGTGTTCAACAGTGAATAAGGAAGCCAGTATTCTTGCTTCAGGCCGCTTTGATTCTGATAACACCGGCTGTTTCTTAACTGATTGCAGAGTTATAAAAGCTCAGACTATCTCCAGTTGGATGAGGAAGATTTTCTAGCTAATAGAGCATGTAAATCTCTCTGTTTTGATGCATTTTTGAAGTCTGTGCAGGTGTGTGAGATTTAGGCAGACTATGTTCTATGTTCTGCAGGCTGATCTGATTGCTAATGACTTATTTGTTCATAATGTTCAGAAATGTGTTGATCTGTAGTCCAGTGAGTCACTGCCTGATGAGCAGTGCTAGGTCAGTACAATGTGTGCATATGCCACTTACAAAAAAAAAAACACCATGGTAGACTATTTTTCAAATCATAATACTTTGGTTTTATAGATGTAGTCGACAAATACTGTATATGTTAGTTATTACATAATAATAATAATATTATTATTATGATTATTATTGTTGTTGTTGTTATAAATAATAATTATAAATGACAGTTGTGTAATATAATATGTATATAATAATTAATAATAGTTATTATAAACAATTTATTAAATTAAATCACAAATTATGCATTATCATTTAAAATAAATTACTGCAGTTCACATTAAAATTTCATGTCAACTACCCATGTTTAATGGTGAATGATTACCATAATAAAATACCATGATATTTAGATATAAATCAGCGCATGGTATCACCATGATAGCATGCCCAAACTGCACGGTTGTACCATAGTGCTTTTTTTGGAAAGTAATTGTTGACACCGATAAATGATGTATGAGTTTATAAATGTAAACCCTGGTATATACTTTTTCCCCATAGGCGCTTTTTTAAAAATCTTTTTAGATTGTCTGTCCCACTCTGTGCTGATAGCCCTTCTTGTGCTAGTAATCCAGTTGGACAATCTCACACAGGCTGGGCAGGATTAGCAGCAGACACACACGTAACAAAGCCGAACATTTGGCTTTGGCTCGCCAGGACTCTGTCCGATTTCTGGCACACTTTTGGAGTGTGTCATTCGTCCCACTGCTATTGTTTAGCCCAGACAAATATCAAGGAGAGAAAGCAAAGCACGGCTAAATCATACTCATCCCCCTTCTCTCCCACATGGTATTACTGTTGCATAAGGTATAAAAGGTCTCATATTTGAATCTCAGATAAGTTGACTTTTTAAGAAAAAATAGCGGGGGTGCATTTGGTTGCGTTTTGTTTTGCATTTTATTGGACTTGATTAGCTTGACCTCAGTTGTTCAGCATCGTTAACATTTAACATTTCATTCCTCCTTCACATTTGGCTTCAAGCAGGTGAAGAGACTTTTTCATGACCAGGCAGAGATGCAGCAGAAGTGAGAGGGGGCGGCAGGGCGTCAAGTATGCAGAATGAGCTCACTAAAACTTACCACAATGGTTCAAGCAAATTAATTTTTTTGACATAATTATCTTCAGTACTACTGACCCCACTGAATCATTTCAACACTTAGGCTTTCTGCCAAATGTGGCCCCAGCAACATATTAGCAGTAAACATGTACCAATGCTGGCTCATCGAGTGCTAGAGAAGAAGACTATCTACTCGTGGATGTTGATTTGAAATGCATGTGTGCATATACACACAATGCCCCCTACAAAGTCATCTGTTTCTCATTTGTGTGACCTCAGCCAAGATTACTTCTGAAGGTGTGGAGACCCAGATTAATACAAAACACTCTGCCAAGAAGAAACTGAGTACATGCAGGGGATGCAAAATCCATCCGTCCATCCGTCCGTCCGTCCGTCCTATCTCTTCATCTGTAGTTCTATCAATTATGCTAAAATGGCATATTTCAAATGTATTATTATTATTATTTATTGATAGTTTCTGTGTCTGAAAGGACAGGTGTATGGTGTTTCCATTAGTTTCTTCAAGGTTTTTTGCTTGCTTCTCCCACTATTTTTTCCTCTCTCTCTTTCTGCAGATCTCTCTATAGCCCGGTCCAGAACTGTGCAGTCATGTTCAGGAACAGTCTGAAGATGCTGCTTGGCGGCAAATCCAACCGCAAGAATCGAAACAGTGGTAGGTTGAGTTTTCCCTAGCTTCCCTACAACCGGACCCCCATGCAAAATGCAAAACTGCAATGAACTTTTGTCATGCAGTCAGTGTCAGTTTTCAAAAGAACCTGGGGGTAAGACAAACCTCTCAAGCTTAATGCAGCTTTAACATTTGGTAGAAGAGAGTGGTTTCAAATGTGTCAGTGGGTAAGCTATGTTTAGCCAAGTCATTTTTCTACATAAATTTAATATCAAAGCAAACTTATACTCTTTCGCGCTAGTCAGCTACTAATGTATAAAGTCATGCAAATGATTTAGCTAAAACAGAATTAAGTGAAGCACATTTTCCAAAATGGTAGCTGTGGGGTAAAGTGTGTTTAAATATTCTGATAATTAAACTTTTTTTGGATGATAGATGAAAATGTGAATAATGTGCAGGAAAATAAAAACTGAGCATAACTTACAAAGACAAGCCTGTGCGCTTACAACACTCCTTGAGGTCCCATTCTGTTGTGCTCTGTCTAGCCTTTTTGAATATGAAAAGATGTGTTTCTATATGTCTGTGTGTATTTTAGCTCTCAGAGGGACTTCAGGCTTGTGTTGAGAGGATTACAGTATTCAGAAGCAACTGTTGGAGTGAAATTAGGATTCTGTCAGTGTCTGCAAGTGAACCGAGCCAGATGAAACAGAAATGGTGCTGCTCAATGAATGAGCACACACTTTCAGAGCACTGCTGTATTTTGCTGGTGTAGCAGAGTACACCCCCCCACCCCCTCAATTCGTAATCACGCGATTTGCTGTAAAAATGCAGGGAACCACTCGCTATAAATCTAACTATGATATTTTCATAAATAGAAGTCGTGTTTTTTCATCTGAAACATTCAGCGATTTATTTTCCAAAGCCACTCATATAATGCAGAAACACTCATGAAGCAAGCAAAACACGCACCGCGCACACGTATTTGTACTGGTGCAGAATGCGAGGGACAAGTACAGTACAGCCTAGCGCATTTCACACAGTATGCTTAAGGACAAAAATGTCCATAATGTTGCACAAGGGTTAAAAGTGTCTGCCTAAAGAGTTGCTAGGTCACATTAGGCTAGCAGATGTGAGGTTTAAGTCCAAATAATATGCCTAATAATTTTTTATATAATAATAATTCAATAATGCTAATAATAAACTAACAAATCTTTGCTGTAATTCAGGGCAGTCAGCAGACTCTTTAAAGAGTTAACTTTCCTGATCTTATTGTGAATGATTTATTAGTTCATTTGAACCCCCCCCCCCCCCCCCCCCCTCCTTGCTGCCTGTTGACTGTCTTCATATTTTTCTCCTTCGTTTAAGGCCTGTTTCACCTCAGAACTCCTTTCAGCGCTAATATTAACAGGTTGCTGCATTCTCATGAGACTATTTTGTCTAACTGCACTGGCAGGTTTTTCCACTTGTGTTTACAATTTGTTTATACATCTGCCAGTCTAGAAAGACATTATACATATTAAAGATACACTATCATTCAATGGTTTGGGGTCAGTAAAAAATTTTTTTTTAATGAATACTTTTTTTCAGCAAGGATGCATTAAATTGATAAAAAATGACAGTCCTTTACAAAGAAATCAAATGTTCTTTTGAACATTATATTTATCAAAGAATCCTGAATCATCATGGTTTCTCAACAACAAAAAAAAGGAGAATGATTTTAACTGCGATAATAATAATAATAATAGGTTAAATGTTTCTTAAGCAGCAAATCAGCATATTAGAATGATTTCTGAAGGATCATGTGACTGGAGCAATGATGCTGAAAATTCAGCTTTCCATCACAGGAATAAATTGTATAAAATAGACAACAGTTACTTTAAATTTCACAGAATTGTTTTTTTATTTGTACTTCACATTAGAGTGCCAGTGTTTCTGGCTTAAAAGTGTCATTCACATACGAGGTTCCTCGAAAAAGAAAAGTATGCCATAGACTTGAGATTTACTTCAACCCCAGTTGTCCTTTTAAAATTCATTAGGCTTGAGTTTTCAAATAAGCCTAGACACCAATTCTCAATCAGTGCAGAAGAAGTGTCCTGTTGTTGTGAGGCCTGTGGGTTTGTCTGTTTTGTATAACAGCTGTATTGTTGTACTCGTCTTTGATCTCGTCTTTAGACTGGAGGATTTGTCATACAGTAATAGCTCTCTTCACTCGGCATGTATCCTCGTATCCTGCAGTGCTACATATGTGGAGTGCTTGTGTAGTTTCTGGTGTCATTTTTTTCATTCCTTCCTGCTTTTCTTTTTTCTTTCAGTATTCAGTTTGATGCAAATGCAGCTCTCTGGGCTGAATATATTTGCCATAAATTAGATCTGCACAGCCAGTAACTTACAGAGCACAGCAGAGGAACTGAGCTCCACGGTGAAGAAAAAAACACGTGTCGCGGGGCGATTGATGGTTAGCCTCTAGACCCCTCAGACATCGTGAGCAGAATCCTAACAGTCTCAAACAGCTGCCAGCAGCATTGACCCATGCATGAGCCCTGTGTGGTTTGAATATGATGCAAGCCTGTATGAAAACCGCAGGTGATATTTTGCCTGTAGCGTGTCATTGCGCTGGCTGATTTTGACAGATGTGGTTGCGGCAGGTTTGATTAGTGTAATTATTTTCATAGAGAGGGAAACAAATACATGCTGACGAATGCTGATATTGGAATATTTGTATAATGTATGGTGAAACTGATATCTGTCCTGTTTATTTGGGCAAATTTGTTTCAAGATTGATACCAAAAAACAATCTATGGAAGTCCCTATTTAGGGTGAAACAACACACCGTTTCTTTAGCCTGCCTACTGTTTAAATAAAAAACATCAAAGCATATTCTTTTAGTTTTGGGCCAACTTTAGACTGGGGTTGTGCAGCATTCAGAATTTAATTGAGAATACCCCTTAAACTCCTACATTTGAATTAAGGTAGCAAACAGCATTGTAGAAACGGAATGTAAGGAAACAGAATTTAAATTTGAATGAAATTGAGATAATGATAATGAATGAAATTGAAAGAAATTCATATAACATTTTACCAAGAAATGCAAGGTTTGGCATGACAAATGTAGCCTAAATGATTGTTTATTTGACAAAGCCTTACCAGAGAGTCTTGAATGGATGGATGATAACCTGTGTTGAATCTTTTTGTACTGTAATTCCGTAAATTACGCTTCCTGTAATTCAAATTCTAATTCAGCTTCCTGTGTAGTGGTCAGTTTAATTCAAATTCAAACACATGATTTGAAAGAGAGTGATTCCTAAGTTCTGCATTTAGCACAACCGTGATTGGCAATTGCTTTACTGGTGGAAAAAACATGATGTTGAGGTTCAAGTCTGGTGTGATGGATAATGTAGGTGCTCAGCCCTTCTCGCAGTAGCTAGCCAGTTGGGTGAAGCCCAACTCTGCCTGGTAATTGCAGTCTTTTCAGTAATCTATGTTTGGGAAACCCAGTCAGGTTTAGCAAAGGGGTGTGTTCGGGGGGGGGGGGGGGAGTATGGTATTGGCGCATGCGCCAGTACCTGGCAGTCGCCCTCAAGACTGCAGATAACTCTCTCTCTTCTAAGCATCACTCGTCTGAGCATTTTTCCTGTCCTTTTCTCATTATTTTTTTAATTTTCTTCTTTCTTCTTTTTTTATTAACCTGGACTCCCATACAGTCTTCAATTATTTACCATGTATCTGGATTTGACTGTGTTGGGATGTGGATTCTTTGAGCCGACAGAGGTGAGCTACAAGGTCCTGAGGTTTTTGAGTGGTTCTGACAGATTTTGGGGGCTTGTCCGGATAGGAGATTTTTAGCAACAGGCTCCTGCTAAGCTCAAAGGAATTTTCTTTGCCTGGCACGAATATCCTGATAGATTTGGACAACTTGAAGATCCCGTAGGACTTGATGCCGTCTTGGGTCCTTCATTGAATCAAAGGTTAACAGAAACTCTGATGACCACGTCCCCCATCTGTCATCTCACAAGAGCGATGATTCGGGTCTCACTGAGGTGTTTGACTTTTCCACCTGTGTGGCTTCCTTGACTGCACGTGAGTATGATTTCTGTGGTGGTCTTTGGTAATTGATCACCGAATGAGCTTATAACAGCATAAATGAGAATACTGCAGGGAAATCAAAGCTAAATCTCTGGCACACATACTTGATCACTGAAATATTAACACCTACACTGCTGTGGGCAAACAGACGCACACACAATCACATAGTCACCTACATGATCCCTCCCTATCAGTATTCCTCGCCCACACAGTGGTGTCAGCAGAGCGAGAGTAACTCAATGTGTGCGTATGTGCCTGGATCTGTAATCTGCATTTCTCTGTGTGTGTGTGTGTGTGTTTGAAAGACGTCTCTAGTGCCTCTTCTCTTCCTTTGTGGGTGAGGGATGTACAAATCCTTTCTTTACTGGTTTGAAGCACTCCTCTGTGTCCTCCAGGGCATGTTGCGAAGTACAGATTGGTGGTGTGCTGGATGTTTCCAAGCGTGGGACGTAAGCCAGAACTTGGTGATTGAGATACCACAGAACATTTCGAGGGGAACAAATTGAACCAGCTGATAGTGGCGTTTACTTACTAGTTGCAGTGCAATCAGGTGAACTGCACAAATGTGGCACCATAATCTGTATTAAACGTAATTTCAATGCACAATTCTTTGCTAGTCTTTTCCGAGTGCTAGGTTGTAGAGGATACAGCAGATAACAGCATACTTTGGAAGGACTGTACAGCATCACTACAAGTAACAGTGCATGTACATTTGGTATTCTGTGTCTGAATATGCCCACTTCCCTACTGTATAATAGGCAAATAACAGTATGTGAAAAGAGTAGTATGTCTGAAGTCATAGTATTCATAAAACAGTAGGCAAAAAGTGCCTACTACTTCCGGTGAGACTCCGAAGTGTGCATTAATTTGCCAGTCGTGACTCCTCTCTCGTGGCCTCATGGGACAATAGTGAAGCAATGTGTTATGGAGCCGATGAGACGAGAGGCATGCACATCCATATGCAAGCTTTTATTAAGAGACGTGGTCTTAACAGGCATGGGTCAGACAATGGCAAACAGGTATATCGAAGGCAAGGTAAGAGATAAATCCAGGTAGAAGGCGAAGGTCCAGGCAGGGGCAAACAGAGTCAGAAACAGCAAACAAAGGATTAATCCAAGATACGTGGCGTGAATCAGAGACCAGGAAAACAGACAAGGCAAGACTAAGACTAGACTAAGAAAACTTAAACAGGCTCGGTAAGGTAGCTATCCGCTAAACAGGGATAAACGCAAAACAATACACGAGACTAAAACAGAAAGCACGGAATGGCTCGGTAAGGCAGCTAACACTTGGGGAGTGAAAAATGCAGAACAATACTCGGCGACTAGAGCAGGATCTGGGTAGGTGTTATATAGTGTGTGTAATGGCTTTCATATGTAATGTTTTATGCGCGTGTGATTGGTTACAGCTGTGTGCAATCAGTGCAATGGAACATGAGAAATGTAGTCCAGGGTGATGTGTAACAGTCTGTGTGGTGCCAGAGTCAATATCATGGAAGGGCGACCTCTGGTGGCAAGTGGATGGAAATCCATGGATTGGATTCGTGACACAATGCAACTGATTATGTAAGACACATGACAATGCCAACAGAACAAATGTAATGTGTGCGGATTTCATTTATAATACACATAGAACATACTATTTTACACAAAGTAATTTTTCCATTAAATTGAGTACCATCTCAAGACATTATGCTAAAGCTTTTTAATTGACTAGTCGATTAGCATTACAGCTATCACACATTAAAAGATGAAGTACCGAAAATGTAGCAAGCTACTTTTCTATCTATCTTGATGTGTTGCTACTTTCTTTCAAGTTAAGCTTAGTTTAGCAAATTTTTATATAGGGTAGTTTGTAGTTTAGCTTGCTAAAAAACTGCCTAAAAGGTGGCATGTTTATACTGAAAAGAATGATAATCACTTAATTTTAATAAACTCACAGTTTAGTGCCTGGTTAAACTGACTCATGGGTAGTTAGTGAATAAGATGCAGGTTTTAGCAGTGAAATATCAAGCATAAAGTGGTGCAGCTGTTTAGAGAATTCATCTAATTGGCTTTTGTTGTCAGTAAAAATATATTGTGTTTGTTAAATTAAAATGAGACCGAGGAGACTTTGCCATTAAAGGCAATATTAGCAGTTTCAGGGCTGAAGATATGTCGCTATAACATTTCTGCCTCACCACGAATCAGTTTTCCCACTGAGATAAGTGAGGTGGGTTAAGTGCGTAGGATTATGTGGTGCCTACATGATTTCGTTCTCTTTTTCTTTCTCTCTGCCTATCTTTCCACCCTGTCTCACAGGGATGGGTTAAGCTAGGTTGTGCTGACACAGCGTATGTACAGGATTTATCACGGCTGTTGCTAGTCAGATCAGACTTGAGTTGAGTCTTAGTTCATCCATAAAATTCACTGAGAGCTCTAAAGGGCTCTTTGCATTGTAATATAACAGTGTTATGAAACTTCCATTGGCTTCTATATTGTATTTAAGTAGTTCATTGTTTGGCATCTTTAGACCTCTTTGTCTTATTTGAGCGACATTATAGCATTCGACCTTATATGTATGGTATTATACGCTTTCTTACACATAATTTTTATAGGTGTGACATGTAACTTTGAATATGGTTGAATCTTAGTAATGGTGTTTTTAAAAGTATCTTAGCTGGGTGATGTAATAATGACATATTTGTGAGCAGCACTGTAAATATTGCAAATGTATTATTTTAATGTGCCTTTTTATTTGGCTATAAGCTTCTCAATAGTCTATTCAGCATCAATAGACTAATCTTTTTTTTTTTTTTTTTACTTGTTGGTGTGATACCACCAAGAAACAATTTAGGTTTTTAAAAAAATTTAAGATTTAATAAATTTAAGATTTAAATTCAGTTGCAAAAATGTCACTGGAGTTAAATACATTTTTGGAAATTTGTTCAAACAGCCCAATTCAGTCAATAGATTTAAAAGTGATTCAAAAGTTTGTTTTGCTAAAAATGTCTCCATGTGGCAGTTTTAAGAACTTCAATTTATTTAATTAAAGATATATGTACTGTATGTACATTTATTTCTTGTGATAGTAGTGCATAATTCAAAAATAAAAGCAATTTGTTAATCATAAGCATGCTAACTAGATTTTTTTTTTTTTTACTGGAGTTTACTAATTGCATTTAAACATTTTGGAACGCATAGGCAAAAAATAGCCATTTGAGTTCTGTTTAACTGACCAAAAATCCCTCAGAGAGACATGTACTGAGATACAGATTTAATATTGTCTGAAAAATATGATTTCTTTTAGCTATACAGCTCTACTAACAGGACAGGGCAGGATGGTTTCTTGGCTGGGGGTGTTTCTATAGATTAGTGGAGTAAACTTTGATGTGCCGCGGGCAGCTGGGCCTGACTAGTAACCGCCAGATAAGGGCTCAGTTTGGCTGTAGACCGCCTCGAGTGAAATAAGAGAGAGTGAAAACAGGAAAAGAGAGGGATATCTATTGGACTCTTCCAATATCTCTTCTGCAGAAGTCTGTGTGTGACCAGAAAAAAATACTAAATTATTCATCAGTGGCAAACTACACCCGAGGATCACATTTCTAGATGTACACACACTTACTTTTGCAGTACATTTGCGAGTCTACTGTGAATGCCTGAACCCATGCTCACTAATAGGCTCCCTTTCAATGGTGAGTGAACATCAACCAATCTAAGAAAGTGTGTCTGGTCAAGCATAGTACGAATCTGGGGGGATTTTTTTTTTCAGTAACACCATTTGCTATTTTGTCTGAATGAAAAATGTGTTGGATCCAAGGCAAGGATGGAGAGTATTTCAACCGTTATTTCAGTCTGCCTAATTCATAAAATAATTATAGTAGTACTTTACAATGAAGTCTAATTTGTTAACATTAGTTAATGCATTAGCTAGCATTAACTAAAAATGAGCAGTATATTTCTTACAGTATTTATTAATCTTTTTTTAATGTTACTTAATATAAAATATTGTTCATTCATGTTAGTTATCAGTGCATTAACTAATATTTTTAAATGAACATTTAAGATGTAGATGATAAATGATGCAGAAGTATTGTTAATTCTAAGTTCAACCAATTCAATTAAATAACATTTATAAATAGAACCTTATTGTAAAATTTGACCGTAATCATTAACCACTTTTAACCACATTAAAAGTGGATTAACCCTTACGAAAATTAACCATGGCTTTATACAGATAAAACCAAAGAAAACATGGTTACTCTAGTTAAATCATAAACTAATTAACAAATTAACCATGGTTTTGCTACACTAACCATGGTTTAACCATGGTATTTGTTGTAAAACTCTGATCATACAAATGGTAATAAAGCTGCCAAAAAACATGGTTACTACTCTTTTACTATAATAAAACCATGGCAAATTTTTGTGAGGGAACTGATGTCTTGCTGCGTGTATTTTTTTTTAAACCGTAAATGACAATTAAATATGTTCTAAAGAAAATGGTTTGACCTGTGCAGAAGTTACCACCATAATGCAACAGTGTTGTCAGAGCGTTGCTATTTTAGGGGGTTTCTAAGTGGTTACTTTCTGGTCAAAAGAGGCAACCCTAAAGTCTCTCTGATATTTAGGGATGCACCAAATATTCGGCAACCGAAATTTTTCGGCCGAAAATAGCAAAAAAATATATATTTCGGTGTTCAGCCGAATAAGCGAAAAGGCAGAATAATATGAACGAACAATGACGAACGCGATCAAATAGAGGCATGCGCTAATGAAGCAAACATGTCTACAGTGTGAAAGTATTTAAAACTATCAGAGAAATACGCACTGAGATGTTCCTGTGGGTTTCTGCCAAAATAAAAGCCGAGAAAAAGCAACAACTCCATCGACATTCATAAATGATAGTATTGTAATTTTACTGTCGTTATGTAAAATAAAATAAAATAAAGTAAGACAATAATAATTACCCTACAACAGCTCTGTTAATGCATTTATTATAACATTCACACATAGTGTTCAAATTGGGATCTGTAATATATTCTAATGTTTTAAAAGAAGTCTCTTCTGCTCAGCAAGGCTGCCTTTATTTGTACAGTAAAAAATACATGCCTGATTCAAGTCTCAAAAATGGCCAAAAAATATTATATTATTTTACTAACTTATTCATTTTAAGCTAAATTGTGCTTTGTTGGTATAATGTCTGCTAGAATGTTAAAAAAATGTTCAGTGTTAAGTAAATATTTTTTAATTGTTGTTTTGTAATTGATTTTTTATTTGAAAAGCAGGACAAAACAGTAAAAAGCACATTTTGGCTATTTAATTAATGCAATTGTGAAAAAAATGGCAAAATAGGCCTACATGGGGGAACATTTTGAAAAACCGTGTTCGGTATTCGGCCTTCGGCCCAGTGTTTCATTTTCTTCGGCTTCGGCCTAGAATTTTCATTTCGGTGCATCCCTACTGATATTATGTTGTGTGTTCACCAAAACATTTTCCCGAGGCTAGCGTATTTTTTCAGTTGTTGTTTAAAATGGCAGGAGCGTAACAAGGTGCTGAACAGTTATTTCACAGAGCTCAGTGTTTTTATTTTTGAGAGAGTTGAAGAATGTTCAAGTTTGGGTAAAACGCAGCGCTCATCACGGTCATTTTTTAGTCAGCTAACCAATCACAATGGAGGAGGGGCGGGACTACCACAGTATTGTTATGAAAATAATGCTTGGAGAAACATTTCATTTGCGATGCCTCTGCCATATTTTTAGGATTCTTTAATGAATGGAAAGTTCATAAGAACAGCATTGATTTAAGACCCGAGAAAAGATTTTTAGGAAAACATTTGTGTTTTTTCATGTCTTTATGGTTAGAGAATAAAAAAAAAATTTTTTTAAATGTAAATGATATTTCATTCATAAGTTATGCTGTGTCCGAGGACATCAGGACTAAATAATAATAGGACTAAATTCAGGAAAAAATTATAATAAAATAAAATAAAACATGAATGAACATGCATAGGCAAAAACAATTTTATAATTTTTTTTTAAATCACCAATACATTTTTAGTTTTCAGGATTTTTTTTTTTTTACCAAAATTTGTATAAAGATGATTCTCAACTATGTTATAGCAGAATGATTTGATATACCATTTTTCTTTCTGCAAAATGTGTGTAAAATGGCCATAAACGGGTTTTCTCATTATATACAATGTATCTATAAACTAAATCTAATTTGCATATTAATGTGTTTTTGGGGGTAACATGTAATGAAAAAAGAAGTGTAATAATGGGAGTAATAATTGACAAGATTTTCATAAAAATATAGAATATTTCATAGAATATTTAAATATAATTTATTTCCCTATTCATTTGTTATGTCTCCCAAAATGCGTAATAAACATGCTTTTAGTCCAGGTGACCACATATGAGGACATATAAAATCAACGTCCTGTTTCGTAACAGAAAGTATGTCAGTTGCTGCATTCACATCCAGAGATGAGAAATGGGTAGGTGAGGGAAGAGATTAAGAGTGTCACTAAATTAATATCAGACATATTTGAAGACCAAGGAGAGGGAGTGATCATGGTGAAACATCCAAACATTTAGTATCTCTGAAAAGCTCAGAATGTGCTCTGTACAGGACATCCAGATTAAAACTGTGGCATATGTATAGTCTCAGAGAAATACACTCTTGATTAAAAATACAGCAGAAACTAATATTGCAAAATATTATTATAATTTAAAAATAACTGTTTTCTATTTTATTATATTTTTATAAATGTAATTTATTCCTGTGATGCAAAGCTGAATTTTCAGCATCAGTCTTCAGTGTCACATCATCCTTCAGAAATCAGTCTAAAATGCTGATTGGGTTCTTATAAGTGTATTGAAAACACTTATGCTGTATTTTTCATTTTAACATTTTTCAAGCCATTATACTTTTTTCAGGATTCTTTAATGAATAAAAAGTTCAAAAGAACAGCATTTATTTGAAATAGATTTTTTTTTGTTACATTTAAAAATGCCTTTTATCTGTCATTTTTTATTAGTTTAATGCATACTCCCTGAATAAAAGGATTAATTTTATAGACCGCAAACGTGTTATTGTTTTATTTATTTTTCACAGAAATTTAACCCCATCCAAATCTATTGCTTCCCTTAATTACTGTGCATACATAATATTAATGTGTTATATATAATGGAAAAAAAATCCTATCCAAATAGTGCATTTGATTCCTTTTGAAAGTAGAGTAGTAAGGCAGGAAATAATTGCATGTACTTCAGGAAATATTAAGAGCCAGATTCAAACCTGCATCGCCCACATGAGCACCACTGTTGTGATCGTGCCGATTCAAATGCCAGCAAAGGTCACGGTGACAACGCAAAGGGTCTGTGATTTGACATTTTTTTGCACACGCTCTTGTCAAACACACGTGACATGTGATCTTAAAGACCTAAAACGAATCTCCTGATGCTATTCATTTCACGCAGAACAACAAAGCTCTCAGTGGGGATTTGTGGGGAATGATCCTGTTCTCTCTCTCTGTATCTGTGCTATTATTTCCAGGCTCTGTCAGTGTGCGGTAGGATGACGAGTGGTGGTTCTGTTCCAGGCTCAAGGGCACTGGGCCGATCCGGGCTCAGATTTAGTGGGCTGTTTTGATTAGGCGAGCAGGTTCTGCTATCAGCCTACATAAATTAGAGAGCAGCTCTCTGAATCCCACTGGGCTCATACCAGCTCATAACGGATGTGTGTGTTTGCCGAGAGGTGTAATAAAGTACAAGAGTATCTGAAGCATGCGTTGATTAGCTCCCAATCGGTGTTGTTCATTTACCCCTCAATGTGTGTTCTCTGATAAGGGGCTTTATGGCTGTATACGATTCAGGGTGTTAAACTTACACAGGATAGATTTCCTTCTTTACTTCAGAGTCACCTTTGCATTTGCAGTTTGCAAATTTAACCAGAAGGTTTTAAAGTTAAAGTAGACATCTTGAAAGTGCTTTCAAGAGAGTAAAAAGAGCTTAATCTGACAGACAAAAAGCTAGTCGGCCTTGCTCTCTACAAAGGCAGCTGTCATCTAAAGCCTGTTTTTTGCTTCATGTCTCCACATACTGTAAGTGCGAGGGACTAGAAGTGCCACTTGTAATGAATTCAACCATAAATTAAAAAATAAAATGCCAACAAACTAATTACTGTTCAAACTGACAAATAAATAGTATCCAGCTTATTGTTCAACGTGGAAGTAAGCCGTTTTCTGTGAATGTGTGAGGCTTCCGGTTCATTAGCCGCTGTAGGGAAGTAACGAGAAGAATAACAAAGTGCAGTAAATGGTAAAACTTTTTGCACTACAAACCAGTGTGTTCATAACTAATATAATACTTTAAAATAATATGGAAAGATACACCAGTTTGCAATATCAAGCCGCAAAACGAGCTGTTTCGTACAGCTAAAAGTAGCTGGAAGCGGATGACACTGGAGTCCAGACACATTCAATTTAAAAATGGCCGTGTCTACTCTTACGGGAAAAATAAGGTGGATATTCATTAGTTTATAAATAAATGGAAAATATGACTAAATAAAATAAATGTAACAGTTAACATTAAATTTGCATTTTTATTAGCAATTTCAATTTGTTGTTTTTTGTCATCTTTTTTGCATTTAAACCTGATTTATTAATGTAATACATACATAAAAATGTTTTAATGTTACATTTAACTGCCATTTTATATGTTAATTAAACTCAATTATTTTAAAAGTCAATTTATTTATAATTTAGTCAATTATATTAATGAATTAATTTATGAGTTTGTTAATTGCATTTTTAACATCATTCATTATTCATCAACATGATTTGAGATATTATTAGATATATTGTTTATTTGGTTTATTGATGAATTAACTGTATGCAGTTGTTTGTATTTAAGTTGTATTTAAAAAATATTAATGAAAAAAATTGGTAACACTTTACAATAAGGTTCATTAGTTAAACATTAGTTAATATATTAACTAACATGAACTAACCATGAGCAATACATTTGTTACTGTATTTACTAATCTACGCTAATGTTCGTTAATAAAAATACAGATGTTCATGTTAGTTCACAGTGCATTAACTAATGTTAACAAGATTTTAATAATGTATTAGTAAATGTTGAAATTAACATTAACAAAGATTAATAAACGCTGTATAAGTGCAGTTCATTATTAGTTCATGTTAACTAATGTAGTTAACTTATGAACCTTATTGTAAAGTGTTACCAAAAAATTATTATAATAAACAAAAAATACATTGTAATCATCACAAAAAATGTATTGTATTTATTTATTTTAATTTTATTAAGTTTCTATAAGTAGTCTCTTATTCTCACCAGACTGGATTTATTTGATCAAAAACAGTAGAAGCTGTAATAATGTGAAATGTTATCATAATTTAATCATAATTTAAAAATAATTTAATATATTTTAAAATATAATTTTTTTTATGTAATCATAACTGGAAAATATTGTTTTTTTATAGTGTATATATATATATATATATATATATATTATATATTATATATAATATATATCATATAATCATATTAAATATGAATTAACTAAACGATTTTAATTTGTCTATTTATTTATTTTATTTATTGTAATTGTTTTAAATGAGTAAATTGATAGCTAATTATTTTAAGTGGCTCTCTTAGTCGTCCATTGAGTGTATGCCACTGTAGTATCATCACTGTGATGCTTACAGCAATTTATGTTGCCTTGGCAACTCAGTTTACACGTATATATATATATATATATATATATATATATATATACACACAAAGAAAAACAAGTAGATCGAATCGAAAAAATAGAAAGCTAGTGTTTGTTTGTTTTTTTGTTTAAAAAAAAAAGAAGAAGAAGATAAACAAAGTAGAATTAAAATAGAATAGAAAGTGCTAGAGTGTCAAGTAAAGGTGGAACAGATGTGTTTTAGTCGTTTCTTGAAGATGGGTAAGGACTCATCTGCTCGGATTGAGTTGGGCAGGTCATTCCACCAGGAGGGAACAGTTAATGAAAAAGTCTGTGAAAGTGATTTTGTGCCTCTTTTAGATGGCACAATAATACACCGTTCACCTGCAGAACGCAAGCTTCTAGAGGGCACATAACTCTGAAGTAATGAATTTAGGAAAATGGGTGCAGAGGCAGTGGTGGTTTTGTAGGCAAACATTAATGCCTTGAATTTAATGCGAGCAGTATTTAGCAGTTTCACATCCCAGTTTTAGCAGACTTCCGATGCCAAACAAGATGCTGAGAGCCTTGATAAAGCAGTATAATTCTTTTAAAGCGCTTTAATTTGCTGCACACTGGTTGGACGTAAAGGGGATGCGAGTTTGACGTTATAATACACTTGATCTCCTTCCTCTCTTCTTAACAGTAAGCCGGTCCTTTTCCACCGCTGCTATCTAACCCTCTCCAACCTTCAGTGAGGGAGGAATTGTTGACCGATCCGAATTGTGCCACCTCTCTCTCTCTCTCTCTCTCTCTCTGGCTGGTTTATTGGTGGGCTGCTTTGGTTGCAGTAATCTGAAGCAGATGGCCGTTT